>NW_027466864.1:5702500-6077500 GCF_046128005.1 Genypterus blacodes | reverse complement strand
AGGTAGTCTTCAAACTTGCTGTCTATGTGGTCGATGATCGGCTGCCAGCTGTGAAGCACAAATCAGGGTCGGCGTGAGGAAGCAGAACCTCTCTCACACACACACACACACACCTGACACACACGTGGGGTCAGAGCAGAACCTTACCAGTTGCTGTTGTCCACAGCGTCTCCGAACCCCGGGGTGTCGACGATGGTGAGCAGCAGCTGGACGCCTCCTTCCTTTATTAGAACTTTAGACTGCTCCACCTGGGGGAGGATGAAGGTGTTCTGTTTACATTCATCACCACAAAGTCAAGATTCAGCCGCATGACACAGAGAAAACACATCATCATCATCATCATCATCATCATCATCATCATCATCATCATCATCAGCAGCAGCAGCTTCGTTGTGTTGTTGTGTTTTATAAGCCGAGGAAACGCTGACGGGAGATTTCACAGAGGAAGGTTTGACCCCTGCGGCGTGTAGAGCCACGCCACCTCACACTGTGAGGAACCAGAGGAGCCAGAGGAGCCAGAGGAGCCAGAGGAGCCAGAGGAGCTCAGGAGCGTCTGGAGGGAGCAGAGCTGTCAGTCAGGAGGCAGACAGATGAAGGGCAGCACTCGGGGGCCCTCCAGCTCCAGGCCCAGGTCACGTAATGAGGGGGGAGATGAGCGTACGAGTGTTTATGGCCGACCGACGTGGCGGCGACACCTTCAGACCAGGGCCAAGGACCGCTTGGCTGACCCTTCTCAGGGAGCGTACCTGTACGGTTTTCTTGATCCGGTGCGAGGGTCCAGGGTACTCTGCCGAGTACAGGTCTGTGAGGAAGAGCGAGTTGATCAACGTGGACTTGCCCAAGCCCGACTCGCCTGGAAGAGAAGGAGGAAACAACGGTGACTTAGAGGAACACGCCGGCTGTACGGGTGGAACGATGAGGAAACAACGTTGGAACAAATGATTACAGCGTTTCAAACACGTCAACCTGGAACCGAAGGGGTTAAGACGTGTCCTGAGAGCTCTTCCCTCTCTCATGGCGACGTCAGGATCAGCCTGAACATCTCTCATGGCAGCTCACACAGATAAAGCCCATAAATAAGGACAACCAGAAGGTCATGAGCTTTAGCTGAGGACGAGGTTGACATTTGTTGGGAGCATTAATCTATTTGCCTTCACGGTAAAGAGGCTGAAACAAGAGAGAGAGAGAGAGAGAGAGAGAGAGAGAGAACGCCTCTGATTACACACAGCTGAGCGGCTGCGTGTTCTCAAGCTCGGCCGCCCGCACAGCGCCTAGGTTTCCGAGCCCCTGGTGAAAAGGCTCATTAGTGGGGAAACGGCCGCTGGCACCGCCCCGCTTTGGCCCGGGACACGGGTCAATATTTAACCAACCGCCATCGAGCCGCCGGAGCCAGCGACACTTTGACTCAGGGGTGTGTAACGGCGTTCTGCCTGCTATGTGGGGGTGAAACACACTGCTGTGACCTGCGTGACCATAAACACACTGCTCATTACAGTACGATCATTTGGCGGACGCTTTTATCCGAAGCGACTTACATTGCCACCCTTCGCAGAGGGAGGAGCAATTAAGGGTTCAGTGCCTTGCTCAGGGGCACCTAGGCAGGGGCTCGAACCGGCAGCCCTCCGGTTCCCAAGCGGAGGCTCTACCCACTGAGCTACTGCCTCCCACATCTCATGCCTTACACGTTACACGGGGATGTGCCAGTCACTGCTGATAAGACACGCCCCTCTTTCCCTTCATTTCCTCTTCTACACGGCGGCGGTGACGCATCGCTGTACACGGCGGGGACATGTGGCCGCACAGCACCGCAGAGCCGAGAGGAGAGGAATACTGTGTGTGTGTGTGTGTGTGTGTGTGTGTGTGTGTGGCCATAAAACCTCTAAATCAAACACGGAGCTGAGAGGGAAAGCTGCACTCTGCCTGTTTACCTCCGTTCCTCTCTCTAACTCTTCCCTGATATAGAGACAGAGACCTTCGATGAGAGGACGCTGCCGAGCTCCAGGCCTCCGCGGCGTCGACGCCACGATGAGACGGCGAGCAAACAAAACCTTTCTGAAATGTATCAGCAGTAACGTAAGCAAACAGCCTGCGGAGGAACCGGCTGCTGCTGCACGCAGCGGGAGAGAGAGGGAGAGAGGGAGAGAGAGAGAGAGAGAGAGAGAGAGAGAGAGAGAGAGGGAGAGGGAGAGGGAGAGGGAGAGGGAGAGAGAGAGGGAGAGGGAGAGAGAGAGAGGGAGAGGGAGAGGGAGAGAGAGAGAGGGAGAGAGAGAGAGAGAGAGAGAGGGAGAGGGAGAGAGGGAGAGAGGGAGAGAGGGAGGGAGAGGGAGAGAGAGAGGGAGAGGGAGAGAGAGAGAGGGAGAGGGAGAGAGAGGGAGAGGCTCTATTCTTAGAGGCACGGCGGGGACGGGCTCTGCCGGTCCCACCACAGGAAATGGTTTTGACCCGAGGAAGAATTTTCCCTCCAAACACGGACTGATCAGACGGGGGGGGGGGAGATCTTGGCGCGGCGACAAGCACCACACTCAAGTATTCAGAGGAATGTGTGCGTTTTTTTTTTGGGTTGAACAGCCGAGGAGGCAGGGATCTGAGCCTGAACCTTTCAGGGACCTGAGGTCCAGATCCCGCTCCGATCAGGGGAGCGGGGTTTCTCCTGCCTGGCTCTGGGGTTTTAAAACGACGGAGCAGCGTGCATGTCCCCGGCCTATAAATGTGGTTACACACACTCGCTCGCTCCCTTCGCTCACAAACATGCAAAGCTCACACACACACACACTCTCTGCCTCTCTCAATAACAAACCACAAAGAAAGACTTGAAAATGCCAACCGCAACAAACACAATGAAGGGATTCAAACACAACAGGGGATGGGGCAGTGTGTGTGTGTGTGTGTGTGTGTGTGTGTGTGTGCTCTTACCCACGACCATCAGGGTGAACTCAAAGCCCCTCTTCACAGACTTCCTGTACACTTGGTTGGGGAGGCTTGCAAAGCCCACATATCCCTCCAGATTCTTCTGCTGCTGAAAGAGGGTAAACAAACAAACACAAAACGTTTCAAACCGCTCCATCGCCCCCCGGCGCCCGCAAATACATTTCTCTTTAAAGTAACGCAAACAGAAAACATTGATTTCAAACAACATTCCAGGTCTAACGCTCCTAATCCCGGACGCTGGTGTTTGTGGGAGCGGACACATGTTGTGCATAAAGCTACACAGACTTTCCTGTCATTAACTTTGACATGTTTGGTCGACCGGAGGAGTTTGTGTTCTCGACTCGGCATTCTCATCATGTTCAGTGGGTTTGTGCTGCTTTTGACTTTGTAATGGTGGCTCCATCTTCTTCATCATCATCATCAGGCAGATGGATTACAGTTCACTTTAAACACACAGGTCGGTTTAATACTTACAGCTGCTTTGTGTAGATGGATGTTGGGTCCGGTTCCAACGTGAGGGAGAAGTCAGAGTTTCCAGAGAGAGAGAGAGAGAGAGAGAGAGGAGCAGAGAGGCGACACAGAAACAACACAGGATCAAGCTCAGCCCCATTGACAAACAAACCGTCCCGTCTCCAGAATCAGCTTCATGAGCCGTGAAGCCCGGGGCCAGATTAATCAGGGCTCCGTCTCGTGTAGCAGCTGAGACACTGACACACACACATTCTCCTCTCCTGCCTCCTCTCACGTCAGCAGCAGCAGCACAGAGCAGGAGCCTGAGCGTTCTTTGGTCTCGCCTGCAGCTGTGAGAACATCTCTGCTCCTCATCTCCTCCTGCCTACCAACAGCTGCCCACATGTTGTGGGCGACGCTGTGACCTCAGAATACCCTGATTCACTGGCAGGATGTGAAGCTTCATCCTGCAGCTTCAGACTGGGGAACACTGCCAGCATGTGTAAAGCAGTTACCTAGTAGAATACAGATCAGTCATTTCTGATCACAGCCCAGACTGAATTAGACTGTTTATGGTTTTAACTGATGACAGGTGACTGATGTGAGTGAAGCCGACAGCTGTGGCGGGGGAGGAAGTGGTGACAGGAGGAGGAAGCTGCGCACACACACACGCTCTGTGCAGTTGAAGTGACAGAAGCACAGTACAGGTCACAGTCTGGGCCCACATGGAGGCTCAGGAGTCAGGACTGTGGCGGCAGATCCTTCTAATCCAGATTACACGGCGGGAGGCTGAAGGCGTCTTATCTGTGACCTACACACACACACACACACACACACACACACACACACACTCCAGACACATGGTCTGACTTTATGAGTGTTCAGATGCTCCCAGTGTGGCAGCTGAGTAAACCTGAATGGACCACACACACACACACACACACAGCGGAAGATGATCTCCTCCACACCAAAAGCCTTTCGATACGCTGTGTCAAACTTCTCCCCCTAACCTCACGCAGACTGAACCGTTAACTCGTCTCTTTCCTGTCTCAAGCTTCGCCACCATTCAGCCTCCATTCCTGTCGTTTCCCCCCTCAGATCAAACAAATTAGCATTCACTGTTTAACTGTTTCATCTAACCTACGATACCGAGTTACCTAGTCAGGACTAACTATTATTATTTCTCTGCGCAAACTGTTTCACGGCGCCCAAGCAGGAGTGTTAATGTCGCTCACAGAGGAGAATAGAGAGACTTTAAAGACAGGAAGCGACGCTCCCGTTAGGTTAGGCAGCCCGCTAACACTGAGCTAACCAGCTAGCTTCAGATCCAAGTGGAGGCGGTCGACAGGGCGTTGGTTGCTCAGACAACTGCACAAGCTAAACAGCGGCAAAGTCGGACTGTCCCGAAAAAGCGTCAAGCGCAAACAGGAATGGTCGCCGCAGCGGTTTGCGTCCCGCTGGTGTAATTGTATCGTGACAGCAGCGAACTCACCCATAACGTTGTCGCTCCCTGCCGCCTCAAAAAGCGATCATTCACACCCCGACATTCCCCTTCTCACTGCTCCGGCTCGACGTACGCACTATGCTACACGTAACGCCCGCCGTCCTCTACGCGGCTACGCCCAAAACCGTGCGTAAAGTCAACGGGAATTGCGAAAGAACGAACGAGCAAGTCTCGCGATAACCGGAAATTCCTTTCAGTATTCGTTAGTTCTCGCGATGTTTATACATTGTGGGAAGTTGTTTTTTTCACGTGATTTTTTATGTGATTCTTGTTGAATACGCGCAATTTATTCACATATTATTTGTGAATGTCATATTTATTTATAACATATAATAACTGGCGCTTGTTTGCACACAAAACATTATCACTTTGGTGAAGAGTCGAATGTTACACTTAAACTAACTCTTCAAGTATTACACATTTAGTGTTTCTTTGTTGTTATGATGACGACCCGACTGCATTCCGGTGTCAAAATACTGGCGACGGAATGTGAAAGCGTCTTTTGGATCCATGGCAACCAGAACTCCCTAACACGGTTTACGTGGATTGGTCGAGCGTGTGATAATTCTAAGTACAGCCGTTTCTTATTCGCTCATACTGGGACGTCTGCTGCATCACGAATCAACTCTATGTCGCCTATAGCTCCCACAATGGATATGTAATGAGGCAACGTTCGTCTTTTACAATCCAAACCAACTGTGTTCTGCTAGTGTGTGAAGCCAAACAAAGGGTGAGAGGCCAACCGGCTTGTTTCTGTCTTTTATTTTGAACTGCAGGTTCACCTGTCAAAACAGGCCAGCTCAGATCAGCTGCTTCCTCCAGTCAAAACAAAATAGTCTGAGCCTGTCTAAGCTTGCCCGCTTATCACAGAGCAGTCAGGTCTTATGTAGGATTTGTTCAAATGTCTGGATAAGCTCAGAAAAATAGCATGATGTGCCAAATGTGTCTTGTGTTCAACCACAGGTTACTCATGGAAACAGCAGTGAGCGGTGAAAATGTCCTACACAGTTAAAAAAGTGAGATCAGCAGAAAAATTGTCTCTTAAATCCACAGGAGTCCAGACCAAGTAAGTCAGGCCCACACTTCTTTGATCGGCTCTCTCAGTTCCTTTTGATATCAAGCTCAAATCATTGATAAATGTATTTTCCAGGGCTTCTCATGATCTCAGGAGACTTCTGTCCTTGCTTTCCAAAGCTGGCCCCAGGCAAGAGGTGAACCAAAACAAAAGCTGATACGGATCTGAAGCATTGTGTTGAGACATTTTGATAAAGATACAATCCGGCTCGCGTTTCATCAGGTCTGTGTACACGCTGTACTATGAGACTCCCTCTGTTGCAGGTGTCTGCCTGTAAAGCGCGCAGCACTGCAGCCGGCAGATCCCAAGGGCCCCCCTATCAGAGAGAGACCAGCACACACAGGAGTGAGAGCGCCAACGCCACAGAAGCCTCAGAGTTGGAAAAATTCAGGTTGGAAAGGAGCTTCAGCCCAAAATTAGGCATTTATGAACAACACTCATGTCTGATGACGTGCAGGTATGAGGGAATACAAAGCATACAAGTTAAGTTTCCATCATGTGCAACACAATCCATGTATGTGGTCCAAACGGAAGTCTAGACCGGATCCCCTTACCTCCAGGGTCTTTGGCAGTAAGCTGATCAGTGTATCAGAGAAGATACAATAACATGAGATTCACTTTATTATCCCATAATGAGATTTGTCTTGGAGTTAATGTTGCATTTGAAAAGAATACAAGTTTATACACACAGCATGTAATAAAAGAAGAAGTAAAAGAAACAGACAAGCTTGATTTTGTACATTTTTGTACATTAGAGTTAGATAAAAAACACACTGAAATATAAATTAAATAGATCTCAAATTAATAAGTGATGCTAAGCAAGCAGATGGACAGAGACCAGAGTTAAAATGGTCCCACTGATTAATTATTCACATTATATTACTTTCTCTAAGCACATTACAACCTGAGCCCACTTCCTCATAGGTCAGGCTCAGCCTATCAATCAACCCTCGCACTTCTCCAGAGGAAATATGGTAATAGTCAAATGCTGTACTATTACACCCGCAGAGAGGTTTGCTCAGATACAAACGACAGACATTCCATGCATGTTTGTGGTGGTGAACACATTTATAAACATGACTCCAGTGTCCCGGAGAAGAATCTACCTCCTTATTAAGTTCAGTAGACTTTTTGACTGATGTGAACTATTTCAAGACTTAAAATACTTAAAACTCCTACTTTTACTATTTCCAGTTCGACATACCAAAACCAGAGATGTTTCAGCAGCCACCCACTGCATAAACTCTTCTCCAGCATCCTCACCTGCCTGGTCAACAATCGACTGTGCAGGTAAAATGTCTGAAATTGCATTTTTTGTTCAATGTCAATGCAAAGTCTGATTTTACTGCCATATTCTTTAATTCTCCTTTAGCGAGTGGATCGATCACGCCCCCGCTGAGTCAGCACTGAGAGTTCTTATCTGTCTAAGATTACTGATCAGAGATCCTCAGCATCAGGTGCAAAAGAATAAACCCCTTTAGTTCTCTTCTCCTAAACTGAAGCAAAGTATTATAAACATGGCTGTCGCTCTGCTTCCATTGCAGAAAATGCTCCATCAGCTCCAGGGCATTGATTTACTGGCCAGGGTAACCTTCCGTTCCTTCAGGGTGTTTTAATCCTATGAGATAGACAGGCTGCATTCAGTGACTCATCCATATCTTCATCTGTGCCCCGTTTCCTTCAGTATATGGAGTCTGTCACTGCCATGTACTTAGCTTGTAGTGAAGAGGCATCGGCCGTTCAGAAGTTGGTCACAATGACCTGTGAGTAAACTCAAGCAGCATCGCAGAAAATTAAAATGAAAATGTTTATACGAGGCATACTTGTGTTCTTATCTTTGCTGATTGAATTGCAGACATGTTTCAGAAGCTGTCTGCTGCAGAGGAGCAGAGAGTCTGGGTCATCCAGAGCGGCGCTCACAGGGTCAGTGATTGGTTATGCTCAGCTCAGTGTGGTCATGTGCTGTCTGTGCTTGTGCTATGTCAACAAATATGATCAATTCAACACTATATCATACAAATATGTCTGCAGAACTATTTTATTATGTTGTATTTGTTCTCCGCTGGAAAGAAGGAGAGATCATTTCACTCCACTTTCACACACTTTGGTTTCCAGCTCCTCAACCGATGTTCTGAGTCCCATGAGTTTTGATCCAGATATTCCTGGTCCCCTGAGGATGATTCTTTATATTTTTGGTGACCATCTGGCATTTCCTCTGGCACACCGTCGAGCAAAAATGTTCCCGTTTATACACAGGAAATATCTATGAGTGCTACCAGTTTAACTACTATGATCTAATCCATCTTCAGACCCTGGTGCAGCTTCTATCAACCACAGATAGCAGTGTGTTACTGGGAGCCCTGCTGGCACTCACTTCCCTGGCTAAGAGGTAAACAAACGCTTTAATTAAGATGATAAAAATAATTTCATCCCTTACGAGTCGTTTTTATTCTGCAGCCCAGAATACAGAGAGAAGATTGGCGAGCTGCCCATAATAGAGAACCTGCTTGTGATACTGCAAGAATATGACCTGCTATCAAAAAAGTTAGTGAACACCTCACTTAGTCTAACTGGAGACCTTGTCCATCATTTGTCTATTGTCACCATGTTAGATACAGTCAGTGTATCCAAGTTACTGTTACACTCCAAAATGAGCACGAATCAAGATGTCCTCTCATCTCATCTTCCTGTATCTGTGTACATGAGCACATTTCACTTTGGCAGAGAATTGAACAGCCTGGTTACAAGATACACGTGATACAAATCATCATTTACATTTTTTAAGAGGCAGTTACAAAGTAAAAGGAAAGAACATGGTCATTCCTTCAACAAATGATGTTATTAAAGTCGGCAGGCCAGTAGATAAAGCAAAACAAGAATAAAGGGATCATGAACTCCAATTAGGTTCTCAAGCTTTTCCCTCCTGCAGGATGAGCGCCGAGCTGCTGAGGCTGCTGTCTCCCGTGCGTGAGGTGAGGGATCGGCTGATGGATCTGGAGGGTCTGCCGGTGCTGCTGAGCCTGCTGCACGGCCAGCACCTGAAGCTGCTGAGAAGCGTCGCCTGGGTCCTGGTCCAGCTCTGCCAGGAACCGGACACCAGGACGGAGATCCGGAGCTGGGGAGGACTGCAGCAGCTGCTCCGGCTGCTCCACAGGTCGGTGGGATTTGACGTTTGAACGGTTGTATTTGATACTGGTGTCAGTATGAGTTTAAAGGTGCGTGAGGTCTCTGACAGTGACAGGCAGTACATCTCTGACCGCTCGTCCATTGAGACGCTCTCCAGCGCCAACGCAGCCGGCCGTATCCAGAGAGAGCACATCAGAGAGGAGCTCAGCCCACAGGAGGAGGTGGACAACACCATGGCCCTGCAGTCAGGTCTGCTCTCTACGCATGCTGCATTTTAACACAGGTTTCCCAGACAGTATTCCCAGACTGTATTCCCTATCATTCCCTTTTCCAGCCTGCTGCACAGCTCTGACTGAGCTCAGTTTGGATGACACCTCGGCTCATCATGTGGTGCAGGTGAGCGAAACTATTCAACCAGCTTTATATTAAATTGTGTAAACTACTTTCAACATGAAGTCAGTTCATTTAGAAATTGTTTTTTCAGGAAAACGGGCTCTATATAATTGCAAAGTTGATTTTACCACAAAGCCCCGGACCAAAGGCTGCGTCTTTACAGGTATGGGACAGTACACATTTATGATTTCATCTACATTATAATGTGCATCAAGATTTTGTGCATAACCAAAATGTAATCTGGTCAATGCTTGTCTCCATGGTGACAGTGTTATGCGTTCCGAACCCTCCGTTTTCTCTTCAGTGTGGAAAGAAACCGACAACTGTTTAAGAGGTGAAGTTACATAAGAGATCACAGCCCATTTGAATTCATCCATTCATGTTTCTCAGCCGCTGGCCATCACAAACCACCACATATCGCTACATTTGCTCCAGTTCTTCATCATTAGCTGCATATTTTGGATTAAATGTCATTAACTCCACTCCAGTGTTGTTTTGTAATCTTTTATCCATTCCAGGCTCTTTCCCACAGACCTGTTTGAGTTGTTTATTGACGTTGGCCATTACGTTCGGGACCTCTCAGCCTACGAAGGACTTCAAACCAAAGTCTCCCTCTACACTGTAAGAAAACACACTCTGAAAAGATTTGCCTGTTTGTTCAGATGGCTTTGGGCTGTAGAAGAAACACGTTACTGTGTGATCATGGGACAGATTCCAAAGTAACACATCCCTTCCATATAGGCTTTAACATTTCTTCACCTCAGTGACTGATGGTGGACTATGTGTGTCTTATTGCAGGAGGAGGAACTTGACAGCCTTAGAGAGAACATCAAGGCTGTGGACCAGAACCGACCTCCTCTCAAAGTGATCAACGGATACTCCATATTAGACCATCTAGGCACCGGGGCCTTTGGGAGCGTCTTCAAGGTACATTGATGTTTTAACTTCATTCTCAAATTACAAAACTCTGTCTTCTGCAAAGTCGAAGAACTAGGAAAGAAGTAGGAGATAGGAGAGCTCCTATAGGATCAGGTTGTTAGTGCGAAGGAACCCCATGGACCCTTTTGATCATTTTATATTGCCCATGTTTGCGGTACAAATTAGAATTCCACTTTTTTGCTTTTCATTCCACAGGTCCGAAAGCAGAGTGGTCAGAACCTTCTGGCTCTGAAGGAGGTGAACCTCCATAACCCAGCGTTTGGCAAAGACAAGAAGTCCAGAGACAGTAATGTGGAGAAGATCATCTCTGAGCTCACGATCATCAAAGAGCAGGCACAAAGCTTTACTTACATGTTATCTTCACCAGTAGGACCATGCCTTGTGTATTTAATGTGTTGTGTTATTCTCTGTCTATAGATGACGCACCCAAACATTGTTAAATATTACAAGACCTTTGTGGAAGGTGAGGATAACGGCTTTTACTCGGCACGTCCCATCTCATTAAGATAAATGCACTAAACATGAACCCATATACTGACATTGTTAATGGTAGGTGACAGGCTGTACATTGTGATGGAGCTGATCGAAGGGTTGCCTCTGGCCGACCACTTTGGCTCTCTGAAGGAGAAGAAGCAGAAGTTCACCGAAGACAGAATTTGGAATATTTTCATACAGGTAAGGAAGGAAGTCATCTCCTGATGAATGGAACCTGGGAATGGAACCTGCCACCTTTCCTCTTGACCAATCATTTTCTGTTTGTCTATGATCTGTTCTATGGAGTGTGATTTGTGAAAAGCTGGCAGGTATATTTTTGTTGTGCTAAGGAAAAGTCTGTAATTGAAACGTGAGGAAGAGGAGACATTTTAGTTCAATGAAAGTCCATCCAGAGTTGATTGAATAGAGCTTCTCCACACTCACAGATGTGTCTGGCACTGAGGTACCTGCATGAGGAGAAGAGGATCGTCCACCGCGACCTGACACCCAACAACATCATGCTAGGGGAGAAGGACAAAGTCACCATCAGTGAGTGGGATTTCACACCGTGTGCCTCTTCTTATATCACACCTCCCGTCTCTTCTTATAACAATGAAAGAGCTGATTTCTTCCAATTCAAGCCGACTTTGGACTCGCCAAGCAGAAGCAGGAGAACAGCAAGTTGACGTCAGTGGTGGGCACCATCCTCTACTCCTGGTGAGGAAGTCTGCGTCTCCAAATGCTTTCAAATGAAAACAGCATCCTGTAAACGCTGTCCAAGCCATCAAGCATTGCAACTTTAAGGAATTTACTGCTGCTCAAAAGAGATTAAAGTCCTTATTCCAACAGCAAAGCAACACAAGAGAATTTTAATGTGTGTCTGTGTGTGTGTGTGTGTGTGTGTCAGTCCAGAGGTGGTGAAGAATGAGCCGTACGGAGACAAGGCAGACATCTGGGCCCTGGGGTGTATCCTCTACCAGATGGCCACTTTACAGCCTCCATTCTATAGCAATAACATGCTGTCACTGGTCAGCAAGGTAATACACACACACACAAAAACACACACACACACACACACACACAGGCGATACACATTTTACTCCCGAGATCGAATTTACTTCCGTTGTCAGATATTGATCTGTGTGAAAGTTGAGCCTTTTCTTCCGTGCTGGTAGATCGTGGAGGCCGTCTACGACCCGATCGATGAAGGAGCTTTCACACCGAGAGTCACAGACATGATCAGATGGTGAGACTGTTCCTCGTAAAAAGAATCGTATTGTCAATACAGAAATACTCTAAAAGGCTGAAGTATGACACAAATGCACAGGCAAATACAGTCCTTGTGCTTTTATTCTATTTTATTTGATTGATTTCTGCTTTGACTCTTTCGTTCCTCACACTTTGGAATGTCTCACCTGAGGGTTCCTGGCTAGAATAAACAAATGTTCCTCATTAAACTGCACTCGAGACGTTCCATGTGGTGTTTATCTGCGCCCCTTTTCCATTTTCCACCTTTTATGATTGTGTTTTATTATTGTGGTAGGTGCCTGAATCCAGACCATGACCAACGGCCCGACATTGTTGCTGTCAGCTCCAGGATCTCTGACCTCATGATGAGGCTGATGGACAGCCTCTACTTTACCCAGAATTCACTGGAGAGAAGAGCAGAGAGAGACAGGAAGCGAGCACAGAAGTACTTCTTGGAAAGGCACAAAAGCAGGTCTCAGGTAACTCAGGGGTTAAAATCAGAAACTACTTCCATTAAGAGTGTTGAGAGCTTTTCCACACTGCAGTCAATGTGAAAGTCTGCCGACCTAAATCAGACGAGTTGGGCTAAACTAGTTCCAATCCATAATCCCTTGAATTGGGTTTCCGGTGATGCAATGTTTCCAGGAAAAATCCACAATGAAGGCCGAATCCCCGACTCCACTCCGCTCTGCCAGCTGCAGTGCAAACCACGACGAGCAGAGCATCAGTCAAGGTGACTTCAATACTAAATACTAACACACAGCAGGAGAATCTGGTATGACCACAAGTTGCGGTGCATGATGAACTGACTTTGTCTTGTAGATGAAGCATCAGACGAGGATGCAGGAGCTCGCACACCCAGGAGTAACACTGCTGCCTCCACGGGACCACAGCACGGTTGGTGATCTCTCAGTTAAAGCAGCAGCGTGTTGCCTTGGTAACCATTTAAGCCCAAGTGGACCTGGAGCGTTTGATTAATG
This sequence comes from Genypterus blacodes, assembly GCF_046128005.1. Classification (NCBI taxonomy): domain Eukaryota; kingdom Metazoa; phylum Chordata; class Actinopteri; order Ophidiiformes; family Ophidiidae; genus Genypterus; species Genypterus blacodes. The sequence continues at coordinate 6,064,383 of NW_027466864.1, read as the reverse complement.
CTCCATGGGTGGAGACGGTGATAACACAGGGAAAAGCAGCATGGTTGAGGAGACTTCCACATTTTACTACCAACGATTATAACTTCACCAATAATCGTTGTATCGCTGTAACTCAACACAAAAACACAAAACATTTCCATTACATTCCCAAAATGAGACTTTTAAACTTTTATGTTTTGATCAAAGGATCAAGATCCAGTGCCTCGGTTGCCCCTGACTACATTCTATCTGGGTAAGTCAATCAAGTCAATCACTTTAGGGCCTTAAGGTCTTTGGCAAAGTGTTTTTTTTAATGCAATCATCATTCATTACTGCCTTAGAGTCGCACAAAATGCTGATGAATGTTAAATACACACCAGGCCAGGCACAAAAGCCTACCTCCTTCTTTTGGACAATGATTAGCTGCCCTTCATTTCTATCTATCTTTATCTTTCATCCAGTGGCGATGATGCTGCTGCAAAGGTGAAACCAAGACCAGGTAAGGTTTGGAGATCTCACAGGCGAGCATTTGATGAATTTTGACTGAACGTGCTCAGAACATCTCAGCGAATAGACGAGCCTGAACAGTTTGATCTGGTTTCTTCCAGTGTCAGCAGGAATCTGTGTCTCTCAGAAGAAGGTTCGACAGATTGACGATCCCATCCAGAGACTCCTGCTCCTGCTGCATAAAATCATGTACATCGCTCAGGTACGGTAATATTCTAGAGTTTTTGTCCGGTTGAATGTTTCAGTTACAGAGAAGGCTCATCGGTCCATAATTATCTTTGTCTCATTTCCAGCTTCCACCAGCTTCACACCACAACAACAAACGACGAGTTATTGAAAAATTTAAAAAGTCCCTCTTCAGCTGTGGGAGCGACCCGTTCAGCCTGAAAGTGGAGCTCAGCAAGGTTCGTACAGCCGCATGAACCGCCTGATAACAGCTGAGCCTGAGAGCTTTGTGTTCACACAGCCACTCACAGAATACATCATGGGAACAGATTTACATATATGAATTTATTTCCCTTAAAATGTGAAATATTTAGGATTTGGATTTGGATTTGAAATTAAAATGCCTCTCTCATTCCAATTTATCTTCCGTACAGTGGAAAGTAATTGCTTCTGCTTGAGGTTCCATTTTATTTCTCACATATTAAGCATTAAGATTCTCTCCATGCTGGAGAAGATGACTGATATGAGAATCTTCCCCCGCAGCTCCTCCAGGCGTCTCCAGAGCTGATGGAGTTTGGCTCGGCCAGTTCAGACTGGTGGCCTCTGGTCCAGCGCGTCACAGGGGAGCCCCACACTGCCGAGAGCGCAGGTAGATTAGATGGTGGTTGCCGAGGAAACTCAGAATTGATCATGATAAAATCCAAGACCCAAACCCTAAAATCACAGTGCCGCCCACACACTCTGTGGAAAATGCAGAGCAGAAACACCGCAGCAATGAGCACTGAAAATGGAAATATTCACACACACACACACACACACACAGACACACACACAGACACACACACAGACACAAACACACACACACACACACACACACACACACATGGACAGAGAGAGAAAGAGAGCGCGAGCAGAGAACAGGAAATTATGTAATGGGTGCATTCCTGGCTCTCTGGATTTGTTAGATTTGCATCACACTGATTCTCACTGGAGAGGAAACAGTGGGAGTGAGCGGAGCTTCCGACACTGAAACAAACTCTAAACCCTCTCAACCTTTTGTGTCTCACACACAGACCTGACGCATGAAGGGAATCTCAAAGACGGAGTGACATATGAGCAGATGCAGGTCTGAGTAACGTGAAGGGTTCTGTTTCAAAGTGCTGTTAACCCCTTACATACCCATATTCTTGTGATTGAGTGGGAAGTGTGTGTTCCTGAGGATTTACTTCATCCACTATCACACAATGTCATCGTCTATATCCAATAAGATGCCTGGGATTTTGAATTGTTTCTATTTCAGGAAAGTACGGGTCATGAAATGTGACCCAAAAGAGTATGAAAGGAAAAATGTATAAACTACAGCTCCACTCAGCAAGACTTCATGATCTCTTAAATGTTCATAAAGTGTCTTAAGTTCATGATGCATTCTTCTTCACACTTTTCAAATGTCAGATATACATTTTCTCCTTCAGTTTCCCTTTTCCCTTTCTGCACTGAACATCTGTCTGCTGCCAGGAAAAGTGATTTCCTGTCTGTGTGTTTCTTTTTCAGGGCGTCATAGAGGAGCTGCTGGAGGAGAACAGCTACTACCCAACAACACACACCAGGTGATCTATCTATCTATCTATCTATCTATCTATCTATCTATCTATCTATCTATCTATCTATCTATCTATCTATCTATCTATCTATCTATCTATCTGTGGGTCACATGTTTGTCATCTGCTTCATGTTGATTTTAGGAGCAATGACAGAAGAACTGAACAAGAAAAGAAATGACTGACGACATCCTTCAGTCACACAGGCAGCTGGAGCAACATCATAATATCAAATGATATTATTTCAGCACGTTTGCATTAGCCTGAGCTATTCTGAGTTCAGCCTGATTCTAAAGGAACTGAAATAAATCACTGATTTGATCCCATTATGTGTACATACTTGCAAAGTCAACAGCATTAAATAAAACAAACAAACTAAGGACGTTTGAGCTCATCTTAAGACATTTCTATTCGGTTTTTGGTTATTTTTACAAAGTAAACTGGCCTCCAACCATTTATTTATCTATCCAAGCTACAAACGCTGTGCAACGCTTGTTGTCTAAGTGGAGCTTTGTGTTTTGTTTGGTCAGCATTCTCTGATTTTGCACTTTATATTCTCTATATTCTGAGGAATCAGACTCAGCTGTTTGTTTGAACTCCCGGCTGCAGGGCTGAACATCACAGCACGATTCAAGCTGAGCTGCAAAGCCAAATAGCTTCATAGCTTCAAACGTTTCACTTTCAAAGAGCTGATCAGAAGCTCAGTGCCCAGTGAATTGTGAATTTCAACGACCCACAGAGTCTTTAATGATCTTTTTATTTAAAGAATGATGTCAAAGTTGTGAAGGAGAAGAAAGACTCCACAAATCTGAGCTGTACTGCAGCTGTGACTGCAATCCCCTCTACAGTCTACAGGGGGCAGTATGAGCCATGGTTTGGAGATGAGATGAGATGAGATGAGACCTTAAATGGCCTCAGAGTGAAACAAGAACCACTAATGTCTGAAAGGCACCACAGCATCAGTTTAAGCATAACGCACAGAGGGAATATTCATTACACACATGCTGTGATCAGCCTCAGCTCAGTCTGAGCACCGGCACCTGGGGATCAGCCTCAGTCCGGTCTGAGCACCAACAAAGTTCAACAAACGCTCTAAAAACATGAAGGCACCAAAGCTGTGGGTGAATGCTTCGCCTCAGTCTCAGCCTTTTTTCCGTGTATCTTGATCAGATACTGACAAATTATTTTAATTAGTTTGTTGTAAAAATGATGTATTAGTAAGATAATGCAGCAATGCAGACACTGTTTTGTTACAACATCAGTATTTGTTCTGAAACACTTCCAGCAGTATCACAGGTTGGTTCAGTTATCATGCAGTTCATTTGTCAAACATGATAATGTAGTGATGACTTGTTTCAGTTCAACTGCTTCCCATGTGGCGTCAGTGGTGAATGGTCAAATGTAAACGTGACATCCTGGCTTCTGTAGTGTTTGACCTTTATCTCTGATCCATCCAGTCAAAGGGAAACACACGGTGACACACAGTGACCCCCGAGTAGAAGTTTGGCTCTGAACACATGTAGCACATTTCCATAAACAAAGCACAGTGCTAAGGTGAAGCCTTCAGAGGACCTGGACCACTGTTCCATGGATTCATGAGTCCAACATTTACATGGCAGGAGGTGGACGCGCTCTCTAACAGGAAGTAGACTTGAAAACACTCAGATGAACAAACACAAAAAAAAGATTGGTGAATGTTAATTTGCAAAAACAGAAAACCAACATTTTAGTTAATTTTCCATTGATCCTTTATTTGTTTATTCAGATGTTTTATTGTTATTTTAACCAAACATCAATTTGATGTCACTGGGAATACACAGTAAAAAAAATGGATTTTTACAATTTCATTAAAAACCTAGTTGTGTGTTTTTGCAAATGAACTCTTCAAAAATTTGCGCTGGCTGTGGGAACAATTTTACAAATCCAAAGTTATCGGTAAACAATGGTTAGACACAAACACACATCACAAGTCTTAAATTCTTGTGGCTCTTTAGATTTAAAGATGGTGCCCCCAAACAAACCCCAGTGGGTTTCTGATGCATTGTGCCTTCAGTCCCATTCCAGTTCCTTGTTCACTCGTCAGCTGCTTCTTGGGGCCTGGACTTTGTTGGGACAGAAAGTTAACACCTCATCAACTGCATGAATGTATTTTCTGTGCTAATCTAAAATAGAAATGCTGGAATATACTGGCCCATAGTCACATTTATTTTTGTAATTTCCTATTTTGTACTCGTCTACGTCAGTTTGTGAACTTTGTTAATTTCAGTTATGAACATTTATATTTACATTTCCCTTTTTATGAAAATCACTTTCCAAAACAAGATTTGTTTTCACAGTAAAATTTCAGAGAATAAATGTTGATAATCCCAGAAATGTCTTTATATTCCGTATGTTAACTAACTTGGCTACCCTAACGCTAAACACTTTGTTAATAATGAGGTAAAAATGAATCCATGTGATATTACATGTATATATAAATACAGTAGAATCATTTCACAGTAATGTTGGATAGAGATTCACTCTGATAACGAAGAGAATGCTGCCATGTTACAGGGATTAAAGGCACTGAGCATACCTCCACTAAGGCCGAGCAGTTCTCCTATTATGACTCTCAGTGATGAAATAAAATTTTTCCATTCTATGTCTCGTTCCAAAGTTATTGACAAAACTTTTAGGATGTGAGAGCGCCACCATGAGTTCACTCAGCTTGGTTACAGTAGACAGATTCATTCATGAGATAAAGCACCTTGTGAAGAATAAGCCACACCCACTCAACCTGCAGACAATTCTAGCAAGACTGTAAGGAATGTCAGAAATGAAAGATTAAACAAACAAACAAACAAACGCACAAACATGACTGAAAACATGACCTCCTCTTCCTGCTCTACAAATGTAATTATTTAATATTTGTTAAATTAAACCTAACCTCTCATTTGAACACAGTGGTGTACCTGTACATGTCTAGATACTCCGTGCCGTGTTGAAGCAAACAGTGATGCAAATTGTTAGTAACTTTCTGTAGTTTTTAACTGTCAAAGTTTCCTTGGGGGAAGCAGTTTGTGAACAGGCATCGTCCTTTAAGAGGCTTTAGAGGAAGAGGCCAGAGCTTAGGTACTGTACAGAGTCACTGTGTGTGAGCTGGTTGGTGTTCTGATCCATTTTCTTCTCCTCCTCCTCCAGTTGCTTCTTCTGGTGCTCTTCCAGATTCTGCAGATCCTCCAGCATCTCCTCAATCAGAGGAGGCATCGAACCTGGGATCTCCATCTTCAGCGTCACCACTCGCTCAGCCCCTGCGAGAATGAACGCAAACATGTTATTTTAACACACACACACACACACACACACACACACACACACACACACACACACACACACACACACACACACACACACACACACACACACACACACACACACACACACACACACACACACACACACACACACACACACACACACACACACACACACACACACACACACACACACACACACACACACACACACACACACACACACACACACACACACACACACAAGAACTGTGTGTGATTACAATGCACCTGCTCCAACCAATCCACTGAAAATGAATCTAACCTTTGGCACTGATGCTGCGTAAGTCAGTGATCTTCATCAGAGCCTTGGGGAACATGAGCGGCATGCTGGGCCTCCGTTTGCGGGAGTAGATCTTCAGCGCCTCCAGCAGGGGCTCCTGGAGCACCTCCACCTTGGACGGCTCCACCAGGTCCTGCCGGTCTGTTCAGACAGACAAACATTCACAGACACAGACTTTCTTCCTGAGCATGTAGACTCATCACTAAATCATTTTCATCCTCAAAGTTACAGTATCATTCTTGTGCCACTGGTTTTGGAGAACAATACCGTTTACATAGAGGTTCACCTATTCTCTGCTTCTACATGACCTCAAGATGCATTACCTCCAGAAACCAGACAGATGGCGCTGAGTAGGCCGCTCTCTGTGTCGTCCATCTCTAATGGCAGCAGCTGGCCAGCAAACGTGAAAACCTGATCTGTCAGTGGGCCGAATCCAGCGTTGTGGATCTGAGTGCGGGTCAGAGTTAAACCGTCAGAGAAAGTCATGGTGTCCTGGTCCGGAGTGTAACGAGTGCAAATCCTCAGGATCTGAATGGAAGAGGAGAGGAGAGGAGAGGAAGGGAGTGAGGAAGCCACACAGTGAATTAACAATGAGGGTGAATGAGACAGGCAGCTGTGTGGTGAATGACAGAAGGCATGAGGGAGGATTATTAAACATGGAGAATTCTGCCTGCAATAACTATTCATGTTTACCAATCATCATTTGTGATGAATGTAGACTGACGGCTTTATTATGTAGCAATTGGATTAAACACAAAAAAAACAAGACATATTTAGAAAAAGGATTTGAGAAGAAGAAGGTCAAGACAAAGATCACATCAAAGTCTGTGAGCCCTCCAGAAAAGAGCCGGACGAAAATGACAAATTCTCATCTTTTGACATCTGTAAAGACAATTACAGCACCAACATGGGCCACAGAAGGAGAAATAAGATTGCGATGCAGTGAGATTTGGGCAACTGAATGCGAGGGTTGTTAGGTCTGAACAATCAGCTGCCACCTGCAGAAGCCTACCAGGATGTCCAGACAGGCAGCTTTGAGTAGAGTGATCTGGTCGGCGATGGCCAGTCCGGTGAAACCCGGCACTCGCTTGGCAAACTCCACCACTTTGATGATGCACTTGGTGGCGAGTTCGCTGAACTTATCCCAAAGCCCCAAGTCCAGCTGGATCCTGTGATCGGAGCTGGAGTTCTACAGAGGAAGAGGAGGAGGATACCATGACATCTGTGAGAGAGCAAAGTGTACGTTTGCCCTTTGCTGCTAAATTTGGATCTTAGAAGTTCTGGTAGAATTAGCCGTCAAAATGTTTTAAGTTTAAGTTAGAAAGTAGACGACGCCTATATTTGCAAGCATTCAAACTAAATAATGATAAAGACCTCTATCTGCAGCCCCACTGTGCACACAGAGTAGGAACGAGTAACTCAAGATACTGTCTGTTTAAAGATCTCCATCTTTACTCCGATTGGCCTGGGCTGCCCATGCACTCGTTCATTCACTAGCCTTGTGTCTAACTTTGTGCGTCAGTGGGGGAAACTGGTGCGTTAACATGTTCAGGATGTAAACAACTCCATCTTCAAACTAAGCTTTAAGGAATGTTTAGCAAAATCAATACATTTGAAGTATTTGTCCCCTTCAATTCTTCTTGTTCTAAAGTTAGACCTAAGACCTAATTTAGATTAGAATTTACTCTCAGATCTAAGACTTGAACTTTTTTTAAGGACTCATAGTTTTCTTAAGAAACACAGATATTTGTTTTGAAATCTGGTATCCTTACATTTCAGCATTTGTTTTTGTTGCTTTTTTGTGGAATTTGTTCTGGCAATTTTTTAAAAAGAAAAGTGAAAAATTGAGAAAAAAACAATATTATTGATGTTATTTTGATGATGGTAAGATCATCAGGATGTCTTCCATTGCTTTCTCTCTTTATCTTGTATTAGCTGAATCATCGTGTGTCTGCTGGTGACTCACTGTGGTGTATTTTCCCAGCTGGCACAGAGAGGGAAAAGTCTCTCTGTGGGCTCGGCAGATCTTCTCCACCACCAGGCCGAGCTCTGCTGTCAGCTCGTATGTCTCCATGATGGTCATCTTCACTGCTTCCTTCTTGCCCATTCTTCTGTTTCTATCATTTCTAACCGCTGGGAAAACAGAAACAAACAATGTAGGTAAGGAGACGTAAAAGGAAACGAGCAAACTGGAGTCAAATGGTGCTGCTATAAAACATGCGACTCCAGATTTGATATTTTTCTATCCATTTACAATTACAGAATCTAATAAAGAAATGCCTTCATTGCAATATAACTGGAATTTTAAAGTGCACAGGATGTGTTGACTGAGTGTAAACAGGCTGTTTTAGGTACTGTCTCTTTAAGGGCCCCTTCCACAAAGACAGCTCTGTTTGAATTGATTAGCTGCTTTAAGGCCTAAACTGGCAACAACCATGGACAAATGGGTGTTCAATACAACCTGTTCAATCATCTATGTGACGTTTAATTCTACATGGTAAAAGAAAAGAAGAAACACGAGAGGGATGAGGAGGTAAACAAGGTTTGATAATGGTTTGATAATGGTGTCAACACGTTGTAGTCCCACTGACTCAGGCAGCGCTGCACATGTCAGTGAAGCTCAGCATTATGCAACACCTCCGTCTCTCCCTGTCTGCTCCACATCCACGGCATCATTGTGTAAACACGCCTGCTGAGACCACTTTACGCTTCGGCCTTGGCGGCCAGCAGGCGGTTACGTGTCATGCATCTGTCTACTACATGTGATGGATTTATGTAATATGTGTGTGACTGCAGAGACCATGTGGCTGGGTGGATCCTTCACTACTGGCCTATCCCATGACAGCCTCTGCTATGTAGGTCACTGCACGTCTCAGTAACAGAGAGTCTGAGGCTGTTAGATAAATCAAGTCTACACAACAAAACTCCCCTTGGATTTGAATGGTAATCCTCCTCAAAGCAAAGGCCCTATGTTGGGATGAGCCATGTGTCTTTGATAAAGACATGGTGTTTCTGAACAACACAGTTTAAAGAAGCCAAGGACAACTACTTGAGTCGTGTATGATCTAAACATTTTGGTTGCTTTTACATTTAAAACTAGATGGTTGATTGATTGATTGATTGATGATTCTAAATGCTCTGGAAGCAGTTCAAGTGCTTACACTCCTTGGACATTCCCACAGCGAAGCATCTCTGCAGTCGACAGTACTGACAGCGGTTCCTGGTGATCTTGTTGATGATGCAGTTTTTGTCGCGGTGACATGTGTACGCCATGTTCTTCTGAACGCTGCGACGGAAGAAGCCCTGCAGTGTCACCAAGGAAGAGGGAGGAGATTAGTTACTCATGATGAAATCTACCAGGTAAGAAAATAATCCAGTCCAGTCTTAAAGGCTTCATCTGTAATTTGTTGACCACTGGATGTTTAGTTAACTGACCAACCACAACAGTTCAAGTGGGACAAAAGAGACACCACCTGAAATAGCCTCTATTCAGTCAGCTCAGTGTGCACGGTGAGGCTGCAGCATGGAAAATAGAGATGGATTGATGTGGAGCTTAAATGTCTCCATGTGCAACAGAAACTCAAATATTTCCTGCATATTGACGTGCTGCACTTTGTAAAGAGAATGAACAATAGATCCTTTGACATAAAAACACATTTTGGTGGAATAAAAACCATATAATCTGAGAGGAAGCTAAGTGAAAGTTGCTTCCTCTCACATATACTTTTCCACATGAACTCGGTCTACCAGGCCACATTTCAGACCATTTAGTGATGGGGCTTTGTCTTACTAATACATTAAATACAACAAATTCCTGTAGATCTACATTTGTGTGTTTTTCTGTTGAGGCAGCAGAACACACGTTTGGGGCTCAAAGGCTTTTCCAAAATCAGATTCCATCAGTAGGAGGCGCTACAGGTGACATGATACATGATGGTTGCACAGAGCATTCCTATTAGGATGTAATAATGATTCAGCATATTCAGTATTCAACACATCCTCGCTCCACAGGCCTGACGTCTCACCTTGCAGCCCTCACAAGCGCTGACTCCATAGTGGTAACCAGAAGATTTGTCTTGACAAACAAAACAGGGCTTGTAAGTGCGAGGAGGTGGCAGAGGGGAGGGAGGGCTGGTGAACAGGTCGTCTGAGCTGGAGCTGGAGCTCTGGCTCTCCACTGCTGCAAACACACAATAACAACCATGTTAAACACGGAATGAGCTGAGCGGAGGAGTGGTAGGAGATACAAGTCTGTTAATCTGCCTTTTAATCTGCTTAATTGATCAAAGGGAAAGGATCTAGGCCAACATTAAATGCAGCCTGAAAATGGCAACGTCTGCCATGTGCTCTTATGTATTATTAATAAGAATTTGCTGTGGATATTCAACGGTGGTGACCCCTTGGAACCTTAGTGCCAGAAATACCAGAATTTTGACTTGAACACAGACGAGATCACAAACCAAAATTGCATGTTAAGACAGGCTTATCCCCTTTCCTCCAGAGGGACACGTTTCATTTTGATCACTCCACTGCCTTTCCTCTATTTTCCACAGGCAGTTTAAATGGGCATGTTTCATGTAAGTCTACACCCAGCGGCTCATCCTAAATGAGAGCACGGGGCTGAAACAGAGACCAGCATCTCATCCACACTGATGGGGATGAAGTGAATTCACCCCGTTTGCTGAGATGAAACTCTGGAGCTGGCACAAACGCTTCAGGAAGTAAGAATCTGAAACTGTGGGGTGAAACAGAAACTGTCTCATGAATAGCAGAGTGAGCACTGTGTCCAATTGAAGCTGGATTAACCAGTGATGGAGCTCTTTCACTCCATCACTCCTGTGATTTCCATTTCCTGCAGATTGCACTTTACATATCATTGACCTCCTGACGACACACAAATACAGTACATCCATACTGAACACATCCATACTGATGAACCCAACAGGCACACAATGGACACCAGATGAGTCCCTTCACCTAATTCAGCCTGAATTAAAGGTACAATGACTAACATGAGTTAAGATAAGACGCTGATGAAGGCAGCTGGTTGGTGGGGTGAAATCTCCCATCAAAGACACAAGATCTCAGGTTGGTGGCGAGTGATCAGGTTTAGGTCCCAACAGACCTCTCCTTCTTTCTTCACCCCTAAAGTCATTTGAATGAACAGGATAAAGGATTGCAGTGTATTTGGAAACTCAAAGCACAAATGTGTGTGACTACAATAGGCTCGGGGTTCAAAACATGATGCTTTATGTGTCAGGTTGGGTTGGACTCAGGCTCCATTCTTGGGTTCCAGGTTCGGCTTGAAAACTGGATTCTAACTGTAACAGGAAACTGACCCACTGACAAGGGTTTGTCGAAAAAGTTACAAGTCTGGATTAAATTGCCCCAGAGGAGGAAGAGGCTCCCATCAGTGGGGCTCTGTCTGCCCCCCTGCAGGCTCTCCCATCATCTCCACCATCCCAATGCTCCTCTGACAGAAACTGAAGACAGCAGATTCAAAAAGAGACAAAACAAGAGAAATTGCTAATCTCCATCCCCTTGAACCCGCGGCCTCTGGTTGAACCGGGAATCAGTAGGTCAAACGAGGACACCCCCCATCAGCCAGAGTGCTCTCCCCACGCAAAACAATGCAGGAGCCCAGGAGCATGCCACCAGCCCAACTGACTGATGAGAGAGGGAGAGGGAGAAAGAGAGAGAACAGAAAGTGTGTGTGATGGAGGTGTAATGCTCCGCTAAGTGATTTGGTCGGGGGAAGGGGAAGAAGGTTGTCCTCTATTTATGTGGTTTCATTTGATGTGTGTGTGTGTGTGTGTGTGTGTGTGTGTGTGTGTGTGTGTGTGTGTGTGTGTGTGTGACAATGCATCGTTTTCAAATCAACAAAGTGTTGTCATTACTTTTTTTGTGTTTTACAGCCCAAGTTAAAAAAATGTAAAACAAAAATGAGGAAACTATTGATAGTTGCAGCACAAAGAGGGAGGAGGGATCGTGTTCTTTTTTTCATGTAAAGTTGAGTGTTTTGCAGTCGGAGGTGCAGTCTGGCTTTCCTCTGACCTCCTAAACTGGTGACCACCCCGTGAACCCGTGGTGACCGCAGGCCGACCTGCTGCTCTGCTCTGCTCTGCTCTGCTCTGTCCCAAACACAGAGCACCGCTGAGAGCAGCTGACATGTTCCCAAACTCAGCTGCACCTTCTCTCTTCCTGCCAGCAGTTCAGATGATGCAGCACCACTCCTCACTGAATCATCTAAAAGGAATACGTGTGAGATATCTGTTCACACACACTCTCATTTCCACTTGAAAAGTGTGTGAGAAAGCTTCATCACCCAGAGCTAAAGTGGAATTCAAGCTGACAGTTAACCCAGAGTCAGCTACAATCAGATCTCCACCATGGATTTCACAAATTCAACAAATGAGTAATCTGTATCAACACTCTGTTTGCTTGATCTTATACCAGAGTTAGAATTGAACCTCAGTCCACCTACATTGTGAGCACCGGTGCACTTGCCAGTCAGACCCGATCAGCTCTGGGAAGTAGGCTGCCAAATCCTGCTCCTGGTCCTGATCTTGGTCTTGCTGCATGCAGGCGGGCCTGGACGTGAACAAGTCCAGGAGTTCTCCGGGACCAACAGCTGGGAATTCCGTGTAATCAAACATGGCGCGATGTTTGTCCGCATGGGCAGGGGACGAAGGAGCAGCTCCTCCTCGGCTCAGGTCTCCCTCGGCCCTGTGTCCCGTTCTGCTCCGTAGACTGGAAATAAGCTTGTATTGGATCCAAACGCTGCTCCTTTCAAGTGTGTGCGTGTGTGTATTTGTGTGTATGTGTGTATCTGTGTGTGTGTTTGTGTGCGTGTGTGTTACACCGAAGGGGGGCGTGAGCGCGGCGACGCAGGCCGATGATCCGTCCACGTCCACGGGCGCGCAGCCAGCATGCAGCCGCTGACAGACTTCCTCCAGCGGGGAGAAACGGCTCAAACTAACCGAGAGGCTGGTTGTCCCGGGACTTCTTCTTCTTCCTCTTCCTCTTCTTCTTCTTCTTTTTCTTCTTCTTATCTCTCTTCTTTATTGACAAATGAGTCTCAACCTACTCAAACGCAAGCCTACTTCATCCTCGTTACGTCACAGGAGTTACCTAATGTATGCAGTGAACTCTGAGTGAACCGCCGCCGCTGCCCCGCAGATGACCCAGCTGCTATGTGACGTCACCTCGAAACCAAAGCTCCCGTTTACTCTTTATTTATTTACTCCTAGGCACTGTAAGGCACTAATAGACTATCCGATCAAGTGCAGTAATTAATAGTTGTATATAGATGAATAAATTATGTCAGATATATATATTTAAAACAAATAAAGTTTAGTTTTATTTTATTGTGAAGAAACATTCGCTGACGTATTTAAAATACTTAGCTGGCATTATTTACTGTCAATACATCATTCAAAATAGTGTACTGCAATAATTAGAGATTTCAATTGGAAATGAAAAAAAACCAGTTGTTTTTCTTGTATATTTCTTATAAATTGCAACGTGATCTGGCTCTTATTCGCTACACTGCTCACAATAGAATGTAATATAAAGGAATGCAGATAAGTTCTTATTTGTTACTTCCTGAAAATGCACCATGAACATTTCACATTAAAGTGATGTCAAATTTTGTCTTAAATAAATCTATTACATTAGAAAATATCCACACCTTTAATGTTCATCACACTGCACTTAAACATGCAGTAGGTGATCGCATTAAGTCTTGAACATCTTTCATCTTTGAAACATGCTGTTTACGGTTTGTGACTTTTGTTATTTTTGATCTGAATATGATACTCTATTATCCAAATTATGATCAGAAGCAAAAGTATGTAAGTTATTGGTCATCACATCATCAGGACAGCATGATTTACATTTAACTTAATTTGAGGGGAAAAGTGTTGTCTGCATTTCATTCATGTTCACTGTGAGGAGCCACAGTGCAGACCACCATGTGACCATATCATATTTATTATACTACAGCAGCAGATGTAATGTGACCTCATCTTATGACAAAAGTAAAAATGTAGTGCTTCTTCTGTCACCTTCAAACAGCTCAATGTGCGGTACGTTTAGCTGCTACATGCTAGGAAACATTTGGGGTTTTGGATCTTTGTGGATTAAAACAAAGCACTTTGACTCCAAAATTGGCATTTCATGATCAAAAATTGGGTCTTTAACAAAATCAATACATTTAGTCTAAGTTTATGTTCACCCATGTGCACTTCTAATCTTCATCCTGGGATTTAAGGAAGACATATTAGCAGCTAGGAGGGGCCATAATTAAATCTAGCAGGAGACAAAATGGATCGGCTGCAAGATGGGTTGGTGGGTGAGGGAAAGGAAGGAGACAAGAAGTGAGGGAGATTGGCTCTATATCAAAATAATGGAACCATTTTCCAACATTCATCAACTGGAAATGAACAGAACAACATCAAATACCCCCAAAACAAAAGCAAATACAACAAAACAATTGAAAAACAGGCAAGAGAACCAAAGGCGGGTCGTAGAGAAAAAGAATGTTTACGCTATTTTGTTCAAATCTAAATACGCTTGATCTCCTTCAATGCCACTGCTAAGCCCATTGAGGAGTCGGGGCAGCAAAAGAGGCTAATTACTGGTGGTATCTCCCACACTGCAGGGAGGCGAGGTCACCCAGAGGACAGACATGTGAAGCATTCCTGTGGCCGACTGCTGCTGCTGCCACCTCCCTCTCTGCTCCATCCTACCCTGTCCTCCTTTCTCCTCTTTCATCCGTTTTCCTCTCCTCCTCCTCACACACACACACACACACACACACACACACACACACACACACACACACACACACACACACACACACACACACACACACACACACACACACACATTCTCTTCCCTGCAGACAATTTCAAGCATGAGTCACATGTAGTTCATTTTCCACTTTAGTCTCTCTTACCTGCGCCTTCGTTTGAATGCAATCCTGCACTCAAACGTTTACTTGTGTCAATGTTAGAAAGATTCCGTTGTGATGGAGAACAGTCTGCAGAAGGAGACAGCAGGATGAGTAGGTGGAGTCAGTCTCTGATAGGCCAATACATGATTGACCCCACCATGATGTGACATGGATGCAAAGTATATTTGACTTGCAAAGAATGTTAAAACCAAGCTTCAGGAGATTCACCTCATGATGACCACACATGATCAAAGAGACCAGGACTAAAGACATGACAGCTCATGTGTGTGTGTATGTGTGTGTGTGTGTGTGTGTGTGTGTGTGTGTGTGTGTGTGTGTTATAGGGTTCTGTCTGAAAGACAATAATGTATCAAAATCGAATAATTTATTTCGACAAAAAACGTGTGGAAACAACAATGTGTGGTGATGGAATTTTGATGGGCCTCTCTCTCTCTCTCTCTCTCTCTCTCTCTCTCTCTCTCTCTCTCTCTTTCCTCGCTATGCCCGGTCTGCGCACCTGTTTGGGTTTCAAAATAAACATACTAACAACCAGAGACTGCGCTGGAGGTTTCTTTTATTTTGAAATATTTCAGCACGTTACAGCAAGTTACACTTTTCACATCTCATTTAACGACTGACACATCACTATTTAAGGAACATAACCAGGGTTAACTTCAAAAACACAAACTAAGTCATATTTAGTCATAGAGGCATACATATTGGAAAGCTATTTATTCTAAGCTATTTATTTTAAAGGTACTTTCTTCCCTCCTCTAAGATCATCACACCTCCACTATTGACCACTAGATGACAGCAAAGAACACACAAATAAAATAAACTAATTTAAAATGAAATTAAACCAATATTAAAATGCTATGATGCTGCTTCTGATTGAAGGCGTGGTTATATGTTTTTTAAATAGGCACCTCACACTGAACCAGTTATTGACCATTCTGCGTTTTGCATCATTATAACACCCCCTCTTGATTGGAAAGTGCATTTTTTTTTATGTGTAGGCTCATCCTCCTTTATCTACCCTCCAAATTTCACATTTGCAATTTGCACCCTTTGGACCTAAGAATCACTTTTAGGGCCTTTCTGGTGGAAGTAAAGTCAAAATCATAACAATCTGAGAAAAAACTATAGAGTTCCAGCACTTTGACCCCTAAGGAACATGGGTGCACTCATACTAGTGACACAGTTACTACAGTGGAGCAGTCGCATACAATTTAAATGAATGTGTCAACACCAATGTCGCTTAATCATTCTCCTTTTCTTGTTTTTTAGGTTGAATCTTCCAGGACAGCGTGTAGTTTGTCCAACCACGGCTCATCAGTTTTGCGTTCAGCTGTGGAGGGAAAAAAAGTAAGAAGGTCTGTCTCTGTCTCTGCGTAAAATAATTTCACAATTTTCACTTCTTCCATATAGTTTTAACACTGAGTAAGAGAGCTTTTAACCTGGTTTAGGATCTGGGTTTGAATAGCTGGATCCGTCAAGTCAGCAGCACTCTGAAACTTCATCCTCACAACAGCATTCACTGTTCGAACTGAACAGTTAAAAAAAACCTGAAGTTACAAACCAAATAGAAAAATGTTTTTCTTTATAAAGCCCTAGATAAGTTGTATGTGATGAAATGAATGTTCACCTCCTTGGCAGATGAAAGTCTTCATAGCAGTTCAGGGAGCAGCAGCCCATTGATGGGCAGAATTCTCTTTTACACAGTGTTGTTGACCATTATAATTTGGATTACCCCCTTCCCAATTTCTGAAAAGGCTGGTGCTGCCATTTGCCCACTTCCAGGGTATTCGGTACAATCCAATATATACGCATCAGCTGATATTACAGACAAGGCATCATTGTTCTCCTGGGCGTTCTCAATAATTGCAAGATCTGTGTGATGCTCTCTGCAGTATGCCTGGGCATCCGTCCATGATAGTAAATCTGTGATGAAAGTATAGACTTTGGGTCCTGGATTTGCATCTACAATACAAAGATAATGATTAATGATCAATCGGTTGCCAACCAACAACTGCTAAGCCTTCAAACAACATTAAATGAAATTCAGTAATGTATTTATTGAGTAAATGCGTAAGAGTAATTGGACTTACCAGTATAACAAACAAAGTTCATGATCCTTGTGCATTCGATATCATGCCATGTTCCGTTGGTATTCATCATCACACAGATCTGTGGTCCTCCCAAATTGTTTGCGCCACCTGAACCCCAGTTGTGATAGCTGGTTTGGCCTGTTTCACCAGTCACTGACCATGTCCAGGAGATCACATCATTGCCTAGACTGTTCGTCCAGGCATTGGGGTCATCTGATAGTCCAATCCAAGATGTTGAGGCGTCCAAGTTTGGCCAGTTAAGTCTGTTAATGTCATCCATACTTTGAAAGGTTGCCAGGTCATCGAAATTCTCTCTGCATTAATCTCTTGCAGCATACCAGTTCAATCGTGTGGTGACATAGCGGTAAGCTCGATAGAAGTGAGAAGACGGAATGCAAAATCCTGAAGATTGATACGAGAAGATGAAAATGGCAAAATCTGTTTTTTTCTATTTTCATTATTGTTAATGATCAAGAGGAAATAACTGTACATAAGACTGTTATAATTTTGCAATGTTAGCCCATTTACTACAGCTATTCTAACCCTTCAACAGGTAGAATTTGTTTGAATTTTCAGGGTTAAATTAACAATATATCTAAACATTTTTAAAGCACTATGGTATGAGTTGGTATGGTATCTGTTGTAATGTATATGAGACTTCTCGTAAATGGGGTGAAACAGATCAAAATCCATCACTATGAACTTTTAAAAAGCTGCTTCACTCTTACCAATCAGGAGAAAAATCACAAGAATGTTATGATCCATTTATGGTTTTTCTGCAGAAGAAGTTAGAAAAATAATGAAACCATAGATCACATACTAAGACAGAAAACACTGTAAAGTACAGATAGTAGACACATTAAGACTGGAAACTTTTTTTTGCACATTCAGAAGGGCCAGCACGATTTAACGGTATTGTGATGCTGCACATAGTTTCCTCATAGTGCTGCTCAAATCACCAATTCACATTTTGAAATTTAGTTTTCAAGCCAGGAAAGTGAAAACAGCTTGTAGTGCCAAATATTTTCATCGTCATGTTTTCACTCAATAAATATATTTCTGAATTTAGAACAATATAAAATGAATTTAAACTGTTAAGTAAGTAAATGTTGAACAATTTTCAAATAAAATACATGTCTACATTGATTCAATAAAAGCAGCACTAATAACAACATGAAGACACACAATCAACATACATGAACCATGAATTAATGCATTTTGTGTTTTAAGAAATGTTACAAAAGTAAACTAGTGAGGTGATGTCATGACATAAGATGACATATTATTGGATTACCAATTGAATGTATGCTGTGTTTTATATTGTCCACCGAATAAATGATAGAAAATGTGACAATTTCTTAACCATCTTTCTAATTTCTTGGCAAATGTTAAAGTCTGTTTACTCACAGTTTTAAGATCCAGTTGATATCACGTTTGAACTCTTTGTATCAACCCTGAAAGTTAGAGTCTCTCACACCTGCCAACCTTTCTGCAAACCTGTCTGCAAACCTTTCCACCAACCCGCTGCGATTGCTGCTTTTAAGTTGGAGGATATCAAAATAAAGGCATGCTGTGTATGTGATGTAAACGATCATGGCATCTGGTCCTTTCTTATTTGCAAATCAAAATGTTTTGAACTTTAATCCTGTCCTAATAATGTGTGAATTACACCAATACTTGTTGTTCTTGTAACACCAAATAGTGATTGATTCTAAAGCCAAGAATTGCAAATTATAATTACAAATCACAAAGAGAACATAAGCTCAATGTAAACAAAGATATTAGAGTCAAACCTTTCTGCAAACCCAGTGTGATCTGGTAGATGTCCCAATGATTTGTATGTGATGTAAACGATGATGGCGTTCAATCCTTTCTTATTTGCAAAACAAACATTTTGCAAATAAAATAAGTGGGGTCACAGGCCTATAATGTATGAATTCCAGCAATATGTTGTTCAGTAGCATTCCATCTTATGAAAAAAGCAGTTTCACCTCGTAACATAATTGGTTTTCAGGCCAATAAATAATAATTGTAATTATAATTCACAAAGAGAACAAGATCAACATAAACAAAGATGTTAGAGTGTGCACACAATAGAATCCCAGGAAGTGCTGCTAAAAATGACATTATTTCCTTTCATAAGCCAGGCTTAGTGCTTACTTTTCCTCAAGGAACTCGAAAGAAAGAAAGAAGAAGAAGAAAGAAAATTGATCAAGTAATGTGTTCTTCCTTAGTTGAGTTCACACACACACACACACACACACACACACACACACACACACACACACACACACACACACACACACACGTGGGTGGGCATGTGGGTGGGACACATTTCCTGTTCTTCACAGCACAAACTGGAGATGAGGCAGGACTGTGATGATTTGATTATGAGGAGAAGGACTGCAGGATGAGTAGGCGGAGTCAGTCTCTGATAGGCCAATACATGATTGACCCCACCATGATGTGACATGGATGCAAAGTACATTTGACTTGCAAAGAATGTTAAAACCAAGCTTCAGGAGATTCACCTCATGATGACCACACGTGATCAAAGGGACCAGGACATGACAGGTCATCCATGAACGTGTGTGTGTGTGTGTGTGTGTGTGTGTGTGTGTGTGTGTGTGTGTGTGTGTGTGTGTGTGTGTGTGTGTGTGTGTGTGTGTGTGTGTGTGTGTGTGTGTGTGTGTGTGTGTGTGTGTGTGTGTGTGTGTGTGTGTGTGTGTGTGTGTGTGTGCAGGAAGGCAGTAGCTCAGTGGGTGGAGCTTCCACTAGGGAACGGGAGGGGCGCCGGTTCGAGTCCCTGCTGAGGTGCCCCTGAGCAAGGCACCGAACACTCAATTGCTCCCCTCTCTGTAATGGGTGGTAATGTAATGTAAGTCGCTTTGGATAAAAGCGTCTGCTAAATGATCGAAATGTAATATAATGTGTGTGCGTGAGTGCTTGTTACAGGGTTCTGTCTAAATAATGATAATGTCTCAAAATATTTTGGAAAATACATGTTGAAACAACAATGTGTAAATATGGTGATGGATGTGTCCAGCCAATTGGAAATACTTTGTCACATTACTTTAATTTGTCAGCAATTAATGTTAGTAAGTAAGTACTGTGAGTAAGTATCTACAGTAAGTGTAAGTAATGTGACGGACAAAGGTAAACAGTGGGCTGACCGGGTATCAACCCGGGAAAATTGTATTCTGGATTAAAACGCAAATCATTTGCTTTCAAGTCATCAATTTTATTTGTGTAGCTCAATATCACAAACCATGTCTCAAAGGGCTTTACAGACCCAAAACATCAGGAAAATTCCCGACCCAGCCCAAAGCTTTTTTAGAAGAAGAGTAAAAAACTCCTTAGAAAACCTTAATGTAAAAAAAAAGGAAGAAACCTCTGGAAAGGCAATTCCAAGAGAGATTCCCTCTCCACAAATGGCTGGGTGTGCAATAAGAACTTCCAGTGGGATTATACAGAGGTACAAAAAAGGCATGAAGAGCAGGAAACCACAAACAGTCATGCATTAGGAAATAGCAGGCAACACAGAGACAAGGGTGAGCGAGACAGGCAGAGAGAGAGAGAGAGAAAGAGACTAAGAGAAAGTTAAAGCACAGTACAGTGCAGTCCTATTGTTGGGAGTCTCTCTCCTGGGGCAGCAGTTCATGCAGGTAGTTGGGTACCGGGCGGGGGTACCGGGCGGGGAGGGGTCTGCCATGGAAGATGGGATGGGGGGGGGTGGAGGAGATGGCAGAGGGAACCAGAGAGTCCTGAAGGTAAAGCACCCCGGCGGCCTAATGGAAAAGCAGCAGCTCAGGAGCCACGGAGCTGAAAAACATCTGACCTGTGGACCCCAAACTCTAATGTTGTTTGACACAAACATTTTAAGTCTTAACTGTAGATGCCCATGCTAATTGTGTTGCAAATGAAAACAAATGTTAACCGCACCAAAAACATTTTTTCTTCAATCTGTAAGTATTTTAATATTGAAATCACCAAGTGATTTCCAAGTGAATTCAGTGAAGTGAACAATCCAAGTGAATTCCTGTCAAACAATTGATTGCTACATAGGTTAAACAATCCATGAAAGAAATGAAATCAGCGGAAAATTAAGGCCATACAGTCTCATAGTATTCTTAAAAAAAACACAACAAACAACAAGTATTGATTTATAAAATATTTCATTTAAGAACATCAAGTGTTGCACTCATACTGGTGTCAAAATTACTTCAGTGGAACTGTCAAATGCAATCTGAATGAATGTGATAGCACAGGTGTTCGCTTAATCATACTCATGCGGCCAAGAGACATATTGGAGATTATAAACAGAGAGGTGAAGAAAAGAAAAAGAAAGAGAAAAAGGAAATAAATATTACACCAAGGAAATACTAGAGGCATAAGGAGACAAAGCAACAGTGACATAGCCCAGCTTGTGACCTGTACAGTCTGGTTGTACAGGTATTGAATAATAATATTATTGCTGATGAATAATTGTGTTTTGTACCAGAGTGATAATAGTGTAGACAAATTGTCACAGTTCTGTTACATGTCTCCATATCTTTAACACGTTGACGTTATACAGAGGCGGACGGAGTACACAGCTTCATTACTTAAGTAAAAGTACAGGTACTGCTTGTTAAATTTTACTCAAGTACAAGTTAAAGTACTACAGTCAGATGTTTACTTAAGTAAAAGTACTGAAGTACTTGTTTTTAAAAGTACTCAAGTACCAAGAGTATATTTTCTAAATGTTGTATTATTACTGCCACAGTGCTTACCTTTACCTATAGAAACCTACTGGATGGACTTTTTATGGAATCTTTAATGTTAATACCTTAAAGAATGTAACAAATTATGAAAATAAAATTGTGCTTGAATAAATGGGTTTATATGCAGGAAGAAAAAAGAAAATGCAGCTAATTTGTGTGTATGTGTGACAACACACGCGCGCGCACACACACACACACACAGTATTCCTAAGCCTATGTGTGACAAGTTGATAATAATTAATGAAGACAAATATTACCCATCAACAGTGGTGGTAAAGTCTCGGCCTCTGATAAGTTTGACTTTCTTTTTTTATCGGTGTTCGTATGTCCAGAACACTTCGGTTTTGCCCCAGGCTATTATATTTCGACTGCCAACAATACTGAGGGCTTCTTTAAGTGCCTCCATGCACGAGGAACAGTGAAAACTACGTTTAAACAGGACATGACGGACTACCTACATACGTCAGGACTAGTATTATCGATATATATTGAGGTTGTTTTTCCGAACCGTTTTACAGAGGGTAAAAGTCCCCGTAACATTCTCCGGATTGCTAATGGGCTGTCCCTGTCAGTGGCACCTGTACAATCCAATCACGTTTGAGAAGGAAACAACAAAATACTGAATCCACAGGGTTTCCCCGCTTTTTTATTTTTTTATTTTTTAGAAAAAGTAACGAGTACTTATGGTTATGGATAGAAATGTAGCGGAGTAAAAAGTAAGATATTTGCCTTTCAAATGTACTTGAGTAAAAGTCATAAGTACTCCCCCAACATGATACTCGAGTAAAGTACAGATCCCTAAAAAGTGTACTTAAGTACAGTACTCAAGTAAATGTCCGTTACTGTCCGCCTCTGGGATTATATTTATACATACAGAGGGGGAGAAACCAAAAGACGGAGAAAAAGAAGAACTAAAACCATAAAGAGAACCAGGCTGTGTAATGTACATGTCAATAAAGGCAAAGGAATGGCAAACAGAGTAACAGCAACTTGACTAGTTTTCACAAATAAGTTAGAGAGCTTTTAACCTGATATAGGAGCTGGGTTTTAATAGTTGGATCCATTTTGTCAGCAGCCGTCTGAATCGTCATCCTCTCAATGGCCTTCACTTCTGGAACTGATCAGTCCAAGACACAAGAAGTTACAAACCAAAAAGTGAAATGTTTTTTCTTCATAGATAGTTTGTATGTGCTGTGGTGACTGTTCGCCCTGTTGGCATAGGAATGAAAGCTTTGACCCATAATCACCCTCATCCCATGCATGGAGAGAACACTCAGCTGTACAGTGTTCCTGATGTATTCAGCTTTTTAGGACATATAGTGGGCGATTCTGATTGGTTGGAACATCTGCCAGGGTTCAGATTATTTAATTTTTCATGAAACTGAAAATGTAAACAATATGCACTTATTTTTATGGTGTTTGGGGGACTTTTCCTTTTGCTATTCAGCAATTAGAAACTAGAACACACCCTCAGTTTACGATCAGATGATCAGATCAGACAAACCCCCCTGCAAATATTAACAAGTGACAGCCAATGATGGAGAACTTTTCTCCATTTAACGGCTGAATGCTTGAGGCACCTGTGATACTAATTAAAGATAATAGTCTGCTTAGTATCACTACAATCCAACGATTTATTGCAACTTCTGCTGGATATCAACAATTTTGTGCTGGCCATTGTCAGATGTTTTAAGAATGGTGGATGGATGGATGAATTACTTCTCTCAGTTTCCACTTATTTCAGCTAAAAGTAAGTTACTGTTTTATTGGATCAGTACCAACACTTACAGCCACGTTTGGAGCTAAACATTTTGAAAATGTAATCATCTTATGTCATGCATGTGGGGCTTCTATAAAAGTACAGTCCAGTAAGTAAAAGGGCTGAGACATCCCCGTTTACTTAATGGACAATCACAAGAAAAGATCAAAATGCATCGCCATTATAAAAGGCCTGGATAGAAGTTATAAAAAATGAATCTATAGATCATATACCAAGACTGACAACTGTCAAATACAGACGGGCACATCAGTCTGAACTTCCTTTTCTGCACATTCAAACCCACCAGCAGGATGTAATGGAATTGTGATGCCGCACATAGTTGCCACATAGTGCTGCTTATATTCATGTTCATGTTCATCTCCAACTCACATTTTGAGATTTAGTCTTCAGGCATTTGAAAACAGCTTCTAGTGCCAAACTCTACATACACATCTTTATGTACAAAGACAGTCAGACATCCAAGAAAAACAAGCAATCAAAACACTTTTTTATCTGAGGGATATTTTCAATGTTCAATACTGACACTTTGACTGACACATGATTGAAAGGAACAACAGTAACTAAGCTTTTACTGTTTTGATTAATTATTTCTATTTCCCTGGCAATTGTTAAAGAATGTTTACTCACAGGTTTAGGATCCAGCTGATATCACAACAATTGAACTTTTTGCACCAGCCTTAAAAGTTAGAGTCTCTTACACCTGCAAACCTGGTGTGGTTACTGCCTTTAAATCAGGTCGTCATATTTCAATATGAAAATAATGAATCTGGCCAAGGTCAGCATGATTTGTATGTGATGTAAATGATGATGGCATGTGGTTGGTGCTCATTTGCAAACCAAAATGCTTTGACACTTTTTGTCCTGTCCTTGTAATGTGAGGTCAAAGGCCTACACATTTTTTAAAGTAGTATTCTACAATTTGTTCAGTAGCAGTTTCAATAAAATATGTCTAAAATAAGTTTTCTCTGAAATAAATTGAAACAAAAGTAATTGGTATCTAACAATCTTTATTCCATATTACATAGAACTGACTGCTTTTCATTTTTCATGTACCACATTATTCGAAATAAAACAAATGAAAAATGGCCTGGAAAAATTACCCTTTGGAAGGAAGAATAAATAATTGGATTGCAAACGATTTTCTTTCTTTGGTCTCACAGGTGATTTCTTCTAATCAGACAATGCTTCATCCTCCAGGATGCCACCGAGGGACTCCAAGAAGGCTGTATACTCCCAACTGCTGTTCAGTGCATTGGCAGTCATAGCCTTCCCCCCCAGTAACTCGTGGATACGTAGAGGCAACTCTCTCGTTCCCTTTGTAGAAGTTTTTTTTCGAGATGAAAATTAAATATATTTTAAAGACCACTGTCACCCACTGATCTCTGTGATAAACAAACAACAATTTAAATATCTGACTTCATAAGTAGCAATGCAAAACAAGGAGTCGATATGTGGGAAACTAATGGACTGATGTTTTCTATATCTGGACACATTGAAGGATTTGTAAACCTCAAAAACACTCAGGTTTACTGTTTTTCTTAAACAGCAAGATGGTTCTTTAACATGGAAATGAGGGATCTAAAAAAGGTCGGCTGAGATGACACTTGACCAACTTTGACATTTGGTTCTATCATGGCTCTGTCTCAATACCTAGTGAGCTGTCTACATAGATAGCATGTGGTAGATAGATAGATATCTACTAAGATACCTGATTCTGCCCCGAAATGTATTTCTTTGTTGTATCACCTTAAGCCATTGTTAGCTAGTGCTAATGCAAATATAAATGCAAACATTGAAATAGAACAATTTTATCGAACTAAAATAATCCATGGGTGTGGTGAAGAGTGGTAAAATCATAATTATTCCATTTAACTGGGCTTGCTCAGTAAGAATTGTCTATGTGTAAACTATGATACAGAGAAGCCTGCTGACACAGAGAGAGAGAGATTCTGACAACAGGAAGCCCAGTAACAAGGTCCAACTAAGGTGATCTTTAACTGACAAGATCGGATTTTTCGTCTGTCCCACAGCAGAGAGGTTCGAAGTTCACATGATGAGTCAGTTCACATGAGTGGACAGTGCAAGGCAATAAAGAACACTATGTTAAGTAAAAAGCCTATCAGGACAGCTACACCAAGTTCAACGGTTTTCAGGATCAATGAGTGAATCAAAGGACTGAATGCATTACATGTTGCACATCGGGCATATTGCACGTGATCATTGGACCGGGTTCACTGGGAGAAGTGGGGATTGAATAACCAATATGGGGAAGATGCCACCATCATATCATCTACAATGTACAGGATGCATGAAGATGAATGTGCCGAGAAGAGTGGACTCGCCTGTGTATCAGCCAGAAACCAAAGGAGGAGACACACCCACTTTGAACAGTATATATTGTATGAAAATCCTGAGTTCTGGGCTCATGTGTGGACGTGTAGATAGCTAACTGGTTGCAGTCTGTGGACCACTGAACCACATGAGATCTCAGCTGAGTCAGTAAATATTTTGTCCCACAGCTTTATCCTGAAATGCTTAATGAACAGCTTACGTGTGACCTCTCTCAACATGAAGTCCTTCTTGCCGGCCTCCTGAAGATTCAGAACATGGCACTCATCTGTAAGTAACTGATTAGCTAGCTATGCAGTTGTTTTCACAATCCCGTATTCTTTTCTTACTCCTAGGATCCAGATGTGCGCTGGAAGCCACAATTAATACCCACAATCACAAAGAGAGACTCTTAACCAAGGAGAATAACTCTGTTGTGTGTGCTTCGAAGTATATGAGAGTGAATTAAATGTTTAAATGATAGAAGTGGTTTTGTGTCCCCTTTTATCACTTGTACTGTATCTTACTAGTTTACTAGAAATGAGATAACCATAACACAAGATATGTTTGGTACAGTTAAAATGACAGTATCCCCATTTATGAACACACATTAACCATGCATCTATCTTGCATTTGCATTTGTACCCTTGTCCTCCTTATGTATTTGTACTCGTGTAATTTGTACTGTCATGTACTGTTCCCCGATTGTATGTACTTCGTACCCCTTATTGTGTGTACTTATTATGTTGTACTTATTATCTGCATACACTCTTGCACGTTTCTCTATACTGCACTCGGTTTGGTGATTTCTCGTTCTAGTTCCATTCTGCATTCTGTTGACCGCGCATGCGTGGTGAACTGCGTGTTAGAAAAGATGAGATCTCAGACTGGCTCACCTGTAAGTCAATCACGAGGCAAATGCCTTAGTAAGGATGGACGATAGCCTTACTTTTTTTTCAATGCCATGCGATCTACCCACATTACCTTTGCGATCAACTGGTCGATCGCGATCGACGTTTTGGGCACACCTGGTCTATTACATAATGGACAATGTATGTCGTGCCTGGAGGGGTTTTGTTGCTCTATCTTCTGCTTTAAAATCAGGTGTTGGGATATTGGATTCAAGTCTGGCGATATACTTGGCCATGTTATAGTTTTCAATTTTTTACTTCTTGAAAAAAAAATCTTGCAGGATGTTTGGGATCATTGTCATGTTGGAAAATTTCCTCCTGCTAAGTGTCTGGGGACTATAACTCATCTTTTCATTCAGTATTTGGGTATTCACTAATTTCTTGGATGCTGTAGTAGTCAGCGACAGGGTCTCTAAGATCCCCCTCCATGCTTACCTCCAGGTTTCAACACAGGTAAAACACTGTGTAGGGGCACTGGTGCTCAGTTTGGTGGTGCTTCTTTTGCCAATGTGGACTGAATCTAAAGAGTCCACGACACAGTGGCAGAGGTAGATGTTGATTTCCAGAAGGTCAATTTTTGTCTAATGTATGTTTGTGGAAAGGTGAGGTTGTATTAATTGAGGATACCGACACATCGGTCGACCTCTTGCTTCTGTTTGCTAACTGGAGGGGGACCTGCCAGGCAAAGTACTTCATATTGATTGGCATCACTTCTATGGAGTGATAGTCATTCAAGCAGGACACAGTTGGCTTCATCAAATACATTACAATGGTGGATGTCTTGAAGCATGCATGAAAAAAAAAAACATTAAAAAAACATTAAAAAGAAAAACTAAAAAAACTAAAATAAAATAAAAAACACAAAAAAAAACCTGTTGTTGCTACCTTGTCGTGGTGGTGAGGCTTGTGTGCCTCTGTGACCCTGAAGACTATACCGGCGGGGGTTATACCCCTGACAGGTACTACCAAGCCAGGCAGTTTTCAGGTTAGAGGCCAGTCTAAAAGCAGCATTGCCATCACCCATTGGCAGTACAATGATTGGATGAAGACTGGGCCAATGTATTGGTCATACATACGAATGGTGTTTCTGCCTATGCAAATTAGGACATATTCAGTAAGTGTGGAGCTCATGTGCATATTCAAATTAATTTCAAAAGAAACTTGTACTACAAAAAAAGTTAATTTTCATGTATACTTTTACTATGTAAAGTTTTATTGTGGTAGGAGTAAAGGAAAAAATTAAGCCTATTTGGGTGTATTTTGGGCATATTCGATTAGTGTATAGCTCATTTGCATATTAAAATTAATTTTCAAAGAAACTTGTAATACAAAAAATGTTACTTTTCATGCGTACTTTCATTGTGTAAAGTTTCATTTTGATAGGAGTAAAGGAAAAAAATAGCCCCATTGGGGTGTATTGTTGCCTGGCCTTATTGGCACACATCTCAGATTGATGAGAATTAAACATATTTCCTCAACTAGGATTTCTTAGGACTTTTAGTATGTTGTTCTGGACACCTCATAGAAATGATCTAAGCTGCAAAAAATTCTTTTACAATTAGTCGGTCATAAAACGCTACTTTGCCTGGACTATTAATTTACAACATCTGTTTCTGTTCTTGTAGAAAGGCAATCTGGGAAGTATCGGTTAGTGCACGATGATTGATTTAAAGGCAGTAGTGAGGTCAAACCATACTGGGGACCGAATACTTTCATTTTGACTGGGTTTCCATTTCTGCATCAAATGTTCCATTCATCTCTCTCTCTTGAACTGCTCAAAGTTTTGACCCAAGCATGACTCAATGTAAGTAAATTTAATGCTAATGTCTGCTAATAGTCGTGGTAAATAAACAAAGATGACGTGAAGCTTCCACAGGCAAATGAGGAGTTATATGAAGGTCATCCTGTGGTTTCGTCCTGCACTAGCTTGTGGAACCACTTCTTTTCAGTTGACACCACAGTAACAGCTGCAACTCTCCAGGGATATCATCATTGTAGGAATTCTGTTGGCGCCAAAATCAATCTTTGACTAACAGGTTAAGACTTACAGTAGGTCTAAGCTTATTGATGACCCTCTAAGGTTGTTTGGACTTGTTTGTTCTTGGTAATGGTCTTCCACTTCCCATTTTGTCTGTTTTATTTGTTACTCATTCACATTGATTGATTAAAATTTGGGGTGAATATACTGTATAATAGTACAGTCAGTTACACAAAGGCATTCTTGCTCTGTGAATCTGTGAGGTGCGCACAATGTCTATTAGATTGAAGACACCTTTGATGCAAATTAAAGAACTCAAATTATGGGAACTCAATCACCACAGTCCCATAATTCGTTCTAACTTCAGAGGGGGATCAATGTTTTTACTTCTGTGTAACCCGTGAGCACTGGTTGACTTTGTGTAGTCAGCTAGATTTGAATGATATATTTGAATAGCTTTGAATGTAAAACATCTGATTCAGTAGAAGTTTGCAGCTGTTTTGATTGTCTTCCCACTGTGCAGGTTCAATGACTGACTTTTCACTGCAGGTTCAATGATTGTCTTCCCACTTTGCAGGTTCAATGAGTGACTTCCGACTTTGCAGGTTCAATTAGTGACTTCCGACTTTGAAGGTTCATTGGATATTTTCTTCCTGATAAGACAATCAAACAAACGAGTAGCAGAGGCCATGTGGTACAGAATAATGAGTTTGTTGCACACAATAAATGAGATGTTTAATTGGATTTGCTCTGATTTGAGAATAAACTGTAACTGGAGCATGTGAAGATGATCTCAAGGTTTCCCACCATACTCTGCTTATCGTCCCCTTTAAGAAGCTGGATTTGGAAGCCACTGATTTTTATTAAAATGTCAGTAAAACAGCAATCTGCTGACATTTTTGCTGATGATTCTAGTTTTCAATTTAAAATGTAGTACTGTATATGTATGCATCTCTTTTTACCTTTTGTTTTATATGTTGTATTTTTCTAACATGTAATATTTCAGTGTAGTTCATGCAGTTATGAGACAAAGCACAGCCAGTTATGGTGACATGACATGACAGGATGACATCATTCTATCATTCTGACAATCACAGAAGGCATCATGGACAAGGCCACTGCAAGACGAGAGAGTAGACAAGAGGGGAAAACAGAAAAGAAAGAAAGGGAGTTATTGCACTATTACCTCATTTACCTCCTTCATGTTTCTAATAGCCAAGGATGTTTTGCTTGTGTGGACCATGTAAGAGCAGCAGATTCTTCAAATTCCCCAACTGGAATATGATGCTGCCTTCATCTAATCTTTATTCTTGCACCTTCACACTTTTGTTTTTTATGTCTGATAAGATTCTTCTTTTATTTTGTTTCATTTTCTGTGAAGCACATTGAATGACCTCTGTGTATGATCATGTGCCCTGCCTCTTGAAACATTTTTGAAGATATCTATCTATGTCTGCATGCATCCCTTTAAACAGACAATTTTATGTTTGGTGATTTTAGAGAAGTCAGAATTGGGAATCTGATCAGAAAGATTAAAATTACATATTCAAATCACTCTTCAGCATTTCTGTCAGCAGGAAAATTAAAGGTCCCATATTATGCTGAATATTAGCAATGTAAAACAACAAAGATCTTCGATAAGAAGCCACACAGCTACCATCACTGCAGGATCTACTGAGCTGAGATAACAGAGTTACATACAGCAGTCTGTGCCCTGTTCTGAAGAATTTAAATGGTATGGCCCCTCCACCTCTCAACACTTTAATTACAGGAAGAAGCAGTCAAACTACTAGAGCCGCCGCTAGAGACGACTGTCAAATACCAAGAAGACACAGCAGCTGCAGCCAGTCTGCATTCTATGTCAGAGCCTCTCAGGAATGGAGCAACACACTTTAACACTGATGAAACAGCGCCACCTACCGTTCATTATCCATACAGCTAAGAGCCTGGCTTAGTAAACAGTCCAAACACCTGATCAGGGGTTATGTGATGCTCTGTTGTCTGAATTTAAAAAAATATAAAATGACCTGAAAACTGTAAAGTAAGTAATGGTTGAAGACTTTTCAAATTAAATACATGTCTACATTGAATAAATAAAAGCAGTAAAATAAAGGCCTGCTTTGTATGTGATGTAAACGATCATGGCATCTGGTTCCTTCAAATTCAAATTGCAAATCACAAAGAGAACATGAGCTCAATGTAAACAAAGATATTACAGTCCAACCTTTCTGCAAACCAAGTGCGGTCTGGAAGATGTCCCAATGATTTGTATGTGATGTAAATGATCATGGCATCTGGTCCTTTATTTACAAAACAAAACAAAATGTACACAGTAACTCACGACAATATAAACTGCACAACTATGATGTTTTGAACTTTTGATGTTTTCATTTGTTTCTTTCTTTCTTTTCCTGTCTAGTCCGCCCTGGCATGTGTTCTGGTAGCAACAAAAAGATCTGGGCTTTGCCCTTGGGGTGGACTACTTTTCTTCTATTGTCCTGTATTGTGTTCTGCTTGCTTCCCCCCCATCACTCATCAACCTTAAGAAGGTAGACCACAGTTAGGCAGGAAGGCTGAAGGTGTGGTTTGCAGTGGAATTTCGTTTAGTTAGTGTTAATTTACCTTATGTGCAAGGCCTTTTGCTAACAGTGTGCACTGGTGTGTTTGTGTTAGTGGAGCTGTCCTGCTTAGTTTTAACTGGAAGTCAACTGCAATGAGGTTACATGTTATGATGGCTAAAACAGCTTGTACTTGAACTCATGTAAAAAACAAACAAACAAACAAACATTTATTCTGTACACTCTTATCGTCTTTCCTTCTTTCCGTTGCTTATGCTAGTGATCTGTTATGGTGTAACAAAATGAAAAACATAAAAAATATTCCACAGCAGTTGAAATAACGTTGAAGTTACGTTTGTCAGCTGCTCCGGTCTCCACATGCTGCCATATTGGATAAGAACAGAGCTCCGTTGGAGGAAACATTGAATTCTGTTCCAAGTATTCCCTCTGGATCCTAGTCAGTGCACAGCTCGTTCATCTGATTCCACAAAGATCTCTACCTCAAGATAATCGATGTGACCGAAAGTGACTAAAGTTTCCTCGCTGTGCCCGGTCTGAGCACCAGGTCTGAATTAGAAAGTTATCACAGTTTTACACGGGTACTACTTCCTGTTTGGGGTTCAAAATAAAAACACTAACAACCAGAGACTGCGCTGGAGGTTTCTTTTATTTTGAAATATTTCAGCAAGTTACTTTTACACACATCTCATTTAACAACTGATACATCACTCTTTAAGGAGTATAACCAGGGTTAACTTCAAAAACACAAACTAAGTCATATTTTAGAGGCATACATATTGTAAAGCTATTTATTTTAAAGGTACTTTCTTCCCTCCTCTAAGATCATCACACCTCCACCATTGGCCACTAGATGACAGCAAAGAACACACAAGTAAAATAAACCAATATAATATGAAATGAAACCAATATTAAAATGCTAAGATGTTGCTTCTGACTGAAGGCGTGGTTATATATTTTTTTAAATAGGCACCTCACACTGAACCAGTTATTGACCATTCTGTTTTTTACATGATTATAACACCCCCTCTTGATTGGAAAGTTCAATTATTTTTTCTATGTGTAGGCTCATCCTCCTTTATCTACCCTCCAAATTTCACATTTGCATGTTGTACCATTTGGACCTGAGAATCAGTTTTAGGGCCTTTCTGGTGGAAGTAAAGTCAAAATCACAACTATCTGAGAAAAAACTATAGAGTTCCAGCACTTTGACCCCTAAGGAACATGGGTGCACTCATACTAGTGACACAGTTACTACAGTGGAGCAGTCGCTTACAATAAATGTGTCAAACGGCATTTCATCAGCTTGTACCCGTACTTGCTCTTGACAATCAAGTTGAATCTAATCTAATCTAACACCAATGTCACTTAATCATTCTCCTTTTCTTGTTTTTTAGGTTGAATCTTCCAGGACAGCGTGTAGTTTGTCCAACCACGGCTCATCAGTTTTGCGTTCAGCTGTGGAGGAAAAAAAAGTAAGAAGGGGTGTCTCTGTCTCTGCGTAAAATAATTTCACAATTTTCACTTCCTCCATATAGTTTTAACACTCAGTAAGAAAGCTTTTAACCTGGTTTAGGATCTGGGTTTGAATTGCTGGATCCGTCAAGTCAGCAGCACTCTGAAACTTCATCCTCACAACGGCCTTCACTCTTGGAACTGAACAGTTAAAAGAAACATGAAGTTACAAACCAAATAGGGAAATTTTTTTCTTTATAAAGCCTTAAATAATTTGTATGTGATGAAATGAATGTTTACCTCCTTGGCAGATGAAAGTTAACATAGCACTACAGTAATCATCATCCCATTGATGGGCAGAATTCCCTGTTACACAGTGTTGTTGACCATTGTAATTATCTGGATTAATCCCTCCCCAATTTCTGAAAAGGCTGGTGCTGCCGTCTGCCCACTTCCAGGGTTTTCGGTACAATCCAATATACGCATCAGCTGATATTACAGAAAAGGCATCATTGTTCTCTTGGGCATTCTCAATTATTGCAAGATCTGTGTGATGCTCTCTGCAGTATGCCTGGGCATCCGTCCATGACAGTGAATCTGTGATGAAAGTATAGACTTTGGGTCCTGGATTTGCATCTACAATACAAAGATAATGATTAATGAGATGATTTTAATGCTCAATCAGTTGCCAACCAACAACTGCTAAGCCTTCATACAACATTAAATGAAATTCAGTTATGTTTTTATTGAATAAATGCATAAAAGTAATTGGACTTACCGGTATAACAAACAAAGTTCATGATCCATGTGCAATCGATATCATTCCATTTTCCGTCATTCTGTATTATCACACATTCCTGTCGTCCTCCCAAATAGTTTGGGCGACCTGAAGCCCAGTTGTGATAGCTGGTTTGGCCTGTTTCACCAGTCACTGTCCATCTCCAGGAGATCACATCATTGCCTATAGTGTTCTTCCAGGCAATGGGGTCATCTGATAGTCCAATCCAAGATGCTGAGGTGTCCAAGCTTGGCCTGTTAAGTCTGTTTATGTCATCCATGCTATCAAAGGTTGCCAGGTCAAGGTAATTCTCTCTGCAGTAATCTCTTGCATCATACCAGTTCATTTTCAAGTTGACATAGCGGTAAGCTCGAATGAATTGATAAAAGTGAGAGGAGGGAATGCAAAATCCTGAAGATTGATAAGAGATGATGAAAATGGCAAAATCAGTTTTTTTCTTCTATTTTCATTATCATTAATGATCAACAGGAAATAACTGTACATAATACAATTATAATTCTGCCATGTTAGCCCATTTACTACAGCATATTTAAACCCCTCAACAGGTAGAATTTAATTTGATTTTCAGGGTTAAATTAACACTATATCTAGACATTTTGAAAGTACTATGGTATGAGTTGGTATGGTATCTGTTGTAATGTATATGAGACTTCTCATAAATGGGCTGAAACAGATCAAAATCCATCACCATGAACTTATAAAAAGCTGCTTCACTCTTACCAATCAGGAGAAAAATCACAAGAATGTTATGATCCATTTTTGGTTTTTCTGCAGAAGAAGTTAGAAAAAATAATGAAACCATAGATCACATACATTAAAACACACATCGACTGAGAACCTTTTCCCCTTTTTTCTGCCCATTCATTTATTGGAATTGTAATGCTGCACATAGTTGCCTCATAGTGCTGCTCATCTTCATCACCAACTCACATTTTAAGATTAGGTCATCAGGCCAGGAATGTGAAACAGCTTGTAGTGCCAAACTCTACAGATACATCACTGTGATCACAGACAATCAAATGCTTTTCAGAAAAAGCGGCAATTGAACATTTTTTCAACCAAGAGATATTTTAATTTTTACTGACACATTTTCATTCAATAAACATATTTCTTTGAAAATGAACTGAAAACGTTTTGTAAATGTTGAACAATTTTCAAATCAAATACATGTCTAATAACTGATAACAACGTGAACACACAATCAACATACATGAGCAGTGTAGTAATGCATTTGGTGTTTTAAGAAATGTTACAAATGTTAACTAGTGAGGTGATGTCATGACTTAAGATGACATATTATTGCATTACCAATTGAATGTATGCTGTGTTTTATATTGTCCACCCAATGAATGATAGAAAATGTGACAATTTCTTAACCATCTTGCCAATTTCTTGGCAAATGATAAAGTCTGTTTACTTACAGTTTTAAGGTCCAGCTGAAATCACAACGTTTGAACTCTTTGTATCAACCCTGAAAGGTAGAGACTCACACCTGCAGACCTTTCTGCAAACCTTTCCCACAACCCGGTGCGATTGCTGCTTTTAAGTTGGAGGGTATCAAAATAAACGCCTGCTTTGTATGTGATGTAAACGATCATGGCATCTGGCCCTTTCTTATTTGCAAAACAAAATGTTTTGAACTTTAAATCCTGTCCTCCAAATGTGTGAATTACAGCAATACACTACTTGTTGTTATTGTTACTTAATTCTAAAGCCAGAAATCGCAAATTCTAATTACAAATCACAAAGAGAACATAAGCTCAATGTAAACAGAGATATTAGAGTCAAACCTTTCTGCAAACCCAGTGTGATCTGGTAGATGTCCCAATGATTTGTATGTGATGTAAATGATGATGTCCTTAATAAAGTTCACACACACACACACACACACACACACACACACACACACACACACACACACACACACACACACACACACACACACACACACACACGCACACAGATCTAGATCTATCTTTTAGTCCCAAAAAGAAATGTTTGCATTTTGCCCATTCATGGTACATGGGCATGTGGGTGGGACACATTTCTTGTTCTTCACAGCACAAACTGGAGATGAGGCAGGACTGTGATGATTTGATTATGAGGAGAAGGACTGCAGGATGAGTAGGTGGAGTCAGTCTCTGATAGGCCAATACATGATTGACCCCACCATGATGTGACATGGATGTAAATTATGTTTGACTTGCAAAGAATGTTAAAAGCCAGCTTCAGGACATTCACCTCATGATGACCACACATGATCAAAGAGACCAGGGCTTAAGACATGAGAACTCATCCATGAACTTGTGTGTGTGTGTGTGTGTGCGCGTGTGTGCACATGTGCATGCATGCGTGCGTGCGTGTTATAGGGTTCTGTTTAAAATAACAATAATGTCTCAAAATAAATAAAACTATTTTGGAAAATGTGGAAACAACAATATGGAAACATGGCGATGGAATTGTGATGGAATGAAAAGTATCCAACCAATTGGAAATACTTTGATATATTCGAATACTTTCAAGGCAAGTCAATTTTATTTGTATAGCTCAATATCACAATGAATGAAACGGCTTTACAGACCCACAACATCAGGGAACATCCCGATCCAGCCCAAAGCTTTTTGAAAGACGTGGAAAAACTCCTGAGAAAACCTTAATATATCAGGAGAGAAGGAAGAAACCTCTGGAGGGGCAATTTCAAGAGAGATTCCCTCTCCACAAATGGCTGGGTGTGCAATAAGAACTTCCAGTGGGATTATACAGAGGTACAAAAAAGGCACGAAGAGCAGGAAACACAAACACTCATGCATTAGGAAATAGCAGGCAACACAGAGACAAGGGTGAGTGAGACAGGCAGAGAGGGAGGGAGGGAGGAAGAGAGAAAGAGAGACTAGGAAAAGCACAGTACAGTGCAGTCCTATTGTTGGGAGTCTCTCTCCTGGGGCAGCAGTTCATGCAGGTAGTTGGGTAAACTGATGATGTTGCCGGGAGGAAACTTGGCAAAGCAGATGGTGGGAGGTTAGTTGGGGATGAGAAGAATGACAGGGAAATGTGGTGACGGGGAGGGGTCTGCCATGGGAGATGGGATGGGGGCAGTAGCTCAGTGGGTAGAGCTTCCGCTTGGGAACCGGAGGGTCGCCGGTTCCCTGCCGAGGTGCAGCAAGGCACCGAACCCTCAATTGCTCCCCCCTCTGCCGGGTGGTACTGTAATGTAAGCCGCTTTGGATAAAAGCGTCTGCCAAATGATCGTAATGTAATGTAATGTAATGGGGGTGGAGTCCTGAAGGTAAAGCACCCCGGCGGTCTAATGGAAAAGCAGCAGCTCAGGAGCTACGGAGCTGAAAAACATCTGACCTGTGGACCTCAAACTCTAATGTTGTTTGACACAAACATTTTAAGTCTTAACTGTAGATGCCCATGCTAATTGTGTTGCAAATGAAAACAAATGTTAACCGCACCAAAAACATTTTTTCTTCAATCTGTAAGTATTTTAATATTGAAATCACCAAGTGATTTCCAAGTGAATTCAGTGAAGTGAACAATCCAAGTGAATTCCTACCAAAATGACAATTGATTGCTACATAGGTTAAACAATCCATGAAAGAAATGAAATCAGCAGAAAATAAAGGCCATACAGTCTCATAGTATTCATTAAAAAAACACAACAAACAACAAGTATTGATTTATAAAATATTTGATCTAAGAACATCATGTGTTGCACTCATACTGGTGTCAAAATTACTTCAGTGGAACTGTCAAATGCAATCTGAATGAATGTGATAGCACAGGTGTTCGCTTAATCATTCCCTTTTTCTTGTTTTCTAGGTTGAATCTTCCGGTGCAGCTTGGAGTCGGTCCAACTGTGGTTTGTTAGTCCATTCAGCTGAGGAGGAAAAAAATGCAAGAAAAATGTATGTTTCTGTCCATAAAATCCCCTGGTGTAACTATAAATAATAAATAAAATAAATATTTTCTATTGAACAAAAAGCCTTTGACTTGACAATAAAATGTCAAATACTGAAATACTAGAGGCATAAGGAGACAAAGCAAC
The DNA here is from genome assembly GCF_046128005.1 of Genypterus blacodes. Lineage (NCBI taxonomy): Eukaryota > Metazoa > Chordata > Actinopteri > Ophidiiformes > Ophidiidae > Genypterus > Genypterus blacodes. The sequence goes on along the minus strand of NW_027466864.1, from coordinate 6,026,814 downwards.
AGTGACATAGCACAGCTTGTGACCTGTACAGTCGGGTTGTACACGTATTGAATAATAATGTTATTGCTGATGAATAATTGTGTTTTGTACCAGAGTGATAATAGTGTAGACAAATTGTCACGGTTCTGTTACATGGCTCCATGTCTGTAACATGTTGATATATGGGGATTATATTTTATACATACAGAGGGGGAGAAACAAAAAGACAGAGAAAAAGAAGAGAACTCAAACCATAAAGAGAACCAGGCTGTGTAATGTACATGTCAATAAAGTCAAAGGGATGACAAACAGAGTAACAGCAACTTGACTAGTTTTCACAAAGCAATTAGAGAGCTTTTAACCTGATATAGGAGCTGGGTTTTAATAGTTGGATCCATTTTGTCAGCAGCCGTCTGAATCTTCATCCTATCAATGGCCTTCACTTCTGGAACTGATCAGTCCAAGACACAAGAAGTTACAAACCAAAAAGAGGAATGTTTTTTCTTCATAGATAGTTTGTATGTGTTGTGGTGGCTGTTCACTCTGTTGGCATATGAATGTAAGCTTTGACCCACAATCACCCTCATCCCATGCATGGAGAGAACGCTCAGCTGTACAGTGTTCCTAAGCTATTCAGCTTTTTGGTAATGAAGTGGGCGATTCCTGATTGGTTGGAACATCTGCCAGGGTTCAGAATATTTCATTTTTCAAGAAATTGAAAATGTAACCAAAATGCACTTATTTTTATGGTGTTTGGGGGGCTTTTCCTTTTGCTATTCAGCAATTAGAAACTAGAACACACCCTCAGTTTATGATCAGATGATGAGATCGGACAAACCCCCCCGCAAATATTGAAAAATGACCAATGGTGAGAAACAGCTCAGGGAGAACTTTTCTCCATTTAACGGCTGAATGCTTGAGGCACCTGTGGTACTAATTAAAGATAATAGTCTGCTTAGTATCACTACAATCCAACGATTTATTGCAACTTCTGCTGGATATCAACAATTTTGTGCTGGCCATTGTCATTTGTTTTAAGAATGGTGGATGGATGGAAGAATTACTTCTCTCAGTTTCCACTTATTTCAGTTAAAAATGTGTTACTGTTTAATTGGATCAGTACCAACACTTACAGCCACGTTTGGAGCTAAACATTTTGAAAATGCTATGGTTGGCTAATCATCTTATGTCGTGTATGTGGGGCTTCTATAAAAGTACAGTCCAGTAAGTAAAAGGGCTGAGACATCCCCATTTACTAAATGGACAATCACAAGAAAAGATCAAAATGCATCGCCATTATAAAAGGCCTGGATAGAAGTTATAAAAAATGAATCTATAGATCATATACCAAGACTGCCAACTGTAAAATACAGACGGGCACATCAGTCTGAACTTCCTTTTCTGCACATTCAAACCCACCAGCAGGATGTAATGGAATTGTGATGCAGCACATAGTTGCCACATAGTGCTGCTTATATTCATGTTCATGTTCATCTCCAACTCACATTTTGAGATTTAGTCTTCAGGCATTTGAAAACAGCTTCTAGTGCCAAACTCTACATACACATCTTTATGTACAAAGACAGTCAGACATCCAAGAGAAACAAGCAATTGAAACACTTTTTTATCTGAGGGATATTTTCAATGTTCAATACTAACACTTTGACTGACAACAGTAACTTAGCTTTTACTGTTTTGATTAATTATTTCTATTTCCCTGGCAATTGTTAAAGAATGTTTACTCACAGGTTTAGGATCCAGCTGATATCACAACAATTGAACTTTTTGCACCAGCCTTAAAAGTTAGAGTGTCTTACACCTGCAAACCTGGTGTGGTTGCTGCCTTTAAATCAGGTCGTCATATTTCAATATGAAAATAATTAATCTGGCAAAGGTCAGCATGATTTGTATGTGATGTAAATGATGATGGCATGTGGTTGGTGCTCATTTGCAAAACAAAATGCTTTGACACTTTTTGTCCTGTCCTTGTAATGTGAGGTCAAAGGCCTACACATTTTTAAAGTAGTATTCCACATTTTGTTCAGTAGCAGTTATTAAAAACGCATTTAAAAATTTAACCTTCAACCTAACATACTTGGTTTCAATGCCAATACAGACGTGGTTGAAAGTGTTTCAATAAAATATGTCTCTAAGTTTTCTCTGAAATTTAAAACAAAAGTAATTGGTACCTTCCCCCCCAGTAACTCGTGGATACGTAGAGTCAACCCTTTGGAGAACTTTTTTTTAGATGAAAATTAAATATATTTTAAAGACCACTGTCACCTACTGATCTTTGTGATAAACAAACAACAATTTAAATATCTGACTTCATAAGTAGCAATGCAAAACAAGGAGTCGATATGTGGGAAACTAATGGACTGATCTTCTCTATATCTGGACACATTGGAGGATTTGTAAACCTCAAAAATACTCAGGTTTACTGTTTTTCTTAAACAGCAAGATGATTCTTTAACATGGAAATGAGGGATCTAAAAAAGGTCACCTGAGATGACACTTGACCAACTTTGCCATTTGGTTCTATCATGGTTCTGTCTCAATACTTAGTGAGCGGTCTACATAGACAGCATATGGTTTAGATATCTACTAAGATACCTGATTCTGCCTGAAATGTTTTTATAGTTTGTTGTATCACCTTATGCCAGGGGTGGGGAACCTATACGTATACGGCCCACAAGGCCGTTTGATCCGGCCCGCGAGACAATTTTGGCTCTTTCGAAGACGGCATATAAATAATTATACTGTGATAATGATCCCCCCGTCAGAGCGGCAAACCGCAGCGCAAATTGCATGCACAAAAAAAAATCTTGCCGTGTGTTTTGGATCATTGTCATGTTGGAAAATCCTCTCCTTCTAAGTGTCTGGGGACTACGACTCATCTTTTCAGTCAGTATTTGGGCAGCAATGACAATAAAATGACACACCTCCACCTCCATGTTTCAGGGTCAGCACTATGCAGTCAATGCTAGTCTTGGCCAAGTTCACGCCAAACATGCTGGAACCCATCTGATTCATGTTAAAACCATGTCACCAATTTCTTGGATGCTGTAGTAGTCAGCGACAGGGTCTCTAAGATCCCCATCCATGCTTATCTCCAGGGTTCAACACAGGTAAAAATCTGTGTAGGGGTCCTGTAGGGGCACTGGTGCTCAGTTTGGTGGTGCTTCTTTTGCTAATTTGGACTGAATCTAAAGAGTCCACAACACAGTGGCAGAGGTAGATGTTGATTTCCAGAAGGTCCATTTTTGTCTAATGTATGTTTGTGGAAAGGTGAGGTTGTATAAATTGAGGATACTAACACATCGGTCGACCTCTTGCCTCTGTTTGCTAGCTGGAGGGGGACGTGCCAGTAAAAGCACTTCATATTGATTGGCATTACTTCTATGGAGTGATAGTCATTCAAGCAGGACACAGGTGGCTTCATCAACTACATTATAATGGTGGCTGTCTTGGACTGCCTGGCTCAGAGGTTTGTCTCTATAAGCTCAGTACATGTCTAACTACGCAACATGTGATATCTGTATCAGACTGCATACCAAAATGTGCAATAACATCTCTGCATTTGCAGTCTATAGAAGCTTCTCTTGGATAGATTTTTTTTCCTCAAAGGATCTGACAGAGTGTCCAATCTATCGCTGTCAGGTGGGGTTTCCTTGACGTATGGACTAAGGGCCACAGTCATGACGATTGCAAACATTCTTAAATAATCATTTGTAGCTTTATTTATAACATCTGTTTCTGTTCTTGTTGAAAGGCATTCTGGGAAATATGGGTTAGTGCATGATGATTGATTTAAAGGCAGTAGTGAGGTCAAACCATACTGGGGACCGAATACTTCCATGTTTGACTGGGTTTCCATTTCTGCAACAATGTTCCATTCATCTCTCTCTCTGCTCAAAGTTTTGACCCAAGCATGACTCAATGTAAGTAAATTTAATGTTAATGTCTGCTCATAGTCGTGGTAAATAAACAATGATGACGTCATTCCGTGGAAGCTTGTGCTTCCACAGGCAAATGAGGAGTTATATGAAGGTCATCCAAAATTTAGGGAGAATTTTAAACACACTTGAAGGCAATTTGTGAAATTTCACATTTTATATTGTGTGTCTATAAACATTAACGCAATAACACATAATAGAAAAAATTATCAATAATGAAAAGAATAAAAAGTTATTGATCAGAAATAATGCAGCATAGATTGGACATTTGATTTATCTTTATGTTTTAACTTCTGTGTAACCCGTGAGCACTGGTTGAGTTTGTGCAGTCAGCTAGATTTGAATGATATATTTGAATAGCTTTGAATGTAAAACATCTGATTCAGTAGAAGTTTGGAGCTGTTTTGATTGTCTTCCCACTGTGCAGGTTCAATGATTGACTTTTCACTGCAGGTTCAATGATTGTCTTCCTACTTTGCAGGTTCAATTAGTGACTTCCGACTTTGAAGGTTCATTGGTTATTATCTTTCTGTTAAGACAATCAAACAAACGAGTAGCAGAGGTCATGTGGTACAGAATAATGAGTTTGTTGCACACAATAATTGAGATTTTTTAATTGGATTTGCTCTGATTTTTTTTAAATGTGCTGAAAGTGTGTTGACATACAGTATGATATTAAGTTATTTAGTGAATATCTTTGATTGAAGAAAGCCTCTGACATAACAATTACAACAACAGTTATGAGACATTTGAGATTGTTTTATACACAGAGAGGGGAGAAAAATAACAGTGATGAGAACAAGGGTATACGATACACTAAAACTAAACGTCGACAAAGCACAGCCAGTTATGATGACATGAAATGACAAGATGACATTATGTTACGTTACGTTACGATCATTTTGGCAGACGCTTTTATCCAAAGCGACTTACATTACATTACCACCCTTCGCAGAGGGGGGAGCAATTGAGATTGACATCATTCTATCATTCCCAAAATCACAGAAGGCATCATGGACAAGGCTCATTTACCTCTCTTATGTTTTTAATAGCCAAGGATGATTTGCTTGGAGAGCAGCTTGGAGATTTGCATGTAAGAGCAGCAGATTCTTCAAATTCCCCAGCTGGAATATGATCCTGCCTTCATCTAATTTTTATTCTTGCACCTGCATACGTTTATCTTTTATTTAGCTCATTTGTTTTTAATGTCAGTTAAGATGCTTCTTTTATTTTGTTTCATTTTTTGTGAAGCACATTGAATGACCTCTGTGTATGATCATGTGCCCTGCCCCTTGAAACATTTTTGCATGCATCCCTTTAAACAGACAATTTGCCCCTCCACCTCACTTTTATTACAGGAAGAAGCAGTCAAACTACTAGAGGCGCCGCTAGAGACGACTGTCAAATACCAAGAAGACACAGCAGCTGCAGCCAGTCTGCATTCTATGTCAGAGCCTCTCAGGAATGGAACACACCTTAACACTGATGAAACAGCGCCACCTACCGTTCATTGTCCATACAGCTAAGAGCCTGGCTCATGAGCAAACAGTCCAAACACCTGGTCAGGGGTTATGTGGTGCTCTGTAGTCTGAATTTAAAATAATATAAAATGACATGGAAACTGTAAAGTAAGTAATGGTTGAAGAGTTTTCAAATGAAATACATGTCTACATTGAATAAATGAAAGCAGTAAAATAAAGGCCTGCTTTGTATGTGATGTAAACGATCATGGCATCTGGTCCATTCTTATTTGCAAAACAAAAAGCTTTGAACTTTAATCCTGTCCTCATAATGTGTGACTTCCAGCAATACACTACTTGTGGTTTTAGTAACTTAATTCTAAAGCCAAGAATAGCAAATTCAAATTGCAAATCACAAAGAGAACATGAGCTCAATGTAAACAAAGATATTAGAGTCCAACCTTTCTGCAAACCAAGTGCGGTCTGGAAGATGTCCCAATGATTTGTATGTGATGTAAATGATCATGGCATCTGGTCCTTTATTTACAAAACAAAACAAAATGTACACAGTAACTCACGACAATATAAACTGCACAACTATGATGTTTTGAACTTTTGATGTTTTCATTTGTTTCTTTCTTTTCCTGTCTAGTCTGCCCTGGCATGTGTTCTGGTAGCAACAAAAAAGATCTGGGCTTTGCCCTTGGGGTGGACTACTTTTCTTCTATTGTCCTGTATTGTGTTCTGCTTGCTTCCCCCCCATCACTCATCAACCTTAAGAAGGTAGACCACAGTTAGGCAGGAAGGTGTGGTTTGCAGTGGAATTTCGTTTAGTTAGTGTTAATTTACCTTATGTGCAAGGCCTTTTGCTAACAGTGTGCACTGGTGTGTTTGTGTTAGTGGAGCTGTCCTGCTTAGTTTTAACTGGAAGTCAACTGCAATGAGGTTACATGTTATGATGGCTAAAACAACTTGTACTTGAACTCATGTAAAAAACAAACAAACAAACAAACATTTATTCTGTACACTCTCGTCTTTGCTTCTTTCCGTTGCTTATGCTAGTGATCTGTTATGGTGTAACAAAATGAAAAACATAAAAAATATTCCACAGCAGTTGAAATAACGTTGAAGTTACGTTTGTCAGCTGCTCCGGTCTCCACCTTGCTGCCATATTGGATAAGAACAGAGCTCCGACGGAGGAAACATTGAATTCTGTTCTAAGTATTCCCTCTGGATCCTAGTCAGTGCACAGCTCGTTCATCTGATTCCACAAAGATCTCTACCTCAAGATAATCGATGTGACCGAAAGTGACTAAAGTTTCCTCGCTGTGCCCGGTCTGAGCACCGGGTCTGAATTAGAAAGTTATCACAGTTTTACACGGGTACTACTTCCTGTTTGGGGTTCAAAATAAAAAATACTAACAACCAGAGACTGCAATGAAGGTTTCTTTTATTTTGAAATATTTCAGCAAGTTACCTTTACACACATCTCATTTAACAACTGATACATCGCTATTTAAGGAGCATAACCAGGGTTAACTTCAAAAACATAAATTAAATCATATTTCAGAGGCATACATATTGTAAAGCTATTTATTTTAAAGGTACTTTCTTCCCTCCTCTAAGATCATCACACCTCCACCATTGGCCACTAGATGACAGCAAAGAACACACAAGTAAAATAAACAAATTTAATATGAAATGAAACCAATATTAAAATGCTATGATGCTGCTTCTGACTGAAGGCGTGGTTATATGTTTTTTAAATAGGCACCTCACACTGAACCAGTTATTGACCATTCTGTGTTTTGCATCATTATAACACCCCCTCTTGATTGGAAAGTTCAATTATTTTTTCATGTGTAGGCTCATCCTCCTTTATCTACCCTCCAAATTTCACATTTGCATGTTGCACCATTTGGACCTAAGAATCAGTTTTAGGGCCTTTCTGGTGGAAGTAAAGTCAAAATCACAACAATCTGAGAAAAAACTATAGAGTTCCAGCACTTTGACCCCTAAGGAACATGGGTGCACTCATACTAGTGACACAGTTACTACAGTGGAGCAGTCGCTTACAATAAATGTGTCAAGACCAATGTCACTTAATCATTCTCCTTTTCTTGTTTTTTAGGTTGAATCTTCCAGGACAGCGTGTAGTTGGTCCAACCACGGCTCATCAGTTTTGGGTTCAGCTGTGGAGGAAAAAAAAGTAAGAAGGTCTGTCTCTGTCTCTGCGTAAAATAATTTCACAATTTTCACTTCTTCCATATAGTTTTAACACTCAGTAAGAGAGCTTTTAACCTGGTTTAGGATCTGGGTTTGAATAGCTGGATCCGTCAAGTCAGCAGCACTCTGAAACTTCATCCTCACAACGGCCTTATCTGTTGCAGCTGAACAGTTAAAAAAAACATGAAGTTACAAACCAAATAGGGAAATGTTTTTCTTTATAAAGCCCTAAATAAGTTGTATGTGATGAAATGAATGTTCACCTCCTTGGCAGATGAAAGTCATCAAAACACTACAGGAAGTATCATCCCATTTATGGGCAGAATTCTCTTTTACACAGTGTTGTTGACCACCATAATTATTTGGATTACCCCCTGCCCAATATCTGAAAAGGCTGGTGCTGCCATTTGCCCACTTCCAGGGTATTCGGTACAATCCAATATACGCCTCAGCTGATATTACAGACAAGGCATCGTTGTTCTCTTGGGCGTTCTCAATAATTGCAAGATCTGTGTGATGCTCTCTGCAGTATGCTTGGGCATCCGTCCATGATAGTAAATCTGTGATGAAAGTATAGACTTTGGGTCCTGGATGTGCATCTACAATACATTACAAGATAATGATTAATGCTCAATCAGTTGCCAACCAACAACTGCTAAGCCTTCAAACAACATTAAATGAACTTCAGTAATGTATTTATTGAGTAAATGTTTAAGAGTAATTGGACTTACCAGTATAACAAACAAAGTTCATGATCCTTGTGCATTCGATATCATTCCATGTTCCGTCATTCTGTATCATCACACAGTACTGCTGTCCTCCCAAATTGTTTGCGCCACCTGTACCCCAGTTGTGATAGCTTGTTTGGCCTGTTTCACCAGTCACTGACCATCTCCAGGAGATCACATCATTGCCTAGAGTCTTCCAGGCATTGGGGTCATCCCATAGTCCAATCCAAGATGTTGAGATGTCCAAGCTTGGCCTGATAAGTCTGTTAATGTCATCCATACTTTCAAAGGTTGCCAGGTCATCGAAATTCTCTCGGCAGTAATCTCTTGCATCATACCAGCTCAATGGTGTGGTGACATAGCGGTAAACTCGATAGAAGTGAGAGGAGGGAATGCAAAATCCTGAAGATTGATACGAGAAGATGACATTTTTTCTATTATTATCAATGATCAAGAGGAAATAACCATACATAATACCGTTATAATTTTGCCATTGTAGCCCATTTACTACAGCTATTTTAACCCTTCAACAGGTAGAATTTGTTTGAATTTTCAGGGTTAAATTACCATTTTTCTAAACATTTTGAAAGTACTATGATATGAGTTGGTATGGTATCTGTTGTAATGTATATGAGACTTCTCATAAATGGGCTGAAACAGATCAAAATACATCACCAAGAACTTATAAAAAGCTGCTTCACTCTTACCAATCAGGAGAAAAATCAAAAGAGTGTTATGATCCATTTTTCTACGGAAGAAGTTGGAAAAAATAATGTAACCATAGATCACATACTAAGACAGAAAACACTGTAAAGTACAGATAGTAGACACATTAAGACTGAGAACCTTTTCCCCTTTTTTCTGCCCATTCATTTAATGGAATTGTAATGCTGCACATAGTTGCCTCATAGTGCTGCTCATCTTCATCACCAACTCACATTTTAAGATTAGGTCATCAGGCCAGGAATGTGAAACAGCTTGTAGTGCCAAACTCTACAGATACATCACTATGATCAAAGACAATCAAATGCTTCTCAGAAAAAGAAGCAATTGAACATTTTTTCAACCAAGAGATATTCTTATTTTTACTAAACATTTTCATTCAATGAATATATTTCTTTGAAAATGAACTGAAAACTTTTTGTAAATGTTGAACAATTTTCAAATCAAATACATGTCTAATAACTGATAACAACGAGAACACACAATCAACATACATGAGCAGTGTAGTAATGCATTTCGTGTTTGAAGAAATGTTACAAATGTAAACTAGTGAGGTGATGTCATGACATAAGATGACATATTATTGCATCATCAATTGAATGTGTGCTGTGTATTACATTATCCACCCAATAAATGATAGAAAATGTGACAATTTCTTAACCATCTTGCTAATTTCTTGGCAAATGTTAAAGTCTGTTTACTTACAATTTTAAGATCCAGCTGATATCACAACGTTTGAACTCTTTGTATCAACCCTGAAAGGTAGAGTCTCTCACACCTGCAAACCTTTCTGCAAACCTTTCTACAAATCTTTTCACCAACCCGGTGCGATTGCTGCTTTTAAGTTGGAGGATATCAAAATAAAGGCATGCTTTGAATGAGATGTAAACGATCATGGCATCTGGCCCTTTCTTATTTGCAAAACAAAATGTTTTGAACTTTAAATCCTGTCCTCCAAATGTGTGAATTACAGCAATACACTACTTGTTGTTATTGTTACTTAATTCTAAAGCCAGAAATCGCAAATTCTAATTACAAATCACAAAGAGAACATAAGCTCAATGTAAACAAAGATATTAGAGTCAAACCTTTCTGCAAACCAAGTGCGATCTGGTAGATGTCCCAATGATTTGTATGTGATGTAAATGATGATGGCATTTAATCCTTTCTTAATAAGTGGGGTCACAGGCCTATAATGTATGAATTCCAGCAATATGTCGTTCAGTAGCATTCCATCTTATGAAAAAAGCAGTTTCACCTCGTAACATAATTGGTTTTCAGGCCAATAAATGCAAATTGTAATTATAAATCACAGAAAGAACATAAGATCGACGTAAACAAAGATGTTAGAGTCTGCACACAACAGAATCCCAGGAAGTGCTGCTAAAAATGACATTATTTCCTTTCATAAGCCAGGCTTAGTGCTTTCATTTCCCCAAGGAGCTCATGTGCTCCTCAGTTGAAAGAAAGTCAAGTCAAGTCAAGTTTATTTGTATAGCCCAATATCTCATACAATGTCTCAACGGGCTTTACAGACCCACAGCATTAGGACAATTCCCGACCAAGCCCAAAGCTCTCAAAGAAACAAATAATGTGTTCTTGTGTGTGTGTGTCCTTAAAAGTTCACACACACACACACACACACACACACACTCACACACACACACACACACACACACACACACACACACAGATCTAGATCTATCTTTTAGTCCCAAAAAGAAATGTTTGCATGTTTGCCCATACATATGGTACATGGGCATGTGGGTGGGACACATTTCTTGTTCTTCACAGCACAAACTGGAGATGAGGCAGGACTGTGATGATTTGATTATGAGGAGAAGGACTGCAGGATGAGTAGGCAGAGTCAGTCTCTGATAGGCCAATACATGATTGACCCCACCATGATGTGACATGGATGCAAAGTACATTTGAATTGCAAAGAATGTTAAAACCAAGCTTCAGGACGTTCACCTCATGATGACCACACGTGATCAAAGAGACCTGCACTTAAGACATGAGAACTCATCCATTAACATTAACGTGTGCGTGTGTGTGTGTGTGTGTGTGTGTGTGTGTGTGTGTGTGTGCGTGTGTGTGTGCGTGTGTGCGTGCATGCATGCGTGCGTGTTATAGGGTTCTTTTTAAAATAACAATAATGTCTCAAAATAAAACAAAAATATTTTGGAAAATGTGGAAACAATAATGTGGAAACATGGCGATGGAATTGTGATGGATTGAAAAGTATCCAACCAATTGGAAATACTTTGATATATTCGAATACTTCCAAGTCAAGTCAATTTTATTTGTATAGCTCAATATCACAGACCCACAACATCAGGGAACATCCCGACCGAGCCCAAAGCTTCTTTAAAAGACGTGGAAAAACTATAATACTAATATATCAGGAAAGAAGGAAGAAACCTCTGGAAAGGCAATTTCAAGAGAGATTCCCTCTCCACAAATGGCTGGGTGTGCAATAAGAACTTCCAGTGGGATTATACAGAGGTACAAAAAAGGCATGAAGAGCAGGAAACACAAACAGTCATTCATTAGGAAAAAGCAGGCAACACAGAGACAAGGGTGAGTGAGACAGGCAGAGAGGGAGGGAGGGAGAGAGAGAAAGAGACTAAGAGAAAGGTAAAGCACAGTACAGTGCAGTCCTATTGTTGGGAGTCTCTCTCCTGGGGCAGCAGTTCATGCAGGTAGTTGGGTAAACTGATGATGTTGCAGGGAGGAAACTTGGCAAAGCAGAGATTAGTTGGGGATGAGAAGAATGACAGGGTGGGAATGTGGTGGCGGGGAGGGGTCTGCCATGGGAGATGGGATGGGGGGGTGGAGTCCTGAAGGTAACGCACCCCGTCGGCCTAATGGAAAAGCAGCAGCTCAGGAGCCACGGAGCTGAAAAACATCTGACCTGTGGACCCCAAACTCTAATGTTGTTTGACACAAACATTTTAAGTCTTAACTGTAGATGCCCATGCTAATTGTGTTGCAAATGAAAACAAATGTTAACCGCACCAAAAACATTTTTTCTTCAATCTGTAAGTATTTTAATATTGAAATCACCAAGTGATTTCCAAGTGAATTCAGTGAAGTGAACAATCCAAGTGAATTCCTACCAAAATGACAATTGATTGCTACATAGGTTAAACAATCCATGAAAGAAATGAAATCAGCAGAAAATTAAGGCCATACAGTCTCATAGTATTCATTAAAAAAACACAACAAACAACAAGTATTGATTTATAAAATATTTGATCTAAGAACATCAAGTGTTGCACTCATACTGGTGTCAAAATTACTTCAGTGGAACTGTCAAATGCAATCTGAATGAACGTGATAGCACAGGTGTTCGCACAATCATTCTCTTTTTCTTGTTTTCTAGGTTGAATCTTCCGGTGCAGCTTGGAGTCGGTCCAACTGTGGTTTGTTAGTCCATTCAGCTGAGGAGGAAAAAAAAGGCAAGAAAAATGTAATTTTCTGTCCATAAAATCCCCTGGTGTAACTGTTTATTTTATTAAATATTTTCTATTGGACTAAAAGCCTTTGACTTGACGATAAAATGTCAAATACTGAAATACTAGAGGCATAAGGAGACAAAGCAACAGTGACATAGCACAGCTTGTGACCTGTACAGTCGGGTTGTACAGGTATTGAATAATAATGTTATTGCTGATGAATAATTGTGTTTTGTACCAGAGTGATAATAGTGTAGACAAATTGTCACGGTTCTGTTACATGGCTCCATGTCTGTAACATGTTGACATATGGGGATTATATTTTATACATACAGAGGGGGAGAAACCAAAAGACAGAGAAAAAGAAGAGAACTTAAACCATAAAGAGAACCAGGCAGTGTAATGTACATGTCAATAAAGTCAAAGGGATGACAAACAGAGTAACAGCAACTTGACTAGTTTTCACAAATAAGTTAGAGAGCTTTTAACCTGATATAGGAGCTGGGTTTTAATAGTTGGATCCATTTTGTCAGCAGCCGTCTGAATCTTCATCCTCTCAATGGCCTTCACTTCTGGAACTGATCAGTCCAAGACACAAGAAGTTACAAACCAAATAGAGAAATGTTTTTTCTTCATAGAGCCCAAAATTGTTTGTATGTGCTGTGGTGACCCTTCACCTTCTTGGCATATGAATGAAAGCTTTGACCCACAATCACCCTCATCCCATGCATGGAGAGAACGCTCAGCTGTACAGTGTTCCTAAGCTATTCAGCTTTTTGGACATGAAGTGGGCAATTCCTGATTGGTTGGAACATCTGCCAGGTTTCAGAATATTTCATTTTTCATGAAACTGAAAATGTTACCAAAGTGCACTTATTTTTATGGTGTTTGGGGGACTTTTCCTTTTGCTATTCAGCAATTAGAAACTGGAACACACCCTCAGTTTATGATCAGATGATGAGATCGGACAAACCCCCCCGCAAATATTGAAAAATGACCAATGGTGAGAAACAGCTCAGGGAGAACTTTTCTCCATTTAATGGCTGAATGCTTGAGGCACCTGTGGTACTAATTAAAGATTAAAAGTCTGCCTTAAGTATCACTACAAGGCAATGACTTATTGCAACTTCTGCTGGATATCAACAATTTTGTGCTGGCCATTGTCATTTGTTTTAAGAATGGTGGATGGATGGATGAATTACTTCTCTCAGTTTCCACTTATTTCAGTTAAAAATGTGTTACTGTTTAATTGGATCAGTACCAACACTTACAGCCACGTTTGGAGCTAAACATTTTGAAAATGCTATGGTTGGCTAATCATCTTATGTCATGTATGTGGGGCTTCTATAAAAGTACAGTCCATTAAGTAAAAGGGCTGAGACATCCCCATTTACTAAATGGACAATCACAAGAAAAGATCAAAATGCATCGCCATTATAAAAGGCCTGGATAGAAGTTATAAAAAATGAATCTATAGATCATATACCAAGACTGACAACTGTCAAATACAGACGGGCACATCAGTCTGAATTATTTTCTACACATTCAAACCCACCAGCAGGATGTAATGGAATTGTGATGCCGCACATAGTTGCCACATAGTGCTGCTTATATTCATGTTCATGTTCATCTCCAACTCACATTTTGAGATTTAGACTTCAGGCATTTGAAAACAGCTTCTAGTGCCAAACTCTACAGATACATCTTTATGTACAAAGACAGTCAGACATCCAAGAGAAACAAGCAATCAAAACACTTTTTTATCTGAGCGATATTTTCATTGTTTAATACTGACACTTTGACTGACACATGATTGAAAGGAACAACAGTAACTTAGCTTTCACTGTTTTGATTAATTATTTCTATTTCCCTGGTAATTGTTAAAGAATGTTTACTCACAGGTTTAGGATCCAGCTGATATCACAACAATTGAACTTTTTGCACCAGCCTTAAAAGTTAGAGTCTCTTACACCTGCAAACCTGCTGTGGTTGCTGCCTTTAAATCAGGTCGTCATATTTCAATATGAAAATAATGAATCTGGCAAAGGTCAGCATGATTTGTATGTGATGTAAATGATGATGGCATGTGGTTGGTGCTCATTTGCAAAACAAAATGCTTTGACACTTTTTGTCCTGTCCTTGTAATGTGAGGTCAAAGGCCTACACATTTTTGTAGTAGTATTCCACATTTTGTTCAGTAGCAGTTATTAAAACTGCATTTAAAAATTTAACTTTTAACCTAACATGCTTGGTTTTAATGCCAATACAGACGTGGTTGAAAGTGTCGGTACTGTTTCAATAAAATAGGTCTCTAAGTTTTCTCTGAAATTGATTGAAATTGAAATTAAAACAAAAGTAATTGGTACCTAACAATCTTTATTCCATATTACATAGAACTGACTGCTTTTCAATTGACATGTACATTATTCTAAATAAAACAAATGAAAATAGCCTGCGCAAAATTCTTATTACCCTTTGGAAGGAATAATAAATAATTGGATTGCAACAGTTTCTTTCTCTGGTCTCACAGGTGATTTCTTCGAATCAGACAATGCTTCATCCTCCAGGATGCCACCAAGGGACTCCAAGAAGGCTGTATATTTCAAACTGCTGTTCCGTGCATTGCAGTCAGAGCCTTCCCCCCCCAGTAACTCGTGGATACGTAGAGTCAACCCTTTGGAGAACTTTTTTTTAGATGAAAATTAAATATATTTTAAAGACCACTGTCACCTACTGATCTTTGTGATAAACAAAAAACAATTTAAATATCTGACTTCATAAGTAGCAATGCAAAACAAGGAGTCGATATGTGGGAAACTAATGGCCTGATCTTTTCTATATCTGGACTAATTGGAGGATTTGTAAACCTCAAAAATACTCAGGTTTACTGTAACAGCAAGATGGTTCTTTAACATGGAAATGAGGGATCTGAAAAAGGTCACCTGAGATGACACTTGACCAACTTTGCCATTTGGTTCTATCATGGTTCTGTCTCAATACTTAGTGAGCGGTCTACATAGACAGCATATGGTTAAGATATCTACTAAGATACCTGATTCTGCCTGAAATGTTTTTATAGTTTGTTGTATCACCTTATGCCAGGGGTGGGGAACCTATCCGTATACGGCCCACAAGGCCGTTTGATCCGGCCCGCGAGACAATTTTGGCTCTTTCGACGACGGCATATAAATAATTATACTGTGATAATGATCCCCCCGTCAGACCGGCAGGCCGCAGCGCAAATTGCATGCACAAAAAAAGAATCTTGCCGTGTGTTTTGGATCATTGTCATGTTGGAAAATCCTCTCCTTCTAAGTGTCTGGGGACTACGACTCATCTTTTCAGTCAGTATTTGGGCAGCAATGACAATAAAATGACACACCTCCACCTCCATGTTTCAGGGTCAGCACTATGCAGTCAATGCTAGTCTTGGCCAAGTTCACGCCAAACATGCTGGAACCCATCTGATTCATGTTAAAACCATGTCACCAATTTCTTGGATGCTGTAGTAGTCAGCGACAGGGTCTCTAAGATCCCCATCCATGCTTATCTCCAGGGTTCAACACAGGTAAAAATCTGTGTAGGGGTCCTGTAGGGGCACTGGTGCTCAGTTTGGTGGTGCTTCTTTTGCTAATGTGGACTGAATCTAAAGAGTCCACAACACAGTGGCAGAGGTAGATGTTGATTTCCAGAAGGTCCATTTTTGTCTAATGTATGTTTGTGGAAAGGTGAGGTTGTATAAATTGAGGATACTAACACATCGGTCGACCTCTTGCCTCTGTTTGCTAGCTGGAGGGGGACCTGCCAGTAAAAGCACTTCATATTGATTGGCATTACTTCTATGGAGTGATAGTCATTCAAGCAGGACACAGGTGGCTTCATCAACTACATTATAATGGTGGCTGTCTTGGACTGCCTGGCTCAGAGGTTTGTCTCTATAAGCTCAGTACATGTCTAACTACGCAACATGTGATATCTGTATCAGACTGCATACCAAAATGTGCAATAACATCTCTGCATTTGCAGTCTATAGAAGCCTCCCTTGGATAGAATTTTTTTCCTCAAAGGATCTGACAGAGTGTCCAATCTATCGCTGTCAGGTGGGGTTTCCTTGACGTATGGACTAAGGGCCACAGTCATGATGATTGCAAACATTCTTAAATAATCATTTGTAGCTTTATTTATAACATCTGTTTCTGTTCTTGTTGAAAGGCATTCTGGGAAATATGGGTTAGTGCATGATGATTGATTTAAAGGCAGTAGTCAGGTCAAACCATACTGGGGACCGAATACTTCCATGTTTGACTGGGTTTCCATTTCTGCAACAATGTTCCATTCATCTCTCTCTCTTGAACTGCTCAAAGTTTTGACCCAAGCATGACTCAATGTAAGTAAATTTAATGCTAATGTCTGCTCATAGTCGTGGTAAATAAACAATGATGACGTCATTCCGTGGAAGCTTGTGCTACCACAGGCAAATGAGGAGTTATATGAAGGTCATCCTGTGGTTTCGTCTTGCACTAGAGAAATACCAATACTGGTACAATACCAATGCCAATACAATAATAAATTTAGGGGGATTTTAAACACACTTGAAGGCAATTTGTGAAATTTCACATTTTATATTGTGTGTATATAAACACTAACGCAATAACACCTTATAGAAAAAAAGATCAATAATGAAAAGAATAAAAAGTGATTGATCAGAAATAATGCAGCATAGATTGGACATTTGATTTATCTTTATCCCTTCTAAAATTTGGAGAATTCATCTTCAGCATGAGAAACTCTTTTGTTGGCTTATTTGTTTTTATTGAAACAAACATTTTACATGACATTGCGCATAAAATTGTAGCATATTTTGGATATCTTTTTCATACAGAAAGAGGGGGAGAGAGAGATAGAGAGAAAGAAGGAAGGCTGTACCATTAATGGTATTGTTGTTGTTAAACTTTATAAGTAGACCCTGGGGTAGAATACAAGTAGACTCCACAGTTACAGCTGCATCTTCCTCAGGTGAACCCTCCAGGGATATCATCTTTGGAGATATTCTATTGGTGCTAACATCTATCTTGGACTAACACGTTAAGACTTACAGTAGGTTTAAGGGTTAGGTTATTGATGACCCTCTAAGGTTGTTTGGACTTGTTTGTTCTTGGTAATGGTCTTCCACTCCCCATTTTGGCTGTTTTATCTGTTACTCATTCACATTGATTGATTACAATTTGGAGTGACTATACTGTATAATAGTACAGTCAGTTACAAAAAGGCATTCTTGCTCTGTTATTCTGTGAGGCGAGCACAAAGTTTATAAGTTTGAATACACCTTTGATGCAAATTAAAGACATTAGAACTCAAATTATGGGAACTCAATCACCACAGTCCCATAATTTATTTATTTTAACTTCTAAGGGGGATCAATGTTTTAACTTCTGTGTAGCCCGTGAGCACTGGTTGAGTTTGTGTAGTCAGCTCGATTTGAATGATATATTTGAATAGCTTTGAATGTAAAACATCTGATTCAGTAGAAGTTTGGAGCTGTTTTGATTGTCTTCCCACTGTGCAGGTTCAATGATTGACTTTTCACTGCAGGTTCAATGATTGTCTTCCTACTTTGCAGGTTCAATTAGTGACTTCCGACTTTGAAGGTTCATTGGTTATTATCTTTCTGTTAAGACAATCAAACAAACGAGTAGCAGAGGTCATGTGGTACAGATTAATGAGTTTGTTGCACACAATAATTGAGATTTTTAATTGGATTTGCTCTGATTTTTTTTTAAATGTGTGTAAAAGAGCAATCTGCTGTCTGCTAAATGATTCTAGTTTTCAATTTAAAAGATAGTACTGTATCTGTATGCATCTCTTTTTATATTTTGTATTTTTCTAACATGTAATATTTCAGTGTGCTGAAAGTGTGTTGACATACAGTATGATATTTAGTTATTTAGTGAATATCTTTGATTGAAGAAAGCCTCTGACATAACAATTACAACAACAGTTATGAGACATTTGAGATTGTTTAATACACAGAGAGGGGAGAAAAAAACAGTGATTGAAAAAAAAAAATGAGATACACTAGTGAATTAGGTTCAAAAGGAAACGTTGACAAAGCAAATCCAGTTATGATGACATGACAAGATGACATCATTCTATCATTTCCAAAATCACAGAAGGCATCATGGACAAGGCTCATTGTGTGACTTCCAGCAATACACTACTTTTTTGTTACTTAATTCTAAAGCCAAGAATTGCAAATTCTAATTGCAAATCACAAAGAGAACATGAGCTCAATGTAAACATAGATATTACAGTCCAACCTTTCTGCAAACCAAGTGCGGTCTGGAAGATGTCTCAATGATTTGTATGTGATGTAAATGATCATGGCATCTGGTCCTTTATTTACAAAACAAAACAAAATGTACACAGTAACTCACGACAATATAAACTGCACAACTATGATGTTTTGAACTTTTGATGTTTTCATTTGTTTCTTTCTTTTCCTGTCTAGTCCGCCCTGGCATGTGTTGGTAGCAACAAAAAAGATCTGGGCTTTGCCCTTGGGGTGGACTACTTTTCTTCTATTGTCCTGTATTGTGTTCTGCTTGCTTCCCCCCATCACTCATCAACCTTAAGAAGGTAGACCACAGTTAGGCAGGAAGGCTTAAGGTGTGGTTTGCAGTGGAATTTTGAATTAATTTACCTTACGTACAAGGCCTTTTGATGTGCACTGTTGTGTTTGTGTGTTAGTGGAACTATCCTGCCTAGTTATAGCTGGAAGTCAACTGCAACGAGGTTAAATGTTATGATGGCTAAAACAACTTGTACTTGAACTCATGTAAAAAAAGAAACACCATTTATTCTGTGTGTCACTCTTATCGTCTTTCCTTCTCTTCGTAACTTATGCTAGTGATCTGTTATGGTGTAACAAAAAAAAAACATGAAAAATATTCCACAGTAGTTGAAATAACGTTTGAAGTTACGTTTGTCAGCTGCTCCGGTCTCCACCTTGCTGCCATTTTGGATTAGAAAATAGCTCCGACTGATGAAACAGTGAATTCTGTTCTAAGTATTCCCTCTGGATCCTAGTCTGCACAGCTCGTTCATCTGATTCCACAAAGATCTCTACCTCAAAATAGTCGAAGTGACCGAAAGTTTCTTCACTGTGCCCGGTCTGAGCACCGGGTCTGAATTAGAAAGTTATCATAGTCTTACACAGGTACTACCTCCTGTTTAGGTTTCAAAGTAAACAATACTAACAACAAGGGACTGTGCTGGAGATTTCTTTTATTTTGAAATACTTCAGCAAGTTACTTTTACACACATCTCATTTGACAACTGGTGCATCACTCTTTAAGGAACATAACCAGGGTTAACTTCAAAAACACAATCTAAGTCATATTTCAGAGGCATACATATTGGAAAGCTATTTATTTTCTTCCCTCCTCTAAGATCATCACACCTCCACCATTGGCCACTAGATGACAGCAAAGATTAAAAACGACTATGATTTGAAATTAAAGCAATTTAAACAATTTTTTATGCAAAAAACTCCAGCATTGATGATGTGGATAAATCTAATATTAAAGATTCCTCACTATACAGAGTATTATGTAAGGAATGTATTGGTAACACACAAAAGTTCATATCTATGTAGCTTGCATATCAAGACAGAATTCAAAACATTTGATTTCTAAGAATATATTCCAGATAATAGTTTCCAAAAATCCAATAATTGGATGAAGGACTTTTTGAAATTTTGCTAATTTGAAATAGCAGTGACCTATGACAATTGATGTTGACTGAATGTGAATGTGAATGTTTTTCTCTTTTTTAAATATGCCCCTCACCCTGAGCCAGTTATTTACCATTATGCTTTGGGCATCATTATAACACCGCCTCTTGATTGGGAAGTGCAACTTTTTTTTATATGTGCCGAGATCCCATCCTCCTTTACATTTGTGCATGTTGCACCATTTGGGACTCAGAATCAGTTTTAGGGCATTTCAAGTGGAAGAAAAATAATAATTTTAAGTAGAAATGCATTACCTTTCAATGATTGCTGTGATTGCAATCATTGAAAGGTTTTGGGGAATGTTGAAGAAGTGCTGAACCTCAAAGAATGAAGAAAAGACAAGCAGTTTGAGTGACAGTTAAAGCTGAAACCCTTTGAAGCCATTGTTTGTTTATAAACAACAGGTGCAGCCAATTAAGCAGATACACAAAGCTCAGTCTGAGGGTAGAAGATGCCTGAAAACCACATGTTGAACAACTGGCCAACTGACTCATGGACGAACTGCAATCTGAAAATGGGTTAGACCCTGAGAACCGGTAAATTGAAAAGAGTGGAAAAGATTTTTTTCAGCTGAAGCAATCACAGCTGGATGCAATCACAGAAAACGACAGGGTTCCAGCACCTCGTGCTTTGATCCCTAATGAACATTGTTTGAGTTACTACAGCGGAGCAGTTGCATACAATTTGAATGAATGTCACAACACCAATGCTGCTTAATCATTCTCTTTTTCCTGTTTTTGAGGTTGTATCTTCCAGGACAGCGTGTAGTTGGTCAAACCACGGTTCATCAGTTTTGCGTTCAGCTGTGGTGGAAAAAGATGTAAGAAGGTTTGTATTTTTCTTTTCACTTGTTACACTTAACACTGAGTAAGAGAGCTTTTAACCTGGTATAGGATCTGTGCTTGAATAGCTTGGCCCGTCAAGTCAGCAGCACTCTGAAACTTCATTTTCACAATGGCCACTTTTGGAACTGAACAGTTCAGGAAAAATGAAGTTACAAACCAAATAGAGAAATGTTTTTTTTCATTATAGAGCCCTAAATAAGTTGTATGTGCTGCAGTGAATGTTCACCTTCTTGGCAGATGAAAGCATTCGGATGACTACAGCCAATATCATTCCACAGATGGTTAGAACCCTCTCCCGCACAGTGTTGACGGTTCTGATAACCATCTGGACCACCATTCCAATTGCTGAAAAGGCTGGTGCTGTCGTCTGCCCACTTCCAGGGTATTCGGTACAATCCAATCCACACTGATTGAACTGATACTAAAGAGAAGACCTCATTGTTCTCCTGGGCATTCTCGATCATTGCAAGATCTGTGTGATGCTCTCTGCAGTATGCCTGGGCATCCGTCCATGACAGTGGATTTTGGATTAAAGTATAGACTTTGGGTCCGGGATTTGCATCTACAATACAAAGATAATGATTAATGAAATGATTTTACTGCTCAATCGGTTGCCACCCAACAACTTTTAAACCTTCATGCAACATTCAATTCAATACAATACTGCATGTGTGTACTTTGTCATGTGTCTCTGAGGGTTTAAATAAGTCCTCTAACACTAATTGGTCTCACCAGTATAACAAACAAATTCCAGCATCTTTGTGCATTCGACATCATCCCATAATCCGTCGGTATACATCATCACACATTCCTGTCTTGCTGCGTTATAGTTTGGGCTACCTGAACCCCAGTTGTGATAGCTGGTTCGGCCTGTTTCACCAGTCACTGACCATCTCCAGGAGTTCCAATCAATGCCTATAGTGTTCTTCCAGGCTTTGGGGTCATCTGATAGTCCAATCCAAGCCCAGATGGCGACCAAGCTCGGCCTGCTCAGTCTGTTGATGTCATCCATACTTTCGAAGGTTGCCAGGTCATGGTACTTCTCTCTGCAGTAGACTCTTGCATCATACCAGCTCATTTCTAAGTTGACATAGTGGTAAACTCGATAGAAGTGAGAGGAGGGAATGCAAAATCCTAAAGATTGATACGAGAAGAAATTGGCTGAATCTGTATTTTTTCTATTTAAGAGGAAATAACCATAAATAATACAGTTATAATTTTGGCATGTAAGCCCATTTACAGCCCCTTTTTTCCAACCCTTCAACAGGTTAAATTTGTTTCTATTTTCAGAGTCAAAATTAATAATATAGCTAAACATTTATAGCGTAACAATATGGTATGAGTTGGTATGGTATCTGTTGTAATGTATATGAGACTTCTCATAAATGGGCTGAAACAGATCAAAATCCATCACCATGAACTTATAAAAGCTGCTTCACTCTTACCAATCAGGAGAAAAATCACAAGAATGTTATGATCCATTTATGGTTTTTCTGCAGAAGAAGTTAGAAAAATGATGAAACCATAGATCACATACTAAGACAGAAAACACTGTCAAGTACAGATAGTAAACACATTAATACTGAGAACATTTCCCCTTTTTTTCTTCACATTAAGAACGGCTGGCAGGATTTAATGGAATTGTGATGCCTCATATTCATCACCAACTCACATTTTGAGATTTAGTCTTTAGGAAAAGACAATCAAATATCAAAGAAAAATAAGCAAATTACTTTCATTTTTAAATACTGACACATGTCCTCACTCAATGAATATATTTCTGAATTTAAAATATAGAATGAACCGAAAACTGTAAGTAAATGCTGATGAATGTTGAAGTAAATACATGTCTACATTGATTCAATAAAAGCAGCACTAATAACAACATGAACCATGAATTTTATGTATGTGTTTATGTAAGAAATGATTGGATTACCAATTGAATGTATGCTCTAATTTATATTGTCTAACCTGTAAATTATAAAAAATTGAAACATTTCTTTACCATCTCGCTAATTTCCTGGCAAATGTTAAAGTCTGTTTACTCACAGTTTTAGGATCCAGCTGATATCACGTTTGAACTCTTTGTATCAACCCTGAAAGTTAAAGTCTCTCACACCTGCAAACCTTTCTGCAAACCTTTCCACCAACCCGGTGCGATTGCTGCTTTTATGTTGGAGGATATATAAAAAAAAGGCATGCTTTGTATGTGATGTAAACAATCATGGCCTCTGGTCCTTTCTTATTTGCAAAGCAAAATGATTTGAACTTTAAATCCTGTTCTCATAATGTGTGAATTACAGCAATACACTACTTGTTGTTCTTGTTATTTAATTGTAAGACCAAGAATTGCAAATTCTAATTACAAATTACAAAGAGAACATGAGCTCAATGTAAACAAAGATAGTAGAGTAAAACATTTCTGCAAACCCAGTGTGATCTGGTAGATGTCCCAATGATTTGTATGTGATGTAAATGATGATGGCTTCTTGTCCTTTCTTATTTGCAAAACAAAATGTTATGCCGAACAAAATGTTGGGCAATAATGATGGGTCACAGGCCAAAAATGTATGACTTACAGCAATACGTTGTGAAGTAGCAGTCAATATTATGAAAACATGCATAAAAAAACAGTTTCACCTTGTAACATACTGTAGGTTATAAGGCCAGGAATTGCAAATTGATAATTATAAATAACAAATAAAATGAAATAATGTGTTCTTCCTTAATAAAGTTTGCACACACACAACTGGATCAAATGTTTTAGTCACAAATGCAACTAAATTTCTTGTTCTCACAGCACAAACTGGAGATGAGGCAGGAGTGTGATGATGTGATGATGAGTAGAAGGACTGCAGGATGAGTAGGTGGAGTCAGTCTCTGATAGGCCAATACATGATTGACCCCACCATGATGTGACATGGATGCAAAGACTATTTGACTCGCAAAGAATGTTAAAACCACGCTTCAGGAGATTCACCTCATGATGACCACATGTGATCAAAGAGACCAGGGCTTAAGACATGAGAACTCATCCATGAACATGTGTGTGTGTGTGTGTGTGTGTGTGTGTACATGTGTGTTATAGGGTTCTGTACAATACTCTTCTGTTCTGTCCAATGAAATAACTTGTTTTGCAAACTTTATGAAGAAACAACGATGTGTAAAAATTTGCCACATAACTTTAATTTGTTGATACAAAGGTTAACAGTGGGCTGACAGAGTATCAATCTGGGAAAGTTGTATTCTGAATTAGAACCTGAATCATTCGCTTTGATTTATTATCTATATCCATCCATATGCTTTTTTTGACAAATGAAGTATCTTAATCTTCATCTTAAAATTCTTCCACATCCAATTGTACAAACTAAAACACTGTTTCAACCCTCTGAAAAATTCTCTGGAAATTATTAAAGAAGTTATGATCACTGATAACAAGGTTTAAAATGCAGTTTTATTTAATAAACATTTGAATTATTGACTGTAAATGCCCAGTGTGTTGCAAAGGAAAACAAATATTAACTGCACCAAAATCATTTAAGGAAGTATTTTATATTGAAATAACATGAGATTACCAGACTATTGATTGCTACATTGGTTATACAATCCATGAAAGAAATGACTGAAATTAGCAGAAAATTGAGGCCATACACTATGGAAACTGACATTAAACTATGTGGACAAAAAACATAAAAAACTGTGCTGCATAAAAAAGTATAAAAGTATGAAAACAAAATAAAAATAAAAAAAAAAAATAAAATATTGGTTCAAAAATATATCAAGTGTTGCACTCATCCTGGTGTCAAAAATACTACAGTGGAACTGTCAAATGCAATCTGAATGAATGTGATAGCACTCGTGTTTGCTTATTCATTCTCTTTTTCTTGTCTTTTAGGGTTGAATCTTCCGGTGCAGCTTGGATTCGGTCCAACTGTGGTGTATTAGTCCATTCAGCTGAGGAGGAAAATAACAAAATGTAAAGAGACTTTTTGTGGGAGTTTGTGTTTTCTTCATAAAATCCCCTGGTGTAATATTTAAAAAAAAAAAAAGCATTTGACATGACAATGAGCATGCAGTTATGAGACAGTTGGGAGATTGTTTTTATACACAGAGAGGGAGAGAAAAGTAAAAGAAGTATCCATGTGACCAAGGAAATGTGACAGACAGGTGGACTAGATGCATAAGGAGATAAAGCAACAGTGACATAGCGCAGCTAGTGACCTGTACAGTCGGGTTGTACAGGTGGTGAATAATGATGTTATTGCTGATGAATAATTGTGTTTTGTATTAGAGTGATAAAAGTGCAGACAAATTGTCACAGTTCCATTAAATGGGTCCATGTCTATTACATGTTGCGTAGGAGAGAACTAAAACCAAAAAGAGAACCAGGCTGAGAGAGCTCTAAACCTGATATGGGAGCTGGGTTTTGATAGTTGGCTCCATCATGTCATCATCAGTCTGAATCTTCATCCCTCACTTCTGGAACTGATCAGTCCTAGACACAAGAAGTTACAAACCAAATATAGAATGTTTCTTTCTTTATAGAGTCCATAATAGGTTGTATGTGCTGTGGTGAATGTTCACCTTCTTGGCATATGAATGAAAACTTTGACCCACAATCACCCTCATCCCATGCATGGAGAGAACGCTCAGCTGTACAGTGTTCCTGATCTATTCAGCTTCGTGGACATATAGTGGGCGATTTCTGATTGGTTGGAACATCTGCCAGGGTTCAGATGATTTCATCCATTTCATGAAAACTGAAAATGTAACCAAACGCACCTCTTTTTTATGGTGTTTGGGGGGCTTTTCCTTTTGCTATTCAGCATCTGACTAGAATGTGCCCTCAATTTATAATCAGATGGGCTTCATCAACAAATCTGACATGTTATGATCAGATGTACAAACAAATATGCATTGATGAATGACAGCCAATGATGAGAAACAGCACAGGGAGAACTTTTCTCCATTTAGTGGCTGAATGCTTGAGGCACCTGTGATACTTATTAAAGACAATAGTCTGCCTTAAGTATCACTACAAGGCAATGAATTATTACCATTTCTCCTTCATATCAACAATTTTGTGCTGGCCATTGTTCTTGGTTTTAAGAATGGTGGACAGATGCATGGATGAATTACTCTGCTCAGTTTCAACTTATTGGAGTTAAATGTGTTCCTGTTTTATTAGAACAGTACCAACACTTACGGCCATGTCTGGGGGTACAGTCCATTCAGTAAATGGGCTGAGACTTGCCATCACAACAAAATCACCATGAACTGCCTGGTTAGAATTTAGAAAAAGTAGAAAAAAAAGAAACTATAGATCATTTACCGAGACTGAAAACTGTAAAATACAGACAGACACATCAGTCTGAAAGTTTTTTTATGGATTTGAAAACCACCTGTAGGATGTAATGGGATTGTGATGCCACACATAGTTGCCACATAGTGCTGCTTATATTCATGTTCATGTTCATCTCCAACTGACATTTTGAGATTTAGTCTTCAGGCCAGACAATCTGAAAACAGTTTCTGGTGCCAAACTTTACAGATACATCATTATGTACAAAGACAGTCAAACATCTAAAAAAAATCTATTGGATCACTTTTTTTAGCTGAGGGATATTTTCATTGTTCAGTACTGACACTTTAAACATGATTTACAACCACACTATTTTAGCTTTGACTGTTTTCTTTATTATTCATATCTATTTTCCTGGCAATTTGTTAAAGAATGCTTACTCACAGGTTTAGGATCCAGCTGATATGACAAAAAATGAACTCTTTGTACCAGCCCTGAAAGTTAGAGTCACATATAT
Organism: Genypterus blacodes; assembly: GCF_046128005.1. NCBI lineage: Eukaryota > Metazoa > Chordata > Actinopteri > Ophidiiformes > Ophidiidae > Genypterus > Genypterus blacodes. Next base: position 5,999,825 of record NW_027466864.1, on the reverse strand, counting down.
CTGCAAACCTGGTGTGGTTGCTGCCTTTAAATGTGAAGGCCATATTTTAATATGAAAATAATGAATCTGGCAAAGGTCAGCATGATTTGTATGTGATGTAAATGATGATGGCATGTGGTTGGTGTTCATTTGCAAAACAAAATGCTTTGACACTTTTTGTCCTGTCCTTGTAATGTGAGGTCAAAGGCCTACACATTTTTAAAGTAGTATTCCACATTTTGTTCAGTAGCAGTTATTAAAAATGCAATTAAAACCTTAACCTTTAACCTAACATCATTGATTTTAAGGCCAATACAGACGTGGTTGAAAGTGTTGGTAGCGTTTCAATATAAAAATGTCTCTGAAATAAATTTAAACAAAACTAATGTAAATCCACAATTCTTAATTTCATATTCAATGTAACTTTTCGATGTACCATATTATTTTAGATAAAACAGATGGCCTGGGCAAAAATATTAATACACTTGAGAAGCAATTATTAATACTTAGATGCAAACATTTTTCTTTCATTTGTCTCACACTTGTATACAATCAATTAATCAGATAATGCTTCATCCTCCAGGATGCCACCCAGGGACTCCAAGAAGGCCCAATACTCCAAACTGCTGTTCAGTGCATTGGCAGTCAGAGCCTTCCCCCCCAGTGACTAGAATACATGTCGGGGTAACCTTCTCGTTCCCTCTGGAGAACTCTAATACAGTGGCGCTCAGCTGGGGTCTTGTGAGTATTCCCACCCCAGTCTGGTGCCTCTCACCCTTGGAAACTCCAGAAAACTCCAGAGCCTGTGCCAGAACCGCTCGATCTCTCGGCCCATTTCTGGTTCCTTCCCTGCCAGACAAGTGACAATCCACATCCTAAGAACCAGTCTGCGTCCGATCAGTCTGCATAGCACCCTATGCCAATCCCTGTGGGTAGTGGGCCCACAGGGCAGCGGCTCCATGGTGCTTTTTTTGCTTCCCCTTTCCTGTTTACCTATTACTGGCAGGTTAAGGTTTTTCCCATGTTCATACAGGCTCTATGAATGATCAGCAATCAATTGCTCTTATTATGTTGATTGTTGTTTGCACCAATTACCAAAGCAAATTCCTTGAAAGTGAAAACCTATTTGGCAATAAAGCTCTTCTGATTCTGATTCTGATAACATACACACAATGACAAAAGCATCAAATTCAGAAATTAGTTTTGTTTTTTCTTCTCGTTTTTCTTCTCGTTTTCTATTGTTTGGAATTATTTTAGATGAAAACTAAATCTATTTTAAAGGTCATTGTCACGTACTGATCTTTGCTATAAACAAACAACATTTAAACACTTTACATCAATGAAATTATGTATGCATGTAAGTGGCAATGCACAACAAAGATTCTTGATATGTGAGAAACTAATGGACAGATATTTTCTATATCTGGACACATTGCAGGATTTAGAAACCACTCAGGTTTCGTGTTCCTCTCAAACAACAAGATGGTGCTTTAATATGGAAATGAGGGATCTAAAAAAAGGTCACCTGAGATGACACTTGACCAACTTTGACATTTGGTTCTATCATGCTCTGTCTCAATACCTAGTGAGCTGTCTGTATAGACAGCAATGTGGCATAGATATCTACTAAGATAATGTAATAAGGTGTTTGGTCATGCAGAGCTCTAAAAGTGAAAACCATAACCTTAAACTGAACTCTAAACTTAACTCATCATGTGGTGCCATGGTGCATTAAGACAGAATTAAGGCCTAAAACTGAGAAAGCTGGGGTCACAGGTTATTTTATAACATTGTTGATATATTATGTTACATATATTTTCTACATTAGGAAACCTCATAATTTATTTCTCATTTATACCATAGTCCAAGTGAAACTTCGAAATTGTCATCAAATTTGATTTGTCATATCTGTTGAGAATGACCTTAATCTCTTTAACATTATATATTACTGCAAGCTTAAAAAAAATAATGTTTCATTTTGTATTTGGCATCTTGATTCTCAGTTCAGTTGCAGTCCTTGTCTTCCTTGCCTTCTCCATCACACGTTCGTTATTTTACTGTTTTTCACACAGAAACTGAGGCAAAAGACAGTGACAGAAGAGGAAATGTAACCTGTTGTAGACTCCGGGTGTTTATAGTTGGATCTGTGATGTCAGCATTAGACTGCATCTTCATCCTCACCACATTCTTCCCTTCTGGAACTAAATTCCCAATGACCAAAATACTATTTAATATTCGCTTGATTTCAAAAGAAATCAGACAATTTCCTGATTCGGACAATGATACACATGTGATGTTTTTCCTTGTCTTGGAAGAGAACTTTGGTTGGGGTCGGAAATGTTTTCAGCATAGATTGTTGTCCTCCAACAATTTCAACAGTTGACCTCTCCTTCTGTGTTTTTTCATTACTGATCGTGGTTGTCTTATCAGTGAACTTGATGATATATTTAGAGCTGGATTTGGCAGTGCAGTCAAAGGCAGGGCAAGGCAAGGCAAATTTATTTGTATAGCACATTATCATACACAGAGGTCAGTCAATGTGCTGTACAGAAAATCAAAGAAGCGTCTTAACTCACAGCTAAAAAGTTTCAGTTTGGGCAGATCTGATCTGCATTGGGAGCTGGTTCCAGGAGTGGGCAGCATAATAGCTGAATGCCATATCACCATGTTGTTCTTTTCTGGTAGTTTTTTTGTAACTCAAGGAAGGGGGGGCGGTTGAACGCAACACTTCTGTTTCCATATACCCATCTGGGTTAACATGAAACTTCTTGAAATATATCTAGGACCCAGACCATCTTCTGACTTATACACAAAAGGTAGAAATATGCTCTCTTCTTAGTTTTAGTACAAACTCAAGCAGCAGCATTCTGAATAAGCTGTAGCTGTATACTGGTCTTAATTGATAAACCTGTGAGGAGAGCATTGCAGTAATCGACCTTGGAAGATAGAAATGTATGCATTAGTTTCTCTAAATCCTAGTTAGACACAAAATCTCCAATCTAAACTTTGTTTTTTGGAACAACAAAACGCATTACTAATTCAAATGTAATATAAACTTTAATACAAATAATAAAATGTGATTGATCACAATTAATGCAGCATAGATTGAACATTTGATTTATCGATATCCCTTCTTAAATTTGGAAAATTCATCTTCAGGATGTTTTTCCATAACAAACTCCCTGCTTCTTGTCCCAGGAGAAAAGGTATGGTTTGATGTGTGGTCGCCTGGGTTGCTTGTAGAACCACTTCTTTACAGATGACTACACAGTAACAGCTGCATTTTCCTAAGGTGAAGCCTCTAGGGATACCAACATTGGAGGAATTCTATTGGTGCTAACATCAATCTTTATTTAACACTTTTAACACTTACAGTATGTTTAAGCTTATTGATAACCCTCCAAGGTTGTTTGGACTTGTTTGTTCTTGGTTATTGTCTTTCACTGCCTATAAAACATTTTGGCTGTGATTTATGTGTTACTAATTGACATTGATTGAACACTGCAGCAAGAATCTTGACTAAAACCCGTAGATTTGAGCACATCACGCCAATTCTAGCGTCACAACATTGGCTTCCTGTCAGTGCAAGGGCTGATTTTATGGTCTTACTTCTTACCCATAAGATACCACATGGCCTGGTTCCAGTGCATCTTTCTGACCTTATTGCCACTATGCTGCCTACTGCTGGAACCAGCTCCCAATGGAGATTAGATCTACACTCAAGCTAGCATCTGCTCTGTTCTCCTCTTTATTCTTGCACCTTCATACTATCATCTTTTATTTTGCTCTTTTGTTATTGTTATATTATTGTTTTTTTATGTCGGTTAAGATTCTTCTTTGATTTTCCTCAGCATGACACAATTTTGTCAGCAGCAAAATTAAAGGTCCCATATTACGCTGAATATTAGCAATGTATGAACAAGCTGTTTGAGTGGTCGGGCCACCGCGAGAGGCGACTGTCAAATACCAAGAAGACACAGCAGCTACAGCCAGTGTGCATTCTATGTCAGAGCCTCTCAGGAATAGAACAACACACCTTAACACTGATGAAACAGCACCACCTATCGTTCATTATCCATACTGCATTGACACCTCTGCATTACCTGTGTGTGTGTGTATGTGGAAGAGGGGCATGCAAGACAAATTTCAGATTGACTTCTTCTTCTCTGCTCTTATTCTTCTACAGCTAAGAGCCTGGGTAATTAGCATACAGTCCAAACACCTGATCAGTGTTTATGTGGTGCTATATGGTCTGTCGGCTTTTATCCAGCCCTGTCTTGTTGTGTTTTCAGCTTCATGAGTGCACACGGTGTTGTCTGTATGTTAGTACATAGTGCAGGTACTAATACAAATACATAACAAGTGTAATTGTTTTGTGACTGCACAGGTTCCATCGTCCAACTTTGTACCATTGTCAGGTCAGTGTGTTTCACTCTGCAGGTGAGCATCAGTCCAGTTCGTTGCCATGCCGACACAGTAGTACTCACAAAGGAGCTAAGAGGAGTGGCTGAAGAGTTGGATAAAAAATGATTTGCTGCCAGATAGGTAGGTAGGTAGGTAGGTAGGTAGGTAGGTAGGTAGGTAGGTAGGTGTGTGTGTGTGTGTGTGTGTGTGTGTGTGTGTGTGTGTGTGTGTGTGTGTGCGCACGCGCGCGCGGATAGTGGAACTGTCCTGCTAAGTTAAAACTGGAAGTCAACTGCAATGAGGTTAAATGTTATGATGGGTAAAACAACTTTTACTTGAACTTATGTAATGAAACATTTACTCTGTACGTCACAATTTTCACCTTTCCTTATCTTCGTTCCTTGTGTCCTTGTATATTCCACAGTAGTTGAAATAACATTAAAGCTACGTTTGCCAGCTGCTCCGGTCTCCACCTTGCTGCCATGTTGGATAAGAACAGAGCTCCGACGGAGGAAACAGTGAATGTTGTTCTAAGTATTCCTTCTGGATCCTAGTCAGTGCACAGCTCGTTCATCTAATTCCACAAAGATTTCTACCTCATACTGAGCCATCCGACCGAAAGTGACCTATAGCTTCCTCGCTGTGCCCGGTCTGAGCACCGGGTCTGAATTTGAATCTTATCACAATTTTACACGGGTAATACTTCCGGTTTTGGTTTCAAAATAAACATACTAACAACCAAAGACTGCACTGGAGGTTCCTTTTATTTTGAAATATTTGAGCAAGTTACTTTTACACACATCTCATTTAACAAATGATACATCACTCTTTAAGGAACATAACCAGGGTTAACTTCAGAAACACAAACTAAGTCATATATTAGAGGCATACATATTGTAAAGCTATTTATTTTAAAAGGTACTTTCTTCCCTCCTCTAAGATCATCACACCTCCACCATTGACCACTAGATAACAGCAAAGAACACACAAGTGAAAATTAAAAACTACTAAAATCTGAAATTAAACTAATTTAAATAGTTTTAAATACAAACACCCTTGCTTGGAAATGGAAAAATCTTACATCAAAGATTCCTCACTATTCATAGTATTATGTTAGGATTGTATTGGTAACACACAAAAGTTCAGATCTATGTAGCTTGCATATAAAGTCAGAATTCAAAACATTGTATTTATAAGAATCAATCCAGAGAATAGTTTGTCATCAATTACATGTCTCAGAATCAAAAATCAAAAAAACAATTGGAAATTTAGCAAATTGGAAATGGGCATGATCTATGACAATTGATATTGACTGAATATGAAGGGTTTTTTTTTAAATGGGCTCCTCATGTTCAGCCAGTTATTGACCATCATGTTGAGCATCATTTTAACACGCCCTCTTGATCGGAAAGGGCAATTTTTTAATATGTGGCGGGATACTGTGTACCATCCTCCTTTATCCTCCAAATTTCCCATTTGCATGTTGTAGCATTTGGGCCTCTGAATCAGTTTTAGGGCGTTTCTGGTGGAAGAAAATCAATAATAATAACTATGCATTACCTAAAGAAAATGTGCCGTGATTAAAATTGCTGAAAGGTTTTGCCAAATGTTGAAGAAGTGCCTGAAAGATTGAAGTGTGAAGGTCTGATGAAATCTTTAAAACGGTTTCTGTACCTCAAAGAATGAGGAAGTGACAAGCAGTGTCAGTGAGGGACAGCTAAGCAATTGGTGCAGCCTATTAAGCAGAGACACGCAGCTGGGTCAGGCTAAGGGCTGAAAATGCCTGTAATCTGAAAATGGGTTAGACCCTGAGAACCGGCAAATTGAAAAAGATCGAAAAGATTTTTCTCAGCAGAAGCAATCACAGCTGGATGCAATCAGAGCAATAATAGAAATCACAGAAAAAACAACAGGGTTCCAGCACCTCGTGCTTTGATCCCTAAGAAACATTGTTGCAGTCATACTAGTGTCACAGTTACTACAGTGGAAAAGTCACATACAATTTGAATGAATGTGACAACATCAATGTCGCTTAAACATTCTCCTTTTCCTGTTTTTGAGGTTTTGTCTTCCAGGACAGTGTGTAGTTGGTCAAACCGCGGTTCATCAGTGTTGAGTTCAGCTGCGGAGGAAAGAAAAAGTAAGAAGGTCTGCATTTTCTTTGCGTAAAATAGTCAGTTTTCACTTGTTACATGTAGTTTTAAGAAGAAGAAGTAAGAGAGCTTTTAACCTGGTATAAGATCTGGGTTTGAATAGCTGGATCCGTCAAGTCAGCAGTACTAAGAAACTTCATCCTCACAACGGTCTTCACTTTTGGAACTGAAAAGTCCAAAAAACATGAATTTATATACCAAAAAGAGAAATGTTTATCTTTATAAAGCCCTAAATAAGTAGTATGTGTGAGTAAATGTTCACCTCCTTGGCAGATGAAAGTATTACTAGCAGTACAGTATTTATCATTCCATTTATGGAGATAATTCTCTGCCACACAGTGTTGGCTATTTCCTGAACCATCTGGACTACTGCTTTTCCAATTTCTGAAAAGGCTGGTGCTGCCGTCTGCCCACTTCCAGGGTATTCGGTACAATCCAATCCACGCACTATCTGATATTAAAGGGAAGACCTCATTGTTCTCCTGGGCGTTCTCGATCATCGCAAGATCTGTGTGATGCTCTCTGCAGTATGCCTGGGCATCCGTCCATGACTGTGGATTTGGGATTAAAGTATAGACTTTGGGTCCTAGAGCTGCATCTACAATACAAAGATAATGATAATTACACGATTTTCATTGCTCAATCGTCTGCCAACCAACAACTTTTATGCCTTCATACAACATTATATTCAATTAATTAATGCAAGTGTATACTTTGCCATGTGTCTCTGAGGGTTTAAATAAGTCCCTTAACACAAATTGGTCTTACCAGTATAACAAACAAATTCCTTAATCTCTGTGCAATCCTTATCATTCCATGTTCCGTTGCTATACATCAGAACACATTCCTGCTCTGCTCCATCATAGTTTGGGCTACCTAAAGTCCAGTTGTGATAGCTGGTTTGGCCTGTTCCACCAGTCACTGACCATCTCCAGGAGTTCAAATCAGTGCCTATAGTGTTCTTCCAGCTACTGGGGTCGTCTGATAGTCCAATCCATGACCACGAGGTGTCCAAGCTCGGCCTGTTCAGTTTGTCAAAGTCATCCATACTTTCAAAGGTTGCCAGGTCAAGGTAATTCTCTCTGCAGTAATCTCTTGCATCGATCCAGTTCATTTCTAAGTTGACATACCAGTATCTTTTATAGTATTGAGAGGAGGGAATGCAAAATCCTGATGATTGATAAGAGAAAATGAAATTTGCTGAATCAGTTTTTTACTTTTTCTATTTTCAGTATTATCAAAAGAACAATCAACAGACAATTAACCATACATAATACAGTTATAATAATGCAATGCTGGCCCATTGACTAGCTTTTTTTTACTCTTCGACAACACTTCATCAAGTTTGTTTCTATTTTCAAATAGTTTTGAATTAATACAAATATTGGCTGCATGGAACACAGCTACACATTTTGAAAGTACTATGGTATGAGTTGGTATGGTATCTGTTGTAATGTATATGAGACTTCTCATAAATGGGCTGAAACAGATCAAAATCCATCACCATGAACTTATAAAAGCTGCTTCACTCTTACCAATCAGGAGAAAAATCACAAGAATGTTATGATCCATTTATGGTTTTCTGCAGAAGAAGTTAGAAAAATAATGAAACCATAGATCACATACTAAGACAGAAGACACTGTAAAGTACAGATAGTAGACACATGGCCAGCAGGATTTAATGGAAATGTGATGCCGCACATGGTTGCCTCATACTGCTGCTCATATTCATCACCAACTCACATTTTTAGATTTAGTCTTCAGGCGAGGAAAGTGAACGTAGCTTGTAGTGCCAAACTCTACAGATACATCACTATGATCAAAGACAAAGACAAGAAGAACAAAGGGATATTTTTATTTTTAAATACTGTCACATGTTCTCACTCAATGAAGTATTTCTGAATTTAAAAGAAAATAAATTGAACCTAAAACTGTAAGTTGAACAATTTTCAAATCAAATACATTCTAATAACTTATAACAACGTAAACACACACAAACAAAAAACATGAACAGTGTAGTAATTTTGTGTTTTAAGAAATGTTACAAAGTAAACTAGTGAGGTGACGTCATGACAAAAGATCACATATTATTGGATTATCAATTGAATGTATGCTGTGCTTTATTTTGTCCAACCTGTAAATTATAAGAAATGGGAACATTTCTTAAACATCTCGCTAATTTCCTGGCAAATGTTAAAGTCTGTATACTCACAGTTTCAAGATCCAGCTGATATCACAACGTTGGAACTCTTTGTATCAACCCTGAAAGTTAAAGTCTCTCACACCTGCAAACTTTCTGCAAACCTTTCCACCAACCCGGTGCGATTGCTGCTTTTATGTTGGAGGATATCAAAATAAAGGCCTGCTTTGTATGTGATGTAAACGATCATGGCATCTGGCCCTTTCTTATTTGCAAAACAAAATGTTTTGAACTTTAAATCCTGTCCTCATAATGTGTGAATTACAGCAATACACTACTTGTTGTTCTAGTTACTTGATTCTACAGCCAGGGATCGCAAATTCTAATTACAAATAACAAAGAGAACATAAGCTCAATGTAAACAAAGATATTAGAGTTGAACCTTTCTGCAAACCCAGTGTGATCTGGTAGATGTCCCAATGATTTGTATGTGATGTAAACGATGATGGCTTCTGGTCCTTTCTTATTTGCAAAACAAAATGTTATGCAGAACAAAATGTTGTAATAATGATGGGTCACAGGCCTAAAAAGTATGAATTAGAGTAATACGTTGTTGCGTAGCAGTCAATGCATGTTAAATAAGCAGTTTCACCATGTAACATACAAGGTTATAAGGCCAACGGCAAATTGTAATTATAAATCACAATTATTGTAATTATAATTTCAAGATGCATAATCCTTTCATAAGCAGGGCTTGGTGCTTACTTTTTCTCTAAGGAGCTCATGTGCTCCTCAGTTGAAAGATTTCTGAGTGCATATAGAACTTTAAGGGCACAATAATAATGTATCAAATAATATGTGCCTCCTTAATAAAGTTCACACACACACATCTGGATCTATTTTTTCTGTCTCAAATGCAACAACTGCCCATACATGGTTTTATATACATGGAAGAAAGACACTGGTTCATGGGCATGTGGGTGGGACACATTTCTTGTTCTTTGCAGCACAAATTGGAGATGAGGCAGGACTGTGATGATTTGATTAAGAGGAGAAGGACTGCAGGATGAGTAGGAGGAGTCAGTCTCTGATAGGCCAATACATGATTGACCCCACCATGATGTGACATGGATGCAAAGTACATTTGACTTGCAAAGAATGCTAAAACCAAGCTTCATGATTACCACACGTGATCAAAGAGACCAGGACTAAAGACATGACAGCTCATCCATGAACATGTGTGTGTGTGTGTGTGTGTGTGTGTGTGTGTGTGTGTGTGTGTGTGTGTGTGTGTGTGTGTGTGTGTGTGTGTGTGTGTGTGTGTGTGTGTGTGTGTGTATGTGCGTGCGTGCGGGTGTGCGCGCGTGCGCGGGTTCTGTCTAAATTACAACAATGTATCAACTGGAATGAACTTATTTTGCAAAATACGTGTTGAAACAACAATTTGTAAAAAATTCAAATGGAATTGCGATGGATAAAAAGTTTCCAACCAATTGGAAAACTTTGCCACATCACTTTAATTTGTTGATACAAAGTTTAACAGTGGGCTGACAGAGTATCAACCTGGGGAAGTTGTATTCACGATTGGGACTCAAATCATTAGCTTTGATTTATTATCTTCCACATGCTTCTACATCCAATCTTACAAACTGAAACACTATTCCAACCCTCTTACAAATTTTCTGGAAATTATTCCAGAAGTTACACTTACTGAGGTTTAAAATGCAGCTTAATTTAGTTTGAAAAACATTTGAAGTATTGACTGTAGATGCCCATGGAGAGTGTGTTGCAAAGGAACACCAATGTTAACCGCACCAAAAACACCTCTCATCGATCTGTACATCATTTTAATATTGAAATAACATGAGATTCCCAGTGAATTCAGATCAAACTGACTATAATTATATACTGACTATGATGCTATATTGGTTATACAATCCATGAAAGAAAGACACTGAAATTTGCAGAAAATGTAGGTCATACACTATGTAAACTGACATTGAACTATTCGGAAAATAATATTTAAAAATCTGTACTGTTTCAAAGTATAAAAAAATATTTTTAAAATATTTGATCATCATCAAAGATCGTTGTATGTTACACTCATACTGGTGTCATAATTACTACAGTGTCAATGTTTGAATAATTGTGATAGCACTGGTGTTCGCTTAATCTTTCTCTTTTTCTTGTTTTCTAGATTGAATCTTCTGGTGCGGCTTGGAGTCGGTCCAACTGCGATTCAGCTGAGGAGGAAAAACACAAAATGCAAGGAGATTTTATTGTGGGTTTTTGTGTCTTTTGTGTCTGTACATCAAATCCCCTGGTTTGACAGGTTTGACATGACAATGAGCATGGAGTTAATAAAAACAAAAATAAAAGAGAAAAAGGAAAGAATTATTCATCAGACCAAGGAAATGTGAGACTAGATGCTATAGACACAAAGCAACAGTGACATAGCACAGCAAGTGACCTGTACAGTCTGGTTGTACAGGTGGTGAATAATTATGTTATTGCTGATGAATAATTGTGTTCTGTACCAGAGTGATAATAGTGCAGACAAATTGTCACGGTTCTGTTACATGAGTCCATGTCTGTACAGCACTTAATGGGAGACGTGTCACCTGCAACCATTACTTTCCTATTCAGTCCCAAGTTTTTGTGTTTACATTAATGATCCCTTGAACAGCTTCTGTGAGTCCAGGGCCAGATGGGTGTCATGTAGTGACCCCCCCCACCCCCCCCCAGAAAATGGAACAAGGTCATTATCATAATGATGAACGGCTGCACTCTAATCCTCTACAGTTTCTATTTATACAGTACATACAGAGGGGGAGAAACGAAAAGACGGAGATGAAGAAGACATCTAAAACCATGAAGAGAATCAGGCTGTGTAATGTACATGTCAATAAAGGCAAAGGGATGGCAAACAAAGCAACAGCAACTTGACTAGTTTTTAAGTTAATTAAGTTAGAGAGCTTTTAACCTGATATAGGAGCTGGGTATTAATAGTTGGATCCATCATGTCAGCAGCTGTCTGAATCTTCATCCTCTCGATGACCTTCACTTCTGGAACTGCTCAGTCCAAGACACAAGAAGTTAAAAAGCAAATTGAGAAATGGTTTTTTCTCTTCATAGAGGCCTAAATAGGTTGTATGTGTTGTGGTGGCTGTTCACTCTGTTGGCATATGAATGAAAGCTTTGACCCACAATCACCCTCATCCCATGCATGGAGAGAACGCTCAGCTGTACAGTGTTCCTGATCTATTCAGTTTTTATGACATATAGTAGACGATTCTGATTGGTTGGAACATCTGCCAGGGTTCAGATTATTACATTTTTCATGAAACTGAAAATGTAACCAAAATGCACAATTTTTTTTTATGGTGTTTGGGGGGCTTTTCCTTTTGCTATTCAGCAATTAGCAACTAGAACACACCCTCAGTTTAACATCAGATGGGCTTCATCAAGAAATCTGCCATGGTATGATCAAATGTACAAAGAATTGACGACGAATGACAGCCAATGATGAGAAACAGCAGAGGGAGAACTTTTCTCCATTTAATGGCTGAATGCTGAAGGCACCTGTCAAATTAAAGATAATTGTCTGCTTGAACTATCACTACAATGCAATGAATTATTACCATTTCTACTGGATATCAACAATTTTGTGCTGGCCATTGTTGTTTGTTTTAAGAATGGTGGACGGATGGATTAATTACTTTCCTCAGTTTCTGCTTTATTGGAGATAAAAATGTTTTGCTGTTTTATTGGATTATTATTGAAAATACTATCAATCAATGCGCTGAGACATGTCATCACAAGAAAATCTCCATAAACCGCATGGGTAGAAGTTAGAAAAAAGTTAAACTTTATATAATTTACCAAGACTGAAAACAGTAAAACACAGACACCAGTCTGAAAGTTTTTTTTTCTGCACTTCGAAAACCACTTGCAGGATGTAATGGAATTGTGATGCCGTTACAGTTATCAGATAGTGCTGCTTATAATCATGTTCAACAGCTTCTAGTGCCAAACTCTACAGATTCACCTTTATGTACAGAGACAGTCAAACATCAAAGTAAAAAAGCAATTGAAACACTGATTTAACTGAGGAATATTTGCATTGTTCAATACTGACACTTTGAACATGATTTAAAACAAAACTTAGCTTTGACTGTTTTCTTTAATATTCATATCTATTTTCCTGGAAATGTATTAAAGAATGTTTACTCACAGGTTTAGGATCCAGCTGATATCACAACAATTGAACTCTTTCTACAAGCCCTGAAAGTCACTTACACCTGCAAACCTGGTGTGGTTGCCGCTTTAAATGTTCAGGTCATATTTTAATATGAAAATAATGAATCTGGCAAAGGTCAGCATGATTTGTATGTGATGTAAATGATGATGGCATGTGGTTGGTGCTCATTTGCAAAACAAAATGCTTTGACACTTTTTGTCCTGTCCTTGTAATGTGAGGTCAAAGGCCTACACATTTTTTAAAGTAGTTATTTGTCCAGTAGCAGTTATTAAAAATGCATTTAAAACCTTAATCTTTAACCTAACATACTTTGTTTTAAGGCCAATACAAACGTGGTTGAAAATGTCGGTACTGTTTCAATAACAAAATGTCTCTTTCAATTTTCTCTGAAAAAATTGAAACAAAACTAATTGGTATGTTCCATTCTTTATTCCACATTAAATAGAACTTTTAGATGTACCATATTATTTGAATAAAACAGATGAAAATGGCCTGGGTAAAATTATTAACACTTTAATTTCCTAAAGGTCAGGAATAATCAATAATTGGATAGCAAACAATTTTCTTCTTTCATTGGTATCTCAGGTGTTTTCAATCTTATAATCAAATAATGCTTCAGCCTCCAGGATGCCACCCACGGACTCTAAGAAGGCCAGATACTTCGAACTGCTGCTCAGTGCAATGGCAGTGAGAGCCTTCCACCCCAGTGACTTGAATACACATAGAGGCATGTTGTGAGTGGCCCCACATCCGCCAGGTGCCTCTCACCCTGTGCAACACCCTGGAAAAGGAGGGAATCTAATTTAATTTAAATTGAAAAGGTCATTGTAACCTACTGATCTTTGTTATAAACAAACACCATTAAAACATCTAAAATCAATGAAATGATTCATGCAAGTAAGAAGCAATGCACAACAAGGAGTCTTGATATGTGGTAAACTAATGGACGGATATTTTCTATATCTGGACACATTGGAGGATTTGCAAACCTCAAAAACGCTCAGGTTTGGTGTTTCTCTTAAACAGCAAGCTGGTGCTTTAATATGGAAATGAGGGATCCAAGAAAGGTCACCTGAGATGACACTTGACCAACTTTGACATTTGGTTATATCATGGGTCTGTCTCAATACCTAGATCCCTCAATGTTTCAAGCTCAGAACTATGCAGTCACTACTAGTCTTAACCAGGGCCAGGTTTACGCCAAACATGCTGGAACCCATCTGATATCTAACAATGTGCTCAGTGCTGCCAATATTCATCAGGCATCTTTTCTTGTTCTTTGGCAGTTTAATCTTGCAGTTTTGTGCCATTGTGAGAAACGGTTCTCTTCTTGGTTGTCATCACATCCAATTTCCCCAAATTACCTTGCTGCCAAGTCAGTACCACTTGCTAGTTTGTTTTTCAATGCAGGGTTGTGTGATAGCAGGGGTGTGTGAATAGTGAATAGAATCCATTTTCGAGGATGACCAATGCATCTTCTGATATTTGGTAGAATGGCTTTTCCTTTATGGGCTGTGTGTAGCCCTCTGATGTTCTTGTACCCTCTCCCATCTTTATGAAGGCTCCCGATCTGCAATCTTAATAGGAAGTAAGTAAGTTTTATTTATTAAGCACCTTTCAAGACCAGAGGTCACAGGGTGACCACAAGATTAAATTACAAAAATAAATAAACAAAATAAAATCATAAAATGCTATGACAACGATGAGTAAAATACAGACAAATTGCTACCTAAAGGATTAGTTTGAAAATAATAAGTCCACTGATTGCACAGATCTTCAATTTATTAGGAGGGCGTTTGGGGGCCACGATTGCAAACATATTCGCCTTTAGTTTTTAGCCTGGACTGAGGAACCGACAATAAGGCGTGATCAGGGGACCTGAGAGTCCTACTTGTGACATAAGGCTGCAAAGGTTCACTAATGTAAGAGGGTGTTTGGTCAAGCAGAGCTCTTAAGATGAACCTTAAACTGAAGTCTAAACTGAACTTGTTCAGATAATTTCCTCATCGTGTGGTGCCATGGTGCATTAGACAGAGCTCAGGCCAAAACTGAGAAAGCTATGGTGTTCACGGGTTAATTTGTAACCTTCATCCAATCAGCCTTAATTGGAAATCACAGGTGTAATCACTTTTGTTGCAGTGTTCACAAATGTACAGACTTTTGTTGGATTGAATGTGTAGATTTAGTTTCATTGATGTCTTTCTAACCTGTTTGTCTTTGCTCATACATAAGAGATAATACCCTGCACTTCAACTTAAAAGTAATCATAGTAATGGAAGATGTGTTGCAGGAGATAAAATAACTACTTGTAATTGGAGTTTTTCCTCGTCTTCCCAGAGAGCTTTGGCTGGGGTCTGGAACTTTCCTGATGTTGTGGGCCTGTAAAGCCCTTTGAGACGATCAAAATAAAACTTGACTTGACTAAATTGTTACAATCCCGAGTTGTATAGTGTGTTTCTGTCTATGTATATGTCTGCCTGTGAATATATTCCCTACACTTAGATTGATTAAACAGCGAAGGTGTGTCTGCGTCACAGCTTGGTTGATCCTGAGAGCCTGTAGATTATAAAAAGTCAGAGACTCAGCTCCCAGTGTTTTTTGTTTTTTGCTCCCCATATGTTTTCCAACGCAGCCTCCTGTGATTGTTAAAGAATTTTATCTTGTTCTGTGATATAGTTGTGTATAGTATCTGTGTAGTGGTTTGGTTTATGTACGTTACTATATTATGGTTTTAAGGTGTTAGCTGTAAATAAATTTCACACTGTATTCGTATTGTTTGTTTGATATATTTGGTAGCAGTCTCATTTGAAAACGGGAGGACATTGTTGTTTCTTTTTCTTTTTACATTTACACCCCGATTACCTGAGGTCAGGCAGTGACATTGATAATTAGGTTTCTTCTTAGTTTGTTTCTCGTGTATCCTAAGAGGGCTACATCAAAAAACATAAAATGTACAGTTTATAAATTCTAATAGAATTATCATTATCTGTGTAAACATGAAAGCTACAGAACTTTAACGTTTGTCTGTAAATATGTAAATATCAGTTAACAGTGTTGTAGGGATTTATAAAAAATTAAGAAATCATGAAAAAAATTAATTTTGCAGGATTGCATTGTTTTGTTTTTCCCACATTCTTATAAAAAAAAACCATGTCACAAATTTGGAAGAATGGAAGCTTTTTAAAGTATGCACAAATTTAAAATGTAGCAGTCACTGTACTGTACTTTCATACATGCATACGTCATCCTGAGTATAGAATTTTCATGTTATTTCTTAAGTTTGTGTTTTTACATTCCTGTGAATTTCCTGTTTCTTCTACCTTATAATCAAACACACAGACGTGGTAGATTGACAAGTGATCTGATTACAAATCATTCTGTGAGCATTACAACTTGCATTAAATGAAACCTTGTTATCTTGATAATGTATCCCAGTAATAAGAACAGATGGTGTAGAAAGGGCCAGAGTGTACAGCCGTCCTCATGATGTGGTGTTGTGGTTTTGCTGTAGTGAACAGAAATCCCTTACACTTTTTTTTATTTGCAGCAAAGATTGTTGTCCTTGAAAATTTTCAACAGTTGACCACTTCTTTGGTGTTTTTTCATTACTGATGAGTCCCATCATGGTTGTCTCACCAGTGAACTTGATGATATAGTTAGAGCTGGATTTGGCAGTGCAGTCAAAGGCAGGGCAAGGCAAGGCAAATGTATTTGTATAGCACATAATCAAACACAGGGGTCAGTCAATGTGCTGTACAGAGAATCAAATAAGCGTCTTAACTGACATTGAAAATATAAGAGCTGATAAAAGTACAAAGATCTGATCTCCATTGGGAGCTGGTTCCAGCAGTAGGCAGCATGATAGCTGAACGCCATTTCACCATGTTTTTTTGTTGTTGTTGTATTTTTAACTCTGGGCACCAATAGTAATATGCTCTCTTCTTAGTTTTAGTAAGAACCCAATCAGCAGCATTCTGAATAAGTTGTAGCTGTCTAATGGTTTTATTTGGTAAACCTGTGAGGAGAGCATTGCAGTCATTGACCCTGGAAGATATACTGTAAATGTATGCATACATTTCTCCTGGTTAGACACAAGGTCTCTGATCCTAGCTTTGTTTTTGAGATGCCAAAATGAAGATTTTGTTAAAGCTTTGATGTGGTCACTGATATTAGGTGTGCAAATGCATTTATGCTTCTGGACACATCTTCAGTGATGTTTCTAAGATCTACATCACCCATCAGCACCCTGTGATAATCCCTACCGCAGTCCTGTGCCAGCCTGTTATCACTGCTCCTCAATGCTGGGGGACCAGCTGGGGTCCTGTAGGGGCACTGGTGCTTAGTTAAGTGGTGCTTTTGTTGCCAATGTGGATTTATTTATAACATCTGTTTCTGTTCTTGTTGAACCGAATTCTAGGAAACATCAGTTAGTGCATCAAGAGTAGATGAAGCAGGCTGGAAAAAGATCTTATCTTGGATAAGTCGTACAATGTATGATTTAAAGGCAGTAATAAGGTTAAACCATACTTGAGACAGAATACTTCCATGTTTGACTGGGTTTCCATTTCTTCACCAATGTTTCCTTCATCTCTTTAACTCCCCCAAACCATTACAGGAAAGTATATTTAAAAGCAAGCTGCTACATCTGTAGAAATTCACAGTGTTTGAACTGCTCAAAGGTTAGCAAGCATGAATAAATGTAAGTAAATGTAATGCTAATCTCTGCTATTAGTTGTGGTAAACATACAATGACGCTGAGGTCATTCTGTGGAAGCTTGTGCTTTGACAGGCAAATGAGGAGTGATGTGAAGGTCATCCTGTGGTTTGTCTTGCATTAGAGAAATATCAAACCTTTCACACATTTTGGGGCACCAAGTCAGTTCATGCCCTCCTAGACCAAACTTTGGAGACATTTTAAACCCATTTGGGGACACTTTGTGAAATTTCACATTTTCTACTGTGTGTCATTAAACACAATACACACAATACACAGATAATAGACAGAATAAATTATTAATAATGAAAAGAATAAAAAGCAATCGATCAGAAATAATGCAGCATAGATTGGACATTTGATTTATTGATGTCCCTTCTACAATTTAGAGTTTAGGATGTTTTTACATAAAGACCGTCTTCTTGACTGTCACCGTGGAGAAGCTGCTGCTGCTGCAGCTCTTCTCCATATGGTTTGATGTGTGGTCACCTGGATTGCTTGTGGACCCACTTCTTTACAGCTGACTCCATAGTAACAGCTGCATCTTCCAGGGATATCATCATTGGAGGGATTCTATCAGTGCTAACATCAATCTTTAACTAACATGTTTAACACTCACAGTAGGTTTAAGCTTATTGATAACCCTCGAAGGTTGTTTGGACTTGTTTGTTCTTGGTTATTGTCTTTCACTGCCTATAAAACATTTTGGCTGTCATTTATCTGTCACTTATTTACATTGATTGATTAAAATTCTAAATCAAAGTTCATATATAATATTATTTTTGTCAGCTATAAAAAGGCATTCTTACTCTCTTCTTCAACACTGTGCACACAATGATACCAAACAGCAAAGGGTCATTTTCTTAATTAAATCATTTAAATTAAATCATCAAATTGAAGACACCTGTGATGCTAATGGAAGAAAATAGAAATCAATAACCACAATGCCATCATTTATTGTCACTAGGATCAAAAATGTTTTTACTCCTGTGCTGTAACCCCTGGGCACTGGTTGACTTTGTGCAGTCAGCTGGATTTTAATGAGATATTTGAATAGCTTTGAATGTAAAACATCTGGTTCAGTTGATGTTTGCTGCTGTTTTGATTGTCTTCCCACTGTGCAGGTTCAATGATTATTGCCTTCCTGATAGGACAATCAAACAAAACAGCTGTTAGAGTAGCAGAGGTCATGTGGTACAAAGAAATAAGTTTGAAGAACGTCAACTAATTGAATGAATTGGATTTGCTTTGATTTTGAGAATAAACTATAACTGCAGCATGTAAAGATGATCTGATGTTTGCCACCATACTCTGGCTTCCAACACCAGCATCTTAAATGGACGAGAAGCACTGATTTCATAAAAAAAATTATGTAAAACAGCAATTTTTGCTGACAGTTTTGCTAAATAATTTTAATAAATTCTACTACTTTATCACCATGTAATCTTTCAAAAAAGAAAAGGGGGAAAAGGGGAAAAAAGGGTGAAATCCTACCAACTTTCCCACCCCAACAGCCACACAACCCAGCATTCACACCCCATGCTGGCCCACATGCAGAAGAAACACATAAACAAGTTCTATTATTACATGTTTAAAGTATAATACGCTAAATGCTCTTCTAGTTTTTGATAAGAAGAGTGATTTTGAAAGAATCTATTCAGTGGGGCCTGTGGGCTCCTGCATTCCATTGGGTTGGATTCCTAACAAAAAGGTTCCCCTATGTTTTGTTGAATAATACCTATTTACTTCGCTACCCTGCAATGTTTGGTATTCCACAGAGTTCTGTATTGGGCTCATCACCCTATTTATATGCTCCCACTTGGAAGCATAATTCTTCACTTTATCATAGACTTTCATTCGTATGCGGACGATACTCAATTGTATGTTTCCATAAATCCCAACGATCACTCTGAGATCTCCAACCTGAAGCTCTGCCTTCTAGCTGTTAAAGGCTGGATGACAAAACAATTCTGCTTCCTAATGTCAATACATCTAAAATGTTGATCTGAGGGCCAGAGAAGCGGGGATTAAAATTTCAAAACGTTAGTTATATTTGACAATAGTCCCATCCAATGCTCCGCAATGGCGAAGAGACGGGGCAAGCCACATTAACAATACTACAAGGGTTGCATATTTTCATAAACGAAATACAACCAGGATAAGACAGTTGCTTAGAAAGGCAGAGGCTGAAACCCTAATTCAGGCATTTGTTACCTCTAGACCGGACTACTGAAATGTTGTCTTCTCTGGCTTGAGCTCCTCTGCTCTGAAGAAACTGCAGCTTGTTTCAAACAATTTCAGCAAGAATCTTGATTAAAATTCGTAGATTGAGCACAACACGCCAGTTCTAGCGTCACAACATTGGCTTCCTGTCAGTGCCAGGGCGGATTTTAAGGTCTTACTTTTTACCTATAAGATACCACATGACCTGGTTCCAGTGCATCTTTCTGACCTAATTGTCACTATGCTGCCCACTGCTGGAACCAGCTCCCAATGGAGATTAGATCTACACACTCTGTAACTGGCTTTAAAAAGAAGCTAGCATCTGCTCTGTTCTCCTCTGCCTTCATCTAATCTTTATTTTCGCACCTTCAAACTATTATCTTTTATTTTATTTTTATTATATCGGTCCAGATGCTTCCTTGATTTTCTTTCATTTTCTGCATGCATCCCTTTAAACAGACAGTTTTATGTTTGTTGATTTCAGAGAAATCACATCTTCGGACTGTTATCTGAAAGAATAATATTTATCTTAATCTTTTTGTCAGCAGCAAAATTAAGGGTAGCATATTATGCTGAATATTAGCAATGTAGAAAACTCCCATGTGGTCTGTCAATGGTGCTTGTATAATGTGACAGCAAAATCCCCAAAATCCAAACTTTTGCAGACATTTCTCATCTCATCTCTGTCAGTTTTCTGAACGAGCTGTTTGAGTGGTTGGGCCACCGCGAGAGCCGACTGTCAAATACCAAGAAGACACAGCAGCTTCAGCCAGTCTGCATTCTATGTCAGAGCCTCTGAGGAATGGAACAACACACCTTAACACTGATGAAACAGCGCCACCTAGCGTTCATTATCCATACAGCTAAGAGCCTGGCTCATGAGCAAACAGTCCAAACACCTCATCAGGGGTTATGTGTTGTTATGTTGTCTGTGGGATTACACAAACATCACTATGTACAAATGGACAGTCAAACCTCTAAGAAAAAGAAGCAATTTAAACACTTTTTTCTACCAAGGGATATTTTCATTTTAAAATACTGATGTGTTCTCACTCAATGAATATATTTCTGAATTCAAAATGATATACAATGAAATGAAAACTGTCAAGTAAGTAATGGTTGAATAATTGTAAAATCAAACACACTTCTACATTGAGTCAATAAAAGCAGTAAAATAAAGGCCTGCTTTGTATGTGATGTAAACGATCATGACATCTTGTCCTTTCTTATTTGCAAAACAAAATGCCTTGAACTTTAAATCTGTCCTCATGTCAGCAATATTCTACTTGTGGTTTTTGTTACTTGATTCTAGGGCCAAGAATTGCAAATTCAAATTGCAAATCACAAAGAGAACACAAGCTCAATGTAA
This sequence comes from Genypterus blacodes, assembly GCF_046128005.1. Taxonomy (NCBI): domain Eukaryota; kingdom Metazoa; phylum Chordata; class Actinopteri; order Ophidiiformes; family Ophidiidae; genus Genypterus; species Genypterus blacodes. Next base: position 5,978,582 of record NW_027466864.1, on the reverse strand, counting down.
ACAAAGATATTAGAGTCAAACCTTTCTGCAAACCAAGTGCAATCTGGAAGATGTCCCAACAATTTGTATATAATGTAAATGATCATGGCATCTGGTCCTTTCTTATTTACAAAACAAAACAAAATGTACACAGTAACTCACTTCTTCACAAACTGGACAACTATGGCGTAGTTTTCAAGAACCCCACAAACTCCTTTGAAAGGTTTGTTTATAAAAAAATGATACCAGTTATCATAGCCGAGGGCTGTAAAAATAGAAAGACTTTGGGGATCTTTTCACATTTCTGACGGTTCTTGAACTAATCGTGTGTCTAACACTTAAGATTTGAATATTACTTCAAAATTCCTTATGTCCCATTTACATGTCTCATTTACATTTGCACAATCAAGATCCATAATTCATTCATTTCCTGCTATAATTTGGAAGCATCATGTGGAACTTTGAGGGCATCATGTGGCAATGAAAATGAAATGATGCTCGCCTCTGTTCCAGTCTTCTTCACTGATCTCATTTATCAATATTTTTTGAGAGCATGAGCAGAGAAATAACACTCAAACTGCCACATGATGCTCTGGAACTATGGCAGGATAATGGCACCATTCACCCAAATACCTGTTCAACATCTAACTAATACAATCTATCCATTTTTAGTTTGTGTGTGTATGTTTGATGGGATTGACCTGAATGTATACATTATGTGCATATCAGTCTATGTAAGCACATTATATATAATGTATATTATAGTGATATTATAACAATATAACCACAATATGGGTATTATTATACCACGCATTACTGCGTGGTATGGCAGCTGCTCTGCTGAGGACCGCAAGGCCGTCCAGAGGGTGGTAAAGACAGCAGAGCACATCATTGGCTCCAACCTCCTGTGATAGATGCAAGGCATCTATCACACGCCTTAGAAAAGCAGGGAAAATCTCCTCAGACCTCAGCCACGCCTCACATGGACCGTTTACCCTTCTGCCATCTGGTAGACGCTACCAGAGCATCCGGGCTCCGACTACCAGACTCAAAAACAGCTTCTTCCCCCAGGCCATCAGGCTCCTGAACCAATGACTTTTCACCCTGCACTCTGTTCCATCGGCACTCATGCAACTTTAGATATATTTATAGATTTATTTATTAGTAATATTCTGTTTTTTATATATATTCTTATTCTGTTGTATATAGGCTGGTCTGCACTTTATTCCATTTTCTCTCTATACTTCAGTACTTTGCCCAATGTTTTTATAGCACATTCAATTCAATTTCAATATGTTGCTGTTGTTGTCACGTCATAAAGAATTTCAATGCTCAGTATGACCTGTGTTTTACTGTGCACATGACAAATACACTTGAAACTGAAACTGAAACCTAAATGTGTGTGATCTACTCTAACTGTACCTGAAGTGTCAGTAGAATTCTATCACTAAAAATACTGATTGCAAATTTCTCCTTCACTCATGAAACCCACAACTTGTGGAGAAATTCTGACGGTTTACTAACCATCTGAACCCCACAAACTCCTTTGAAAGGTTTGTTTTCTTTTAAAAAGTTGCCAAAATTATACCAGTTATCATAGCTGAGGGCTGTAAAAATAGAAAGACTTTGGGGATTTTTTACATTTCTGACGGTCCTTGAACTAATCCTGTGTCTAACACTTTAGATTTGAATATTACTTCAAAATTCCTTATGATCCATAATTCATTCATTCAATATTGCGCAACTGGTCCACACCAGGACTGCTGAGTACATTTCATAACATTTAACCGTTTCTATTTTTAATTCTACATAAAGAAAACCTGAATATCTTTGAGGGTCCTAGGGTGGAACCAAGGAAAAAAAAGGGAAGTGCACTAATAAGTGTAGTTCTGCAAATATAGGGATTGCAGGCTGCAACTGTTGGTTCAGGCCGGTAGAGTGAGGCGGGTGCACACCTCATTCCATGCTGGCATGCAGGGAAAGCAGGTGCAGGTGCAGTTTTGTGTTTTCCGTGTGTAGTCGATGTCAAAGTAGATTGACGTACCAAGTATTTTTAATTTGTCATATCATTTAACATTTGGCGACTTGCTGTGTATTTTGTTTATTAAAGTTTTGCATTAATATTTGTTCCCCTGCAGAGAATCAGTGGTCCCTTCACTGCTCTTGCTGTGGGACTATTGAACACTATGTGTGCTGTCAGCGGGAAAGAGATCTGGGCTTTGGCCTTGGGCCGGACTAGTTTTGCTTTATTATTTGTCCTGTTTTTTGCTTGCTTGCTTCCCCATCACTCATCAACCTTAAGTAGATTGGCCACAGTTAGGCAGGAAGGCTTGAGGTGTCCTTTGCAGTTAATTTTTATGGTCTTTTGCTGACAGTGTGCACTGGTGTGTTTATGTGTTAGCGGAACTGTCCTGCTAGGTTTTAACTGGAAGTCAACTGAAATGAGGTTCAATGTTATGATGGCTAATAAAAACATTTATGCTGTTTTTTTTCGTTACGTTACGTTTGTCAGCTGCTTCGGTCTCCACCTTGCTGCCATATTGGATAAGAACAGAGCTTCGACGGAGGAAACAGTGAATTCTGTTCTAAGTATTCCCTCTGGATCCTAGTCAGTGCACAGCTCGTTCATCTGATTCCAAAAAGCTCTCTACCTCAAAATGATCGATGGGACAGAAAGTGACCTAAAGTTTCCTCACTGTGCCCGGTCTGAGCACCGGGTCTGAATTAGAAAGTTATCACAGTTTTACATAGGAACTGTTTCCTGATTCGGTTTCAAAATAAAAATACTAACAACCAAAGCCTGCACTGGAGGTTCCTTTTATTTTGAAATATTTGAGCAAGCTACTTTTACACATATCTCATTTCACATATGATACATCACTCTTTAAGGAACATAACCAGGGTTAACTTCAAAAACACAAACTAATTCAAAGGCATACATTTTGTAAAGCTATGTATTTGAAAGGTACTTTCTTCCCTCCTCTAAAATCATCACACCTCCACCATTGACCACTAGATGGCAGCAAAGAACACAAATGTTAAAATAAATGATTATAATCTGAAATTAAACCAATTTTAAACATTTGTATACAAACAGCCCAGCATTGATATGGACCAACGTTGTATCAAATGAAGCCTCACTATTTAAACTATAGTTTCATAGTATAGTAGGAATATATGAATATACAAACGTTTAGATCTATGTAGCTTGCATATAAATCAGAATTCAAAACATTTTTTGCTAAGAATACATCCAGAGAAAGGCTCGTCACCAATTGCATGTGTCTGAGTAAAAAATCCAGAAAGAAATTGAATAAAAGCTTTTTTCAAATTTAGCAAATTTATGAAAACATTTAGAATGGAAATGGGCATGGCCTATGTCAACTGGTGCTGCTTCTGAATGAATTTGGGTCTAAGAAACAGTTTTAGGGCCTTTCTGGTGGAATACAGAAAGAATAATTTCAACCAGAAATGCATTTTCTGAAGAAATTGCACTGTTATTGCAATTGCTTTGGGGTTTTGCCAAATGCTGACGAAGGGGCACAGAGCTCGGTCAGTCTAAAGGCAGAAGAAGCCTCAAAACCACATGTTGAAGAACCTGTCTCTCATGCAGAAACTGGAACTTCTATCTGAAAACGGAATAGGCCATTTCACTGGCAAGGTGAAAAAAATGGAAAAGATTTTCTCAGCTGGAAATATTAACATTGGGCTAGATGAGGAAATGTCAGGACCAGTTGTCATTTAAAGGCAGAGAGAGCAAAATCTACACATGTAACAGTTTAACACATTTCATATTCTGAAAGAGGACAAAAAGTCAAGTCTCAATCAGCTTCAACTTGCCTCCACTCTAACGAGATGCATTATACACACATGGGGAAGGTTGAAAATCTAATCTAAGTATTTTAAATTCGCGATATCAGAAAAAAATGTGAAATATTTCCAAAATGCTGAATGAGTGGCTGAAAGCCTGAAGTCTGAAAATTGCTTGAATGGTTTCACTGCCTGAAAGGGAAAGAAAATTTGATGGATCTGAAGGCATAAAGTGCCTGAAGAAAGTTTGAGTGGGTTCAAATGGGGATTTTTCAGTTGAATATTTTGGGAAATATTAAAGATATGAACACCAAAAAATCGTAGCAATAATGTATATGATTTTATATAATATTGTGTACAATTTGATGTTTGACTGTAGTCAACTGCCCAAAAAAATACATTACACATTTTATGTATAATAATAATAATAAAAAATCAGAGAAGAAACATTGTTGCAGTCATACTGGTGTCAGAGTTACTACAGTGGAACAGTCACATACAATTTGAATGAATGTGACAACACCAATGTCGCTTAATTATTCTCTTTTTCCGGTTTTTGAGGTTTTATCGTCCAGGACAATGTGTAGTTGGTCAAACCACGGTTCATCAGTGTCGAGTTCAGCTGGGGAGGGAGAAAAAGGTAAGAAGGTCTGTCTGTTTCTCTGCATGAAATAATCAGCTTTCACTTGTTCCATATAGTTTTAACACTGAGTAAGAAAGCTTTTAACCTGGTATAGGATCTGGGTTTTAATAGATGGATCCGTCAAGTCAGCAGCACTCTGGAACTTCATCCTCACAACGGTCTTCACTTTTGGAACTGAAAAGTTCAAGAAACATGAAGTTACAAACCAAATAGAGAAATGTTTTTCTTTATAAAGCCCTAAATAAATTGTATGTGCTTTAATGAATGTTCACCTCCTTGGCAGATGAAAGTATTCAGATTACTACAGGAAACATCATCCCATTGATAAAGAGCATTCTCCACCACACAGTGTTCGCGTTTTTGATCATTATCTGGAGAATTATCTTGCCAATTTCTGAAAAGGCTGGTGCTGCCGTCTGCCCACTTCCAGGGTATTCGGTACAATCCAATCCACGCTTGAGCTGATACTAAAGAACAGACCTCATTGTTCTCCTGGGCGTTCTCGATCATTGCAAGATCTGTGTGATGCTCTCTGCAGTATGCCTGGGCATCCGTCCATGACTGTGGATTTGGAATTAAAGTATAGACTTTGGGTCCTGGATTTGCATCTACAATAGAACGATAATGATAATTACATGATTTTCATTGCTCAATCGGCTGCCACCCAACAACTTTTATGCCTTCACATAACATTAAATGAAATTCAGTAATGCATGTGTATACTTTGTAATGTGTCTCTGAGGGTTTAAATAATTCCCTTAACACTAATTGGTCTTACCAGTATAACAAATAAATTCCTTAATCTCTGTGCAATACATATCAATCCATGTTCCGTCTTCCAGCATCGGAACACAGTATTGACCTGCTCCTAGAAAGTTTGGTTCACCTAAAATCCAGTTGTGATAGCTGGTTTGGCCTGTTTCACCACTCACTGACCATCTCCAGGAGTTCACATCATTGCCTATAGTGTTCTTCCAGGCTTTGGGGTCATCTGATAGTCCAATCCAAGATACTGAGGTGTCCAAGTTCGGCCTGCTCAGTCTGTTAATGTCATCCATGCTATCAAAGGTTGCCAGGTCAAGGTAATTCTCTCTGCAGTAATCTCTTGCATCAGTCCAGTTCATTTTCAAGTTGACATAGCGGGAAGCTCGAAAGAATTGATAAAAGTGAGAGGAGGGAATGCAAAATCCTGAAGATTGATAAGAGAAGATGAAATTGGCAAAATCAGTTTTATTATATTTTCATTATTATTAATAATCAACAGGAAATAACCGTACATAATACAGTTATATTTCTGCCATGTTAGCCCATTTACTACAGCATATTTCAACCCTTCTACAAATCCTTCAAGAGGTTAAATGTGTTTCTATTTTCAGAGTCAAATTAATAATATAGCTAAACATTTTGAAAGTACGGTATGGTATGAGTTGGTATGGTATCTGTTGTAATGTATATGAGACTTCTTGTAAATGGGCTGAAACAGATCAAAATCCATCACCATGAACTTAAATAAAAAGCTGCTTCACTCTTACCAATCAGGAGAAAAATCACAAGAATGTTATGATCCATTTATGGTTTTTCTGCAGAAGAAGTTAGAAAAATAATGAAACCATAGATCACATACTAAGACAGAAAACACTGTTAAGGACAGATAGTAGACACATTAATACTGAGAACTTTTCCCCTCCCCTTTTCTGCACATTCATTTATTGGAATTGTAATGCTGCACATAGTTGCCTCATAGTGCTGCTAATATTCATCACCAACTCACAATTTAAGATTGAACAGAACAGCTTGTAGTGCCAAACTCTACAGATACATTACTTTGATCAAAGACAATGAAATGCTTCTCAGAAAAAGAGGCAATTTAAAAATAAAATTAACCAATTTATTTCTCTATATTTTATTAAAATTTAATAATAATTTTTTTAATTTATATTTTTACTGACATATTTTCATTCAATTAATTAATTTCTTTGATACTATAAGATGAACTGATAACTGTTCGCAAATGTTGAACAAATTTCAAATCAAATACATGACTAATAAATGATAACAACAGAACGCACACAAACAATATACATGAACAGTGTAGTAATGCATTTTGTGTTTTAAGAAATGTTACAAAAGGTGATGTCATGACATAAGATGACATATTATTGAATTACCAATTGCAAGTATGCTGTGTTTTATATTGTCCACCCAATAAATGATAGAAAATGCGACAATTTTTTAACCACCTGCTAATTTCTTGGCAAATGTTAAAGTCTGTTTACTCACAGTTTTAAGATCCAGCTGAAATCACGTTTGAACTCTTTGTATCAACCCTGAAAGTTAGAGTCTCTCACACCTGCAAACCTTTCTGCAAACCTGTCTGCAAACCTTTCTGCAAACCTTTCCACCAACCCGGTGCGATTGCTGCTTTTAAGTTGGAGGATATCAAAATAAAGGCATGCTTTGTATGTGATGTAAACGATCATGGCATCTGGTCCTTTCTTATTTGCAAAACAAAATGTTTTGAACTTTAAATCCTGTCCTCATAATGTGTGAATTACAGCAATACACTACATTGTTGTTCTAGTTACTTAATTCTAAAGCCAAGAATTTCAAATTCTAATTACAAATCCCAAAGAGAACATAAGCTCAAACAAAGATATTAGAGTAAAACCCTTCTGCAAACCCAGTGTGATCTGGTAGATGTCCCAATGATTTGTATGTGATGTAAACGATCATGGCATCTGGTCCTTTCTTATTTGCAAAACAAAATGTTTCGCAAACCCAATGTTGGGCAATAATGTGGGGTCACAGGCCAAAAATGTATGAATTACAACAATTTGTTGTTCAGTAGCACCTTTCTTTTTTACCTTCTAACATACTTGGATTTAAGGCCAACAAATGCAAATTGTAATTATAAATCGCAAACAGAACATGACATCAATATAACCAGAGATATTAGAGTTTGCGAAACCCAGGAAGTCCTGCTAGAAATTACATTATTTCCTTCCATAAGCAGGGCTTGGTGCTTACCTTTTCTCCAAGAAGCTCATGTGCTCCTCAGCTCAAAGATTTCAGAGCACATAAAGAGCTTTAAGGGCACAATTAAAACAATGTGTGCTCCCTTAATAAGGTTTGCACACACATCTGGATTTATTTATTAGTCGCGAATGCAACTGCTTGTTTGCCCATACATATGGTACATGGGCATGTGGGTGGGACACATTTCTTGTTCTTCACAGCACAAACTGGAGATGAGGCAGGACTGTGATGATTTGATTATGAGGAGAAGGACTGCAGGATGAGAAGGTGGAGTCAGTCTCTGATAGGCCAATACATGATTGACCCCACCGTGATGTGACATGGATGCAAAGTATATTTGACTTGCAAAGAATGTTAAACGCCAGCTTCAGGAGATTCACCTCATGATGACCACACATGATCAAAGAGACCAGGACTAAAGAAATGACATAGCTCATCCATGAACATGTGTGTGTGTGTGTGTGTGTGTGTGTGTGTGTGTGTGTGTGTGTGTGTGTGTGTGTGTGATAGAACAATATGTATAAATATGGTGATTTGGATTTGTGATGGATTAAAAAAAAAATCTTTGTCACAACACTTTCATTTGTTGTGATAAAGGTAAACAGTGGGCTGACACAGTATCAACCTGGAAAAGTTGTATTCTGGATTAGAATTGGAATCATTTGCTTTAATTTATTCCACATGCTTCCACATCCAATTGTACAAACTGACACACTATTAACAGTATATCATTAAACAAAATATGCACACTGATAACAAGATTTAAAATGCAGCTTCATTTTGTTTGAAAAATCTTTGAAATGTTATCTGTAGATGCCCATAGTGAGTGTGTTGCAAAGGAAAACAAATGTTAATCGCACCAAAATCACTTTTTCATTCATCTGTAAGTATTTTATATTGAAATAACATGAGATTTCCATTGAATTCACTTCAAACTGATGATTGATTGTAACATTGGTTATAAAATCCATTAAAGATATAACTGAAATTAGTGGAAAATCGAGGCCATACACTGTGTAAACTAACATTGAACTATTTGGACAACAAAACATAAAAACTGTACCGTCTCATGGTATATATATATGATTACATTTTTTATATTGGTTCTAAAGAACATCAGTGTTGCACTCATACTGGTGTCAAAGTGGAACTGTCAAATGCAATCTGAATGTGATAGCACTGGTGTTCCCTTAATCATTCTTTTTTCTTGTTTTCTAGGTTAAATCTTGCTGTGCAGCTTGGAGTTGCTCCAACAGTGGGTTGTCCGTGCATTCAGCTGAGGAGGGCAAAAGCTAAATGTGAGGAGATTTTTGTGGGTTGCGTCTTTTCTGTACATAAAATCCCTTTTTTTGACCGTTTTATTTGTTGAATATTTTTTATTGAAAAAAGGATTTGACATAACAATGAGCATGCATTTTGATTGTTTTTATACACAGAGAGGTGGAGAAGGTGGAGAAGAAAAAGAGAAAAAGAAAAGATCTATATCCATAAAGAGAACCAGACTGTGTAATGTACATGTGAATTAAGGCAAAGGGATGACAAACAGAGCAACAGCAACTTCACTAGTTTTCACATTTGGTTTAAACATGATATGGGAGCTGGGTTTTCATAGTTGGATCCATCATGTCAGCAGCCGTTTGAATGTTCATCCTCATTACGGCCTTCACTTCTGGAACTGATCAGTCCAAGACACAAGAAGATACAAAGCAAATAGAGAAATGTTATTTCTCTTCATAGAGCCCTAAATAGTTTGTATGTGCTGTGGTGACTCTTCACTCTGTTGGCATATGAATGTAAGCTTTGACCCACAATCACCCTCATCCCATGCATGGAGAGAACGCTCAGCTGTACAGTGTTCCTGATCTATTCAGCTTTAAGGACATAAAGTGGGCGATTCCTGTTTGGTTTGAACATCTGCCAGGGTTCAGATTATTTGATTTCAAACGTGTTAATGTAACTAGGATGCTTTTTTTAAATGGTGTTTGGGGGTTTTCCTTTTGCTATTCAGCAATTAGTAACTAGAACACACCCTCAGTTTAAGATCAGATAGGCTTCATCAACAAATCTGCCATGGTAAGATCAAATGTACAAAATAAAAACAGGAGACAATGATGAGAAACAGCACAGGCAGAACTTTTCTCCATTTAACAGCTGAATGCTTGAGGCACCTGTGATACTAAATAAAGATAACTGTCTGCTTGGTATGGTAGTATCACTACAATCCAACGATTTATTATGACTTCTGCTGAATATCAACAATTTATGCTGGCCATTGTTCTTTGTTTTAAGAATGGTGGATGGATGGATGGATGAATGAATGAATTACTTTTCTCAGTTTCAACTTGTTTCAGATAAAATTGTGTTTTTTTTTTTTATTTGATCGGTACCAACACTTACAGCCATGTCTGGGGCTAAACGTTTAAAATACTACGGTTAGGCATTCATCTTATGTAATGTATGTGGGGCTTCTATTTAAGTACAGTACATTTAGTAAATGGACTGAAACATGCCATCACAGGAAAAGATCAAAATATATCACCATGAACTTAGACAATTCCTGGTTAGAAGTTAGAAAGAGGGAAAATGTAAAATACAGATAGTTGACACATCATCAGAAAACAGCTTCTAGTGCCAAACTCTACAGATTCATCTTTATGTACAAAGACAGTCAAACATCTAAGAAAAAGAAGCATTTGAAACACTGATTTAGCTGAGGAATATTTGCATTGTTCAATGCTGACACTGACACACTACTGAACATGATTTAAAACTAGACTAACTAAGCTTTGACTGTTCTTTTTATTATTATTCATATCTATTTTCCTGGCAATTGTTAAAGAATGTTTACTCACAGGTTTAGGATCCAGCTGATATCACAACAATTGAACTCTTTGTACCAGCCCTGAAAGTTAGTCACATACATCTGCAAACCTGGTGTGGTTGCTGCACTTTAATGTGAAGGTCATATTTTAATATGAAAATAATGAATCTGGCAAAGGTCAGCATGATTTGTATGTGATGTAAATGATGATGGCATGTGGTCGGTGCTCATTTGCAAAACAAAATGCTCCGACACCTTTTGTCCTGTCCTTGTAATGTGAGGTCAAAGGCCTACACATTTTTTAAAGTAGTATTCCACATTTTGTCCAGTAGCAGTTATTAGAAATGCATTTAAAATCTTAACCTTTAACCTAACATACTTGGTTTCAAGGCCAATACAGACATGGTTGAAAGTGTCGGTACTGTTTCAAAACCAAATGTCTTTTTCAATTTGCTCTGAAAAAATGTAAACAAAACTAATTGGTATGCACCATTCTTTATTCCACATTAAATAGAACTTTTAGAAGTACCACATTATCTAAATAAAACAGATGAAAATGGCCTGGGTAAAATTATTTACACTTTAATTTCCTAAACGTCAGTAATAATCAATAATTGGATAGCAAACAATTTTCATTGGTATCTCAGGTGTTTTCAATCTTATAATCAAATAATGCTTCAGCCTCCAGGATGCCACCCACGGACTCTAAGAAGGCCAGATACCCCGAACTGCTGCTCAGTGCATTGGCAGTGAGAGCCTTCCACCCCAGTGACTTGAATACACATAGAGGCATGTTGTGAGTGGCCCCACATCCGCCAGGTGCCTCTCACCCTGTGCAACACCATGGAAAAGGAGGGAATCTAATTTAATTTAAATTAAAAAGGTCATTGTAACCTACTGATCTTTGTTATAAACAAACACCATTAAAACATCTAACATCAATGAAATGATTCATGCATGTAAGTTGCAATGCACAACAAGGAGTCTTGATATGTGGGAAACTAATGGACAGATATTTTATGTATCTGGACACATTGGAGGATTTGCAAACCTCAAAAACGCTCAGGTTTGGTGTTTCTCTTAAACAGCAAGCTGGTGCTTTAATATGGAAATGAGGGATCCAAGAAAGGTCACCTGAGATGACACTTGACCAACTTTGACATTTGGTTATATCATGGGTCTGTCTCAATACCCATCTGTATATAGGCTCCCAATCTGCTGTCTTAATTGGAAGTAAGTAAGTTTTATTTATTAAGCACCTTTCAAGACCAGAGGTCACAGGGTGCTTCAGAGAAAATAAACACAAAATTAATTTACAAAAATAAATAAAAAAATTAAAATCATAAAATGCTATGACAATTAATAGGAGTAAAATATGGACAAATTGCTTCCTAAAGGATTAGAATGAGGCTGATTGCACAGATCTTAAATTCATCAGGAGGGAGTTTGGGGGCCACGACTGCAAACATGCCGTCACCTTTAGTTTTAGCCTGGACTGAGGAACAAACAATAAGCCGTGGTCAGGGGACCTCAGAGTCCTACGGGTGACATAAGGCTGCAAAGGTTCACTAATGTATGAGGGTGTTTGGTCAAGTAGAGCTCTAAAAATGAAAACCAGAACCTTAAACTAAACTCAACTTAACTTGTTCAGATAATTTCCTTACCATTTGGTGCCATGGTGCATTGGACAGAGCTCAGGCCAAAACTGAGAAAAAGCTGTAGCTACTCACTTTTGTTGCATTGTTTGTCTTTGTCCTGTTTGTCTTTGATCATGATTAAGAGATAATACCCTGCACTTCAAGTAATCATAGTAATGAGAGATGTGTTGCAGGAGATAAAATAATATTATTTAAATATTTTTTTCTGGAGTTTTTCCAGAGAGCTGGGTGTGGAACTTTCCAAATTTGTGGGCCTGTAAAGCCCTTTAAGACGATAGAAATTTAACTTGACTTGACAAAATTGTTACGATCCTGAGTTGTATGGTGTGTTTCAGCCTTTTACCTGTTTTATTCTATTTTAGCTTGTTTAAGATTTCTTAAATTCTTTTTGTTTTTAAATGTATTTAAGTGTCCTTTTCATTTCCCCATATAATTCTCTCCCCCCTCCTTGTTTGCCAACCCAGCCTCCTGTGATTGTTATTGAATTTTACCTGTGATCTGTGATATAGTTGTGTATAGTATCTGTGTAGTGGTTTGGTTCATGTACATTAGGATATTATGGTTGTGAGGTGTTAGCTTATCACTGTAAATACATTTCACTCTGTATCCATATTGTTTGTTTGATATCCTTGGTAGTGGCTGATTTGAGAACCAGGTGGGGACATTCTTGTTTCTTTTTCTTTTACATTTACACCCCGATTACCTGAGGTCAGGTTGTAACATTAATAATTAGGTTTCTCGTGTATCCTAAGAAGGGCTACATAGAAAAACGTAAAATGTACAGTTTATAATTTCTAATATAATTATCATTATCTGTATAAACATTAAAGCTACAGAAGTTTACCATTTGTCTGAAAATACGTAGATATCAGTTACCAGTGTTGTAGGGATTTAAAAAAAATGAAGAAATCATGAAAAATAAAATTTTCAAGTATTGTATTGTTTTGTTTTTCCCACATTCCTATAACAAATAACATAATATCACCACAGTGATATGAAAACCATGTCACAAATTTGGCAGAATGGAAGCTTTTTAAAGTATGCACAAATCTAAAATGTAACAGTCACTGTACTGTACTTTACGTTCTTTCTCCTGCAGCAAGAAGAAGAAGCATCGCCTCAGATCATTTACCTGAGGCAGCCCTTATTCATGTCGCTCCTCTTCTGATCCCGCGCCACGCCCCACACTTTGGGAACCACTGGTCTCATGGTTTTATTTGGTAAACCTGTGAGGAGAGCATTGCAGTCATTGACCCTGGAAGACATACTGTAAATGTATGCATACATTTCTCTAAATCCTGGTTAGACACAAGGTCTCTGATCCTAGCTTTTAGCTGTTATCGCTGCTCCTCACTACTGAAGAGGCTCTCATCCTGAAGTTGCTGTAGTACACACACACATGTCGAGGATCAAACCTGGGACTAGTACAGGAAGGTGAACTGCAGTGTGGTGGTATTTCCGTGACAACCCAAGCATATGGCTGTCAGCGATGAGGTCTCTAAGATCCCCCATCTATGATTATGCCCAGATTTTTGACACGGATAAAAATCTGTGTGGGGGTCCTGAAAGGGCACTGGTGCTCAGTTTGGTGGTGCTTTCTTTGCCAATGTGGACTGACACTGAGGAAGTCAACCTCTTGCCTCTGTTTGTTAACTGGAGGGGAACAAGCCACTCAAAACACTTCATATTGATAGGGGTCACTTCTCAGAATCAGAATCAGAGTCAGAATCAGAATCGCTTTAATCGCCAGTTAAGTTAACAGTTAAGAGGAATTTGCTCTGGTGCGTACAAATAGAGACAACAAGAAACAACATTTAAAACAACATATAAAACAACATACAAGACAACATAAGAATAGCAGCTCGGGAATGAAATAAAAAAAACACACTAAATGAAATAAATTAGCTAAATGAGGTGCAGGGGTTTTTGTGATAAATTAACTAAATTGAATACTGTAAGTAAAATAAAGTGAACGTGCAGGGGTTTTTGTGAGGTCAGTGGAGGACCCGGGCCTTGTTGATAAGGCTCACTGCAGAGGGAAAGAAGCTGGATTTGTGGCATTAGGTCCTGATGGACCTCAGCCTCCTGCCAGAGGGGAGGGTTAAAAACATTTTGTGTCCAGGGTGGGAGGGGTCGGCCAGAATCTTGCCTGCCTGCTTCAGGGTCTGGGAGGCGAACAGGTCCTGGAGGGACGGCAGGTTGCAGCCGATCACCTTCTCCGCACTGCGTATGATACGCTGCAGCCTGCTCTTGTCCTTGGCAGTGGCTGCAGCGTACCAGGCGGTGATTGAGGTGGTGAGGATGGACTCAATGATGGCAGAGTAGAAGCGCACCATCATTGTCTTTGGCAGGCTGAATTTCTTCAGCTGCCGCAGGAAGTGCATCCTTTGCTGGGCTTTTTTGGTGAGGGAGCTGATGTTGAGCTCCCACTTGAGGTCCTGGGATATAATGAATCCCAGGAAACGAAAAGACTCCACAGTGTCAACTGGGGAGTCACACAGAGTGATGGGGGCGGGTGGAGCTGCATTCGGTCGAAAATCCACGACCATCTCCTTTGTTTTGAGAGCATTAAGCTCCAGATTGTTCTGCCCGCACCAATTCACCAGACGGTCAATCTCCTGCCTGTAGGCGGACTCGTGCCTATCAGAGATGAGTCCAATGAGGGTGGTGTCGTCCGGGGTGATTGATGGGGTTATTCAATTGTCTCGGTTGAAAAACACTGAGTTAGTGCATCAAGAGTAGATGAAGCAGGCTGGAAAAAGATCTTATCTTGGATAAGTCGTGCAATGTGTGATTTAAAGGCAGTAATGAGGTTAAACCATACTTGAGAGAGAATACTTCCATGTATGACTGGGTTTCCATTTCTCCACCAATGTTTCCTTCATCTCTTTAACACCCCCAAACCATTACAGGGAAGCCAGCTGCTATATCTGCAAAGGTTCTGTGTTTGAACTGCTCAAAGGTTAGCAAGCATGAATAAATGTAAGTAAATTTAATGCTAATGTCTGCTAATAGTTGTGGTAAACATACAATGACGTTGAGGTCATTCTGTGGAAGCTTGTGCTTTGACAGGCAAATGAGGAGTGATGTGAAGGTCATCCTGTGGTTTGTCTTGCATTAGAGAAATATCAAACCTTTCACACATTCAGGGGAGGAAATCAGAGAGATCTTTTGGGGCAACAAGTCAGTTCATGCCCTCCTAGACCAAACTTTGGAGACATTTTAAACCCATTTGGGGGCACTCAAAGTAGATTGACCAAGTATATTTAATTTGTCATATCGTTTAACATTTGGCGACTTGCTATGTATTTTGTTTATTAAAGTTTTGTGCTAATATTTGTTGCCCTGCAGAGAATCAGTGGTCCCTTCACTGCTCTTGCTGTGGGACTATTGGACACTATGTGTGCTGGCAGCGGGAAAGAGATCTTGGGTTTGGCCTTGGGCCGGACTAGTTTTGTTTTATTTTTTTGTCCTGTTTTTTGTTCTGCTTGCTTCCCCCATCACTCATCAACCTTAAGTAGCTTGACCACAGATAGGCAGGTGTGTTTGTGTGTTGGTGGAACTGTCCTGCAAGGTTTGAACTGGAAGTCAACTGCAATGAGGTTAAAGGTTATAATGGCTAATAAAAACATTTATTCTGCATGTCATTCTTATCGTCTTTCCTTATCTTTGTTCTATCTGGTAGTGATCTGTTTTTGGGTTGAAATAACGTTTAAGTTACATTTGTCAGCTCCAGTCTCCACCTTGCTGCTGTATTAGATAAGAACAGAGATCCGAGGAAACAGTGAATTCTGTACGCCCTCTGGATCCTAGTCAGTGCACAGCTCGTTCATCTGATTCCACAAAGATCTCTACCTCAAAATGATCGATGGGACCGAAAGTGACCTACAGTTTACTCACTGTGCCCGGTATGAGCACCGGGTCTGAATTAGAAAGTTATCACAGTTTTATACAGGAACTGTTTCCTGTTTTGGTTTCAAAATAAACATACTAACAACCAAAGCCTGCACGGGAGGTTACTTTTATTTTAAAATATTTCAGCAAGTTACATACATACACTACATACATCCATCTTTAAGGAACATAACCAGGGTTAACTTCAAAAACACAGACTAAGTCATAGTTTAGAGCAGGGGTCGCCAACATGTTGCTCGCGAGCGACCAGTCGCTCTCCAAGCGTTTCTGAGTCGCTCCCAAAAGGTTCAAAGAATAGGTACATTTGACAGCACGTCGTCACTTGGTAAAGCTATTTAAATTTCTATCTTATCAAATTCACAATCATCCCGCCTCCTTTTGTCACAAAACAATTATAAGCCAATCAGCTGTCAGTCCAACAAATGACGCTGCTGTCAAGTTTTCGAAGAATTCCCTGTAGTTCCCACATCATCTCTTTAGCTCTTAGGTGAACGATGGGAGCCGGCTACCGTCCGAGAGCTGTTGTAATTGGGGCAGCTGGGGGTAAAAGCAGCATTTGGATGCATTTTAACAATTGTGACAACACAAAGGCAGAATGCAGAATTTGCAGAAGTAAGCTGTCATGTCGAGCAGGGTCCACAAAAAACCTTCACAGACATGAGAACTGTGCATCCAACAGTTCAGTTGGAAGAAAAAAGAAGCTCCATCCAGGCTCTCAATCCAGTGTGTGTTCTTCCAAACAGGAAAACTGTATGACAAAGAACGTGCTTCACTGCAAGGACATTCCAAAACTATTTTAATTCCTCATGAAAATAGTACCACACTGTCTGTCATCTAACTAACATCAGAACAGACTGAATGCATAAGAAGTACAGATGATATGGGAACTACATGTTATTCCCTGAACTACAGGGAATGTGAAGGGAAATTGTGACAGTGATATGTGGACAGAGATAAGATGAGAAATATGAAAGGTAGTATTAGATAAATAAAGTAATAACATTGTTTTTATTAATATTAACACATAATATTAATCATTGAGATTAATGTGATGTGAATTTATTGGTGTGAACTTGACACTGAAAATGTATACAGAAAAAAACAAGCTCATGTTGCTGAATTGAAGTGCATTTTGATACAAAATGTGAGTGTTGAGTGTTGGATATCAATATTTTGTAAATGTTTACACAAAAGACGCTTATTCAGTTGGTTTGGGTGGAGAATCGGCCATGAGGATAAATGTTATTAATGTATTTATAACAACGTAAAACACAAGTAGCTCTCGGACACTTTTATTTTGTCAAAGACGCTCTCCGAGGCAAAAAGGTTGGGGACCCCTGGTTTAGAGGCATACATATTGGAAAGCTATTTATTTTAAAGGTACTTTCTTCCCTACTCTAAGATCATCACACCTCCACCATTGACCACTAGATGACAGCAAAGAACATAAATGTTAAAATAAATGACTATAATCTCAAAATTAAACCAATTTTAAACATTTGTATACAAACACTCCAGCATTGACATGGACAAAGTTATATCAAACGAAGCCTCACTATTTAAACTATAGTTTCATAGTATAGTAGGAATATATGAATATACAAACGTTCAGATCTATGTAGCTTGCATATAAGTCAGAATTCAAAACATTTTTTGCTAAGAATACTTTCCAGAGAAAGGCTCGTCACCAATTGCATGTGACAAAAAAAATGTGTCATGAAAAAATCCAGAAAGAAATTGGATAAAAGATGTTTTGAAATTTTGCAAATTTATGAAAACATTTAGAATGGAAATGGGCATGGCCTATGTCAACTGATGTTGCTTCTGACTGAAGGCGTGGTCGCATGTTTTTTAAAAGGGAGCTCACACTGAGCCAGTTATAGACCATTATGCGTTTTGCATCATTATAACACCCACTCTTCTGTATACTAAAGAATGAAGAAGCATATAAGCAATATAAGTATTTTAAACTTGTGCTTCATAAAAACCCTGAAATATTTAAAAATGCTGAATGAGTGCCTGAAAGCCTGAAGTCTGAAAATCGCTTCAATGGTTCATCTGCCTGAAAGTTAAAGAAAGTTTGAAGGACCTGAAGGCATAAAGTGCCTTGAGAAAGTTTGAGTGGGTTTGAATGGGATTTTTCAGCTCAATATTTTGGGAAAGATGAAAGATATGAACACCAAAAAACATAGCCATAATGTAGATTATTATATAAATATAATATTCTGACCATTTTAATGTTGGACTGGTGTCTGCAGGTTGAAGTCCGTAGTTAACTGCACAAAATACATTATACATTATACATTTTATATATAATAATAATAACAATCAGAAAAAAAACATTGTTGCAGTCATACTGGTGTCAGAGTAACTACAGTGGAAGAGTCGCATACAATTTGAATGAATGTGACAACACCAATGTCACTTAATCATTCTCCTTTTCTTGTTTTTGAGGTTTTATCTTCCAGGACAGTGTGTAGTTGGTCCAACCGCGTTTCATCAGTGTTGAGTTCAGCTGAGGAGGGAGAAAAAGTAAGAAGGTTTGTCTTTTTATCTGCGTAAAATAATCAGTTTTCACTTGTTATAGTATATAGTTTATATAGTTTTAACACTGAGTAAGAGAGCTTTTAACCTGGTATAGGATCTGGGTTTGAATAGCTGGATCCGTCAAGTCAGCAGCACTCTGAAACTTCATCCTCACAATGGCCTTCACTCTTGGAACTGAACAGTTCAAGAAACGTGAAGTTACAAACCAAATAGAGAAATGTGTTTTTCATTATAAAGCCCTAAATAAGTTCTATGTGCTGTAATGAAGGTTCACCTCCTTGGCAGATGAAAGTAAACATAGAACTACAGGACTCATCATCCCATTGATGGGCAGAATTCTCTGCCATACAGTGTTGTTGACCACCATTATTATCTGGATAACTCCCTGTCCAATATCTGAAAAGGCTGGTGCTGTTGTCTGCCCACTTCCAGGATATTCGATACAATCCAATCCACACTTGGGTCCACCCTGAATTTAAAGAGAAGACGTCACTGTCCTCCTGGGCGTTCTCAATCATTGCAAGATCTGTGTGATGCTCTCTGCAGTATGCCTGGGCATCCGTCCATGACATTGAATCTGGGATGAAAGTATAGACTTTGGGTCCTGGATTTGCATCTACAATACAAAGATAATGATAATTACATGATTTTTCATTGCTCAATCGGCTGCCACCCAACAACGTTTAAGCCTTCACACAACATTAAATGAAATAAAGTTATGCAATGTATATGTACTTTGCCATGTGTCTCTGAGGGTTTAAATAAGTCCCTTAACACTAATCGGTCTTACCAGTGTAACAAATAAATTCCCAATTTTGTTTGCAATCCTGATCATTCCATGTTCCGTCGCTGTGCAATGATGTACATTCCTGCTTTGCTCCTACAAAGTTTGGGCGACCTGGACTCCAGTTGTGATAGCTGGTTTGGCTTGTTTCACCAGTCACTGACCATCTCCAGGAGTTCACATCATTGCCCAAAGTGTTCTTCCAGGCTTTGGGGTCATCCGATAGTCCAATCCATGACCATGAGGTGACAAGGTTCGGCCTGATCAGTCTGTTTATGTCATCCATACTTTCAAAGGTTGCCAGGTCAAGGTAATTCTCTCTGCAGTAATCTCTTGCATCATACCAGTTCATTTTCAAGTTGACATAGCGGTAAGCTCGAAAGAATTGATAAAAGTGAGAGGAGGGAATGCAAAATCCTGAAGATTGATAAGAGAAGATGAAATTGGCAAAATTTGTTTTATTCCATTTTCATTATTATTAATGATCAACAGGAAATAACCGTACATAATACAGTTATATTTCTGCCATGTTAGCCCATTTACTACAGCATATTTCAACCCTTCTACAAATCCTTCAAGAGGTTAAATGTGTTTCTATTTTCAGAGTCAAATTAATAATATACCTAACACATACAGTATATACCTTACATAACAGTACTATGGTATGAGTTTGTATGGTATTTGTTGTAATGTATATGAGACTTCTCTTAAATGGGCTGAAACAGATCAAAATCCAGCACCATGAACTTAAATAAAAAGCTGCTTTACTCTTACCAATCAGGAGAAAAATCACAAGAATGTTATGATCCATTTATGTTTTTTCTGCAGAAGAAGTTAAAAAAATAATGAAACCATAGATCACATACTAAGACAGAAAACACTGTAAAGTACAGATAGTAGACATATTAAGACTGAGAACTTTTTTCCCCCTTTTTTCTGCACATTCAAAGAATCAATTGAAAAAGAAATCTAACCAAGAGATATTCTTATTTTTACTGACACATTTTCATTTAATGAATATATTTCTTTTATATTAAAGTAATATAAAATATACTGAAAACTGTAAGTAATTGTTGAACAAATTTCAAATCAAATCAATAAATGTCTAATAACTAATAACAACGTGAACACAAAAACATGAACAGTGTAGTAATGAATTTTGTGTGTTAAGAAATGTTACAAAAAGGTGCCATCATGACAAAAGATGACATATTATTGGATTACCAATTGAATGTATGCTGTGTTTTGTATTGTCCAACCTGTAAATTATGAAAAAAAAGGAAAGATGTCTAAACCACCTGCTAATTTCATGGCAAATGTTAAAGTCTGTTTACTCACAGTTTTAAGATCCAGCTGATATCACAACATTTGAACTCTTTGTATCAACCCTGAAAGTTAGAGTCTCTCAAACCTGCAAACCTGTCTGCAAACCTGTCTGCAAACCTTTCCACCAACCCGGTGCCATTGCTGCTTTTAAGTTGGAGGATATCAAAATAAAGGCATGATTTGTATGTGATGTAAACGATCATGGCATCCGGTCCTTTCTTATTTGCAAAGCAAAATGTTTTGAACTTTAAATCATGTCCTCATAATGTGTGAATTACAACAATACACTACTTGTTGTTCTAGTTACTAGTTACTCTTGATTCTAAAGCCAAGAACTAGAAATTCTAATTACAAATCCAAACGAGAACATAAGCTCAATATAAAGAAAGATATTCGAGTCAAACCTTTCTGCAAACCCAGTGTGATCTGGTAGATGTCCCAATGATTTGTATGTGATGTAAACGATCATGGCATCTGGTCCTTTCTTATTTGCAAAACAAAATGTTTTGCTAAACAAAATGTTGGGCAATAATGTGGGGTCACAGGCCAAAAATGTATGAATTACACCAATATGTTGTTCAGTAGTAACTTTTTTTTTTTTTTACCCTCTAACATACTTGGATTTAAGGCCAACAAATGCAAATTGTAATTATAAATCGCAAAGAGAACATGAGATCAACATTAACAAAGATATTAGAGTTTGCAGAATCCCAGGAAGTCCTGCTAAAAATGACATTACTGTTTTGTTCCATAAGCAGGGCTTGGTGCTTACCTTTATCCAAGGAGCTCATTTGCTCCTCAGCTAAAAGATTTCAGAACGCATAAAAAACTTTTAGTGCAGAATAAAAACAATATCCTTAATACAGTTTGCACACACATCTGGATTTATTTATCCGTCCCCCAATGCAAAAGCATGTTTGCCCATACATGGTACATGGGCATGTGGGTGGGACACATTTCTTGTTCTTCACAGCGCAAACTGGAGATGAGGCAGGACTGTGATGATTTGATTATGAGGAGAAGGACTGCAGGATGAGTAGGTGGAGTCAGTCTCTGATAGGCCAATACATGATTGACCCCACCATGATGTGACATGGATGCAAAGTATATTTGATTTGCAAAGAATGTTAAAACCAAGCTTCAGAATATTCACCTCATGATGACCACACGTGATCAAAGGGACGAGGACTTAAGACCAGGACTTGACCCGGGAAAGTGGTATTCTGGATTAGAACTCACATCATTTAACTTCAACAATATTAACAGTATATTAATAAACACGTTATGCTCACTGATGACAAGATAACAACAGCTTCATTTAGGTTGAAATCACTTTTTCATCCATCTGTAAATATTTTATATTGAATGAGATTCCCATTGAAATTAATTCAAACTGACAATTGATTGCTACATTGGTTAGACAATCAATCAAAGAAAAAACTGAAATTACTGGAAAATCGAGGCCATACACTGTGCAAACTGACTTGAACTATTTGGACAAAAAAACACGTTAAAACTGTACCCTCTCAAATGTTTTTAAATATTGGCTCCAAAGAACATCATGTATTGCACTCATACTGGTGTCAAAATTATTACAGTGGAACTGTTAAAAGCAATGAATGTGATAGCACTGGTGTTCGCTTAATCATTCTCTTTGTGCATTCAGCTGAGGAGGAAAAATTAGCTTAATGTAGGAGATTTTTGGGGGTTTTTTGTGTCTTTTTCTGTACATAAATTCTCTTGTTTTGACAGTTTTATTTGTTGAATATTTTTTATTGAAAAAAGGATTTGACATAACAATGAGCATGCAGTTATCAGACATTTTGATTGTTTTTATACACAGAGAGGTGGAGAAAAGAAAAAGAAAAAGAAGAGATCTATAACCATAAACAGAACCAGGCTGTGTAATGTACATGTGAATTAAGGCAAATGGATGACAAACAGAGCAACAGCAACTTGACTAGTTTTTACATTTGGTTTAAACATTGAGAAAGAGAGCTTTAAACATGATATGGGAGCTGGGTTTTCATAGTTGGATCCATCATGTCAGCAGCCGTCTGAATCTTCATCCTCACTATGGCCTTTATTTCTGGAACTGATCAGTCCAAGACACAAGAAGTTACAAAGCAAATAGAGAAATGTTATTTCTCTTCATAGAGCCCTAAATAAGTTGTATGTGTGTATGCTGTGGTGAATTTTCACCTTCTTGGCATATGAATGAAATCTTTGGCCCAGAATCACCCTCATCCCATGCATGCAGAGAGAAAACGCTCAGCTGTACAGTGTTCCTGATCAACTCAGCTTTTAGAATATAGTGGGCGATTCCTGTTTGGGTGGAACATCTGCCAGGGTTCAGATTATTTAATTTCAAACTGAAAATGTAACTAGGATGCTTTTTTAAAATGGTGTTTGGGGGACTTTTCCATTTTGCTATTCAGCAATTAGCAACTAGAACACACCCTCAGATGGGCTTCATCAACAACTCTGCCATGGTATGATCAAATGTAAAGACAATGATGAGCAGCACAGGGAGAACTATTCTCCATTCCACAGCTGAATGCTTGAGGCACCTGTGATACTAAATAAAGATAATTGTCTGCTTGGTATGGTAGTATCACTACCATCCAATGATTTATTACGACTTCTGCTGAAAATCAACAATTTTGTGCTGGCCATTTTTCCTTGTTGTGGAATGGTGGATGGATGGATATGGATGGCTGAATGAATTACTTTATTTAGTTTCAATTTATTTCAGATAAAATTGTGTTTTGTTTTTTACTTGATCAGTACCAACACTTACAGCCATATCTGGGGCTAAACGTTTAAAAAAATACTATGGTTGGGCATTCATCTTATGTAATGTATGTGGGGCTTCTATTTAAGTACAGTCCATTTAGTAAATGGACTGAAACATGGCAACACTAGAAAAGATCAAAAAATATCACCATGAACTTAGACAATGCCTGGTTAGAAGTTAGAAAGAGGGAAACTGTAAAATAAAGATAGTAGACACATCATCAGAAAACAGCTTCTAGTGCCAAACTCTACAGATTCATCTTTATGTACAAAGACAGTCAAACATCTAAGAAAAAGAAGCAATTGAAACACTGATTTAACTGAGGGATATTTGCATTGCTCAATACTGACACTTTGAACATGATTTAAAACTAGACTAACTTAGCTGACTGTTTTTTTAAAATTATTATTCATATCTATTTTCCTGGCAATTGTTAAAGAATGTTTACTCACAGGTTTAGGATCCAGCTGATATCACAACAATTGAACTCTTTGTACCAGCCCTGAAAGTTCATATACATCTGCAAACCTGATGTGGTTGCTGCTTTTAAATGTGAAGGTCATATTTTAATATGAAAATAATGAATCTGGCAAAGGTCAGCATGATTTGTATGTGATGTAAATGATGATGGCATGTGGTTGGTGCTCATTTGCAAAACAAAATGCTTTGACACCTTTTGTCCTGTCCTTGTAATGTGAGGTCAAAGGCCTACACATCTTTTAAAGTAATATTCTACATTTTGTCCAGTAGCAGTTATTAAAAATGCTTACACCTTACTTTTACCTAACATATTTGGTTTTAGGGCCAATATAGATGTGGTTGAAAGTGTTGGTACTGTTTTAATATAAAAATGTCTTTTTCAGTGTTCTCTGAATAATTTGAAAGAAAAGTAATTGGTATATGTCATTCTTTATTCCAGATTAAATAGAACTTCTAGATGTACCATATTATTTAAATAAAACAGATGAAAATGGCCTGGGTACTAAACTTTAGAAGGAATAATTAATATTTGGATAGATTTTCTTCTTTCATTGGTATCACAGGTGACTTCAATCCTATAATCAAATATTGCTTCAGACTCCAGGATGCCACCCATGGACTCCAAGAAGGCCGGATAACCTCAATGAAATGATTCATGCATATAAGTAGCAATGCACAACAAGGAGTCTTGATATGTGGAAAACTAATGACAGATATTTTCAATATCTGGACACATTGGAGGATTGACATTGTAAATCTCAAAAACAGTCAGGTTTGGTGTTTCTCTTAAACAGCAAGCTGGTGCTTAAATATGGAAATGAGGGATCTAAGAAAGGTCACCTGAGATGACACTTGACCAACTTTGACATTTGGTTATATCATGTCTCTGTCTCAATACCTAGATCCCTCCATGTTTCAAGCTCAGAACTATGCAGTCACTACTAGTCTTGAACAGGGCCAGGTTTACGCCAAACATGCTGGAACCCATCTGATATCTAACAATGTGCTCAGTGCTGCCAATATTCATCAGGCTTTTTTCATGCTCTTTGGCAAAGTTTAATCCTGCAGTTTTTTGAGCAACGGTTCTCTTCTTGGATGCCATCACATCCAATTTCCACAAATTACCTTGCTGCCAAGTCAGTACCACTTGCTAGTTTGTTTTTTAATGCAGGGTTGTGTGAATAGCAAATTGGGGCAGAATCCTTTTTCGGGGATGGCCAATGCATCTTCTGATGTTGGTAGAATGGCTTTTCTTTTATGGGCTGTGTGCAGCCCTCTGATGTTCTTGTACCCTCTTCCATCTTTATGAAGGGTCCCAATCTGCTATCTTAATAGGAAGTAAGTAGGTTTTATTTATTATGCATCTTTCAATACCAGAGGTCACAGGGTGCGTCAGAGAAATCTGGCAAAGGTCAGCATATAATTTCCCCTAGGGGATCAATAAAGTACCCTTCTTTTCTTTGTTCTTAAAATAAACACAAGATTAAATTACAAAAACAAACAAAATAAAATCAATAAAATGCTATGGCAATTAAGAGTAAAATACAGACAAATTGCTACCTAAAGGGTTAGTTTGAAAAGTATGAGTCCGCTGATTGCACAGATCTTCAATTTTTTAGGAGGGAGTTTGTGGGTGTTGGTATATTCCCTTCATCAAATATTGCTATCAAAATAAAATATTATTAAAATAACTTAATTAAATTAAAAGTCCTCGAGACAGCATCCCTTATTTCAAAGGGGAAAAGATAGCAGATAATTACCCAAAGCCTCACAGATTCACCATAAATCTTAATCATCAATTCAAATTATCGAATTAATTAAATGGGAACAATTTGAGGATTAGTTTTGCGCTCGAAATCAATCTAGAAGGGTAATACTGGAAGTGCACAGAGGTGGAATCATACAACATTCAAAGCAAACAAAATCAGACACTTCTGTTATAATATGAAAGGATTTATTAACTCACAACAATAACTAAGAGTCATCACCATAAATATAATAAACCAGAACGACATAAACCAATAACAGGAAGTTCAGATAATAATGGATTCAATCACAAGGGCAGTGAAGCGCGTGTGCGTGCGTGCGTGCGTGCGTGCGTGCGTGCGTGCGTGCGTGCGTGCGTGCGTGCTTGCGTGCGTGCGTGCGTGTGAAAGATGATGGCCAAGTTGTTGACAGACCTACTAATGGGACCTGGATTAAACTAAAATGGGGAATCCAGTTTTAGGAACAGGGCTATACAAAATGGTGGGTAAACACATGTGTGTGGGCGGAGTACCTGGGATTAAGGTTAACTACTAAAATGTCGGATTCACTCGTGGTTTAGCCTTTGTGTGTGGGTGTGTGTTTGTGTGTGGAGGTAAGCTGGGTGTCCCACCCTTCAGAGGACGAGAGGATGGGGTCGATTCAGTCCTGATGAAGGTGATTTGTGAGGCAGGCTGGTAGACTCAGAGGAGTCTACCACAAAACCTTTAGTCAGACACACGGCGGTGTCGCTCACTATCACAATTTACCACGAACAAAGGAGTGAGAAAGAAAGAGAAAGGAACGAGAGGAACGACGCGCATGCAATCGGTGTTGCTTAAGAACGGCGTGCATGCATCAGTGTTGCTTAACACAGATGAAAAATTAAAAGAACACAATTGTAATATTTTGCTAAGTTAAGGGATAAGGGATTCCACGCCCCCTTTTCAGAGTCAAGCCAAGGCCACAGGCTTCAATTCGTGTAAGCCCCAACAGGGGCCACGACTGCTAACATGCCGTCACCTTTAGTTTTTAGGCTGGACTGAGGAACCGACAATAAGTGATCAGGGGACCTGAGAGTCCTACTAGTGACATAAGGCTGCAAAGGTTCACTAATGTAAGAGGGTGTTTGGTCATGCAGAGCTCTAAAAATGAAAACCAAAACCTTAAACTGAACTCTAAACTTAACTTGTTCAGATAATTTCCTCACCATTTGGTGCCATGGTGCATAAGAAAGAGCTCAGGCCAAAACTGAGAAAGCTATGGTGTTCAAAGGTTAATTTGTAACCTTGTTCATGCATTAACAGCCTTAATTGGAAATCACAGGTGTAATCACTTTTGTTGCAGTGTTCACAGATGTACTCACTTTTGTTGCATTGAATGTGTAGCTTTAGTCTTTCTAACCTGTTTGTCTTTGCTCATACATAAGAGATAATACCCTGCACTTCAACTTAAAAGTAATCATAGTAATGGAAGATGTGTTGCAGGAGATAAAATAACTACTTGTAATTTTTTTACAAAGTTCCTCGTCTTCCCAGAGAGCTTTGGCCGGGGTCTGGAACTTTCCTGATGTTGTAAAGCCCTTTGAGACGATAAAAATAAAACGTGACTTGAATATTTTGTTACGATCCTGAGTTGTACGGTGTGTTTCCCTCTACTCAAATGTAATTTTGCACCTGTTTTATTCTATTTTAGCTTGTTTAAAATTTCTTAAATTTTTTCTGATTTAAATGTATTGGTGTCCTTTTCATTTCCCCATATACATTTTTTTGCTCCCCACCCGTTTACCAAACCAGCCTCCTGTGATTGTTGAAGAATTTTAACATGTTTTGTGATATAGTTGTGTATAGTATCTGTGTAGTGGTCTGGTTTATGTACGTTATTATATTATGGTTGTGAGGTGTTAGCTTATCACTGTAAATACATTTCACACTGTATTCATACTGTTTGTTTGATATCCTTGGTAGTGGCTGATTTGAAAACCAGGTGAGGACATTGTTGTTTCTTTTTCTTTTACATTTACACCCCAATTCCCAGAGGTCAGGTCGTAACATTGATAATTAGGTTTCTTCTTAGTTTGTTTCTTGTGTATCTTAAGACGCTACATCAAAAAACTTAAAATGTACAGAAAAGAATTATCATTATCTGTGTAAACATGAAAGCTACAGAAGTTTGTCTGTAAATACTTATATCAGTTAACAGTCTGAAATGAAGAAATAATGAAAAATGTAATTTTGAATTATTGTATTGTTTTGTTTTTCCCACATTCCTATAAATAATAACATAATAAAACCACACTGATATGAAAACCACACAAATTTGGCAGAATTGAAGCTTTTTAAAGTATGCACATATTTAAAATGTAGCAGTCACTGTACTGTACTTTCATACATGCATACGTTATCCTGTGTATCGAATTTTCATGTTATTTCTTAAGTTTGTGTTTTTACAGACCTGTGAATTACACCAAAATTATCTTAGAGATCTGAGGAACTCACACAGACAGGCTGTTTTCTGAGAAATGCCTTGTGCTGTTTCTTCTACCTTATAATCAAACACACAGACGTGGTGGATTGACAAGTGATCTGATCACAAATCATTCTGTGAGCATTACAACTTGCATTAAACGAAACCTTGTTATCTTGATAATGTATCCCAGTAATAAGAACAGATGGTGTAAAAAGGGCCAGAGTGTACAGCCGTCCTCATGATGTGGTGTTGTGGTTTTGCTGTAGTGAAGAGAAATCCCTTACGTCTTTTTTTAATTTGCAGCAAAGATTGTTGTCCTTGAAAAATGTCAATAGTTGACCACTTCTTTGGTGTTTTATCATTACTGATGATTCCCATCATGGTTGACTCATCAGTGAACTTGATGATATAGTTAGAGCTGGATTTGGCAGTGCAGTCAAAGGCAGGGCAAGGCAAGGCAAATGTATTTGTATAGCACATTATCAAACACAGAGGTCAGTCAATGTGCTGTACAGAGAATCAAATAAGCATCTTAACTGACATAGAAAATATAAGAGCTAAAAAAAGATAATAGTATGAAGATCTGATCTCCGGTTCCAGCAGTGGGCAGCATAATAGCTGAACACCATTGCACCATGTTTTTTTGGTTGTTGTTTAACTGCACCAATAACTGATTAGCTCCTGCTGATCTTAGACATATCAGGGTCAATATCAAGCCTCATTTACTTGAAAATTCTATAATTTCTTATTTCTACAATTAAGGCCCGGGCCATTTAGTGAAAAATTGACAAGTAGAATTTTGCATCTCAACTCTGTATCTTAGAGGTGGAGTAATATGCTCTCTTCTTAGTTTTAGTAAGAACCCAAGCAGCAGCATTCTGAATAAGTTGTAGCTGTCTAATGGTTTTATTTGGTAAACCTGTGAGGAGAGCATTGCAGTCATTGACCCTGGAAGATATACTGTAAATGTATGCATACACATCTCTAAATCCTGGTTAGACACAAGGTCTCTGATCCTAGCTTTGTTTTTGAGATGCCAAAATGAATGTTTTGTTGAAGCTTTGATGTGGTCACTGATATTACATTACGGTCATTTAGCAGACGCCTTTATCCAAAGCGACTTACACTACATTACCACCCATTACAGAGGGGGGAGAAATTGGGGGTTCGATGCCTTGCTCAGGGGCACCTCAGCAGGGACTCGAACCGGTGACCGTCCAATTCCCAAGCGGAAGCCCTACCGACTGAGCTACTGCCTCCCCATATTAGGTGTGACACATCTTCAGTGATGTTCCTGAAATCTATATCACCCATCAGCACCCTGTGATAATCCCTACCTCAGTCCTGTGCCAGCCTGATATCACTGCTCCTCACTGCTGAAGAGGCTCTCATCCTGAAGTTGCTGTAGTAGTTAGCGATGAGGAGACCTTAGACCTAAGACCATTATCCATGATTATGCCCAGATTTTTGACATGGGTAAAAATCTGTGTAGAGGTCCTGTAGGGGCACTGGTGCTTGGTTTGGTGAAGCTTTTGTTACCAATGTTGATTTATTTATAACATCTGTTTCTGTTCTTGTTGAACCGAATTCTAGGAAACATCAGTTAGTGCATCAAGAGTAGATGAAGCAGGCTGGAAAAAGATCTTATCTTGGCTAAGTCGTGCAATTTGTGATTTAAAGGCAGTAATGAGGTTAAACCATACTGGAGACAGAATACTTCCATGTTTGACTGGGTTTCCATTTCTTCACCAATGTTTCCTTCATCTCTTTAACTCCCCCAAACCATTACAGGAAAGTATATTTAAAAGCAAGCTGCTACATCTGTAGACATCCTCAGTGTTTGAACTGCTCAAAGGTTAGCAAGCATGAATAAATGTAAGTAAATTTAATGCTAATGTCTGCTAATAGTTGTGGTAAACATACAATGACGTTGAGGTCATTCTGTGGAAGCTTGTGCTTTGACAGGCAAATGAGGAGTGATGTGAAGGTCATCCTGTGGTTTGTCTTGCATTAGAGAAATATCAAACCTTTCACACATTTTGGGGCACCAAGTCAGTTCATGCCCTCCTAGACCAAACTTTGGAGACATTTTAAACCCATTTGGGGGCACTTTGTGCAATTTCACATTTTCTACTGTGTGTCATTAAAACAATACACACAATACACAGATAATAGACAGAATAAATTATGATTAATGAAAAGAATAAAAAGCATCGATCAGAAATAATGCAGCATAGATTGGACATTTGATTTATTGATGTCCCTTCTAAAATTTAGAGTTCAGGATGTTTTTCCATAAAGACCGTCTTCTTGACTGTCACCGTGGAGAAGCTGCTGCTGCTGCAGCTCTTCTCCATATGGTTTGATGTGTGGTCACCTGGATTGCTTGTGGACCCATTTCTTTACAGCTGACTCCACAGTAACAGCTGCATCTTCCAGGGATATCATCATTGGAGGGATTCTATCAGTGCTAACATCAATCTTTAACTAACATGTTTAACACTCACAGTAGGTTTAAGCTTATTGATAACCCTCTAAGGTTGTTTGGACTTGTTTGTTCTTAGTTATTGTCTTTCACTGCCTATAAAACATTTTGGCTGTCATTTATCTGTCACTTATTTACATTGATTGATTAAAATTCTAAATCAAAGTTCATATATAATATTATTTTTGTCAGCTATAAAAAGGCATTCTTACTCTCTTATTCAACACTGTGCACACAATGATACCAAACAGCAAAGGGTCATTTTCTTAATTAAATCATTTAAATTAAATCATCAAATTGAAGACACCTGTGATGCTAATGGAAGAAAATAGAAAGCAATAACCACAATGCCATCATTTATTGTCACTCGGATCAAAAATGTTTTTACTCCTGTGCTGTAACCCCTGGGCACTGGTTGACTTTGTGCAGTCAGCTGGATTTTAATGAGATATTTGAATAGCTTTGAATGTTAAACATCTGGTTCAGTGGATGTTTGCTGCTGTTTTGATTGTCTTCCCACTGTGCAGGTTCAATGATTATTGCCTTCCTGATAGAACAATCAAACAAAACAGCTGTTAGAGTAGCAGAGGTCATGTGGTACAAAGAAATAAGTTTGTAGAACACCAAATAATTGAATGAATTGGATTTGCTTTGATTTTGAGAATAAACTATAACTGCAGCATGTAAAGATGATCTGATGTTTGCCACCATACTCTGGCTTCCAACACCAGCTTCTTAAACGGACGATAAGCACTGATTTCACAAAAAAATTATGTAAAACAGTAATTTCTGCTGACAGTTTTGCTAAATCATTCTAATAAAGTCTACTTCTATACCACCATGTAATCTTTCACAAAATAAAGGGGGGAAAAGGGAAAAAAAGGGTGAAATCCTACCAACTTTCCCACCACAACAGCCACACAACCGAGAAATTCACTCACCATGCTGGCCCACATGTAGAAGAAACACATAAACAAGAGTTCTATTATTACATGTTTAAAGTATAATACTCTAAATGCTCTTCTAGTTTTTGATAAGAAGAGTGATTTTGAAAGAATCTATTCAGTGGGGCCTGTGGGCTCCTGCATTTCATCAGGTTGGATTCCTAACAAAAAAGTTCCCCTATGTTTTGTTGAATAATACCTATTCACTTCGCTACCCTGCAATGTTTGGTATTCCACAGAGTTCTGTATTGGGCTCATCACCCTATTTATATGCTCCCACTTGGAAGCATAATTTGTCAGTTTATCATAGACTTTCATTCGTATGTGGACGATACTCAATTGTATGTTTCCATAAATCTCAACAATCACTCTGAGATCTCCAACCTGAAGCTCTGTCTTCTAGCTGTTAAAGGCTGGATGAGAAACAAATTCTGCTTCTAAATGTCAATACATCTAAAATGCTGATCTGAGGGCCAAAGAAGCGGGGATTACAATTTCAAAACGTTATTGTTATATTTGACAATAGTCCCATCCAATGCTCCGCAATGGCGAAGAGTCGGGGCAAGCCACATTAACAATACTACAAGGGTTGCATATTTTCATAAACGAAATACAACCAGAATAATTCTGTTGCTTAGAAAGGCAGATGCTGAAACCCTAATTCAGGCATTTGTTACCTCTAGACCGGACTACTGAAATGTTGTCTTCTCTGGCTTGAGCTCCTCTGCTCTGAAGAAATTGCGGCTTGTTTCAAACAATTTCAGCAATTCGTAGATTTGAGCACATCACGCCAGTTCTAGCGTCACAACATCCTTCCTGTCAGTGCCAGGGCAGACTTGAAAGTCTTACTCTTTACATATAAGATATCACATGACCTGGTGCATCTTTCTGACCTAATTGTCACTATGCTGCCCACTGCTGGAACCAGCTCCCAATGGAGATTGGATCTACACACTCTGTTACTGACTTTAAAAAGAAGCTAGCATCTGCTCTGTTCTCCTCTGCCTTCATCTAATCTTTATTCTTGCACCTTCAAACTATTATCTTTTATTCGTCTTTTTTTTTTTCGGTTAAGATGTTTCTTAGATTTTTTTTCATTTTCTGAGAAGCACATTGAATGATCTCTGTGTATGATCATGTGCCCTGCCTATTGAAACATTTTTTAAGGATATCCTATGTCTGCATGCATCCCTTTAAACAGACAGTTATGTTTGTTGATTTCAGAGAAATCATATTTTCGGACTGTTATCAGACAGAATAATATTTAATTTAATTTTTTGTCAGCAGCAAAATTAAGGGTAGCGTATTATGCTGAATATTAGCAATGTAGAGTAAGTAAGTAAGTAAGTAAGTAAGTAAGTAAGTCCCATGTGGTCTGTAAATGGCAGATCTGTTGACAGAAAAATCCTCAAAATCCAAACATTGGCAGACATTTCTCATCTCATCTCTCTGTCAGTTTTCTGAACGAGCTGTTTGAGTGGTCAGGCCACCGCGAGAGGCGACTGTCAAATACCAAGAAGACACAGCAGCTGCAGCCAGTCTACATTCTATGTCAGAGCCTCCCAGGAATGGAACAA
This sequence comes from Genypterus blacodes, assembly GCF_046128005.1. Classification (NCBI taxonomy): domain Eukaryota; kingdom Metazoa; phylum Chordata; class Actinopteri; order Ophidiiformes; family Ophidiidae; genus Genypterus; species Genypterus blacodes. The sequence continues at coordinate 5,945,568 of NW_027466864.1, read as the reverse complement.
CACCCCTTAACACTGATGAAACAGCGTCACCTACCGTTCATTATCCACAGCTAAGAGCCTGGCTCATGAGCAAACAGTCCAAACACCTGATCAGGGGTTATGTGTTGTTATGTTGTCTGTGGGATTACACAAACATCACTATGTACAGATGGACAGTCATATATTTCTGAATTTAAAATGATATACAATGAAATGAAAACTGTCAAGTAAGTAATGGTTGAATAATTGTAAAATCAAACACACTTCTACATTGAATCAATAAAAGCAGTAGAATAAAGGCCTGCTTTGTATGTGATGTAAACGATCATGACATCTCGTCCTTTCTTATTTGCAAAACAAAATGCCTTGAACTTTAAATCTGTCCTCATGTCAGCAATATTCTACTTGTGGTTTTTGTTACTTGATTCTAAGGCCAAGAATTGCAAATTCTAATTGCAAATCACAAAGAGAACATGAGCTCAATGTAAACACAGATATTAGAGTCAAACCTCTCTGCAAACCAAGTGCGATCTGGAAGATGTCCCAACAATTTGTATGTGATGTAAATGATCATGGCATCTGGTCCTTTCTTATTTACAAAACAAAACAAAATGTACTCACTACTTCACAAACTGGACAACTATGGCGTAATTTTCTTGCCATAATCTGAGAGCATCATGTGGAACTTTGAGGGCATCATGTGGCAATGAAAATGAAATGATGCTCGCCTCTGTTCCAGTCTTTCTTCACTGATCTCATTTATCAATATTTTTTGAGAGCATGAGCAGAGAAATAACACTCAAACTGCCACATGATGCTCTGGAACTATGGCAGGATAATGGCACCATTCACCCAAATACCTGTTCAACATCTATCTATTGTATCTACCTGTACAATCTATCTATTTTTAGTTTGTGTGTGTAAGTTTGATGGGATTGACCTGTATATATACATTATGTGCATATCAGTCTATGTAAGCATATCGTCAATCTAGCCTTGCACCTAAATGTGTGAAATCTACTCTAACTGTACCTGAATTGTCACTAGAATTCTATCACTAAAAATATTGATTGCAAATGTGTTCTTCACTCATGAAACCCACAAGTTGTGGAGGAATTCTGACAGGTTTACTAACCATCTGAACCCCACTAACCCCTTTGAAAGGTTTGTTTTCTTTTAAAAAGTTGCCAAAATGATACCAGTTATAATAAAATCCGCATCATAAAAATAGAAATACTTGGCAGATTTTCACATTTCTGAAGGTCCTTGAACTAAGTATGTGTCTTACACTTTAGATTAGAATATTATCTCAAAATTACTTATGTCCCATTTACATGTCTCATTTACATTTGCCCAATCCAGATCTATAATTCATTCAATTCATTCATTCAATTTTGCGCAACTGGTCCACGCCAGGAAAGATATAGGGAATGCAGGTTGCAACTGTTAGTTCAGGCCGGTAGAGTGAGGCGGGTGCACACCTTATTCCATGCTGGCATGCAGGGAAAGTGTTCCGAGTGTAGTCGATGTCAAAGTAGATTGACGTACCAGGTATTTTTAATTTGTCATATCGTTTAACATTTGGCTACTTGCAATGTAGTTTGTTTATTGAATGAGTGGTCCCTTCACTGCTCTTGCTGTGGGACTATTGGACACTATGTGTGCTGGTAGCGGGGAAAGAGATCTGGGCTTTGGCTTTGGGCCGGTCTAGTTTTATTTGATTTATTTTGTCCTGTTCTTTGTTCCGCTTGCTTCCCCCATCACTCATCAACCTTAAGTAGGTTGACCACAGTTCCGCAGGCAGGCTTGAGGTGTCCTTTGCAGTAGAATTTGGTGTTAATTTACCTCACGTACATGGTCTTTTGCTGACAGTGACACACTGGTGTGTGTGTGTGTGTGTGTTAGTGGAACAGTGCTTAGTTTTAACTGGAAGTCAACTGCAATGAGGTTACATGTAATGATGGCTAAAACAACTTTGCTTGAACTCAATACTTATTACACTTTAACACTTATTCTGCAAGGCATCTTTCCTTATCTTCATTCCTTAAGCTAGTGATCTGTTGTGGGTATACCAAAATGAAAAAAAGAAAAATATTCCACAGTAGTTGAAATACCGTTTAAGTTACGTTTGTCAGCTGCTCCGGTCTCCACCTTGCTGCCATATTGGATAAGAACAGAGCTCCGGACGGAGGAAACAGTGAATTCTGCTAAAAGTATTCCCTCTGGATCCTAGTCTGCACAGCTCGTTCATCTGATTCCACAAAGATCTCTACCTCAAAATAATCGATGTGACCGAAAGTGACTAAAGTTTCCTCACTGTGCCCGGTTTGAGCTCCGGGTCTGAATTAGAAAGTTATCACAGTTTTACACGGGTAATACTTCTTTTTTCGGTTTCAAAATAAACATACTAACAACCAGAGACTGCGCTGGAGGTTTTTTTTTATTTTGAAATATTTCAGCAAGTTACTTTTACACACACATTTAACAAATGACACATCGCTCTTTAAGTAACATAACCAGGGTTAACTTCAAAAACACAAACTAAGTCATATTTTAGAGGCATACTTAATGGAAAGCTATTTATTTTAAAGGTACTTTCTTCCCTCCTCTAAGATCATCACATCTACACCATTGGCCACTAGATGACAGCAAAGAAAACAAGTAAAATAAACTAATATAATATGAAATAAAACCAATATTAAAATGCTATGATGAGATACATTGCAGAATGGATACAACAATGACCCTAGCTCTACATTTCTTGACTTGGAGACTATTGGATGTGAGCCTGCTCTTTTGGACATACCGTTTATAAATAATGCAGTTTCACTACAGGGGGTGAGGGAAAACTTTATTGTTAGAAATACTCTCAAATCCTGGAATCAGGTACGTAGGCATTTTAGGATAATGAATCATACTCTGTGTTGGCAAATATTGCATGTAATCCTGACTTTGTTCAGATTTGGGCTTTAAAATATGGAAGGATGCTGGTATCTCTTAAATACAAGACCTCTTTTTCGTGTCTGAACTGTATGTCTTTTTATTGTATCACCCTATTATTGGTAAAATATTGAATTAGAAAATGCTATGATGTTGCTTCTGACTGAAGGCGTGGTTATATGTTTTTTAAATAGGCACCTCACACTGAACCAGTTATTGACCATTCTGTGTTTTGCATCATTATAACACCCTCTCTTGATTGGAAAGTGCATTTTTTTATGTGTAGGCTCATCCTCCTTTATCTACCCTCTAAATTTTACATTTACATGTTGCACCCTTTAGGCCAAGAATCAGTTTTAGGGTCTTTTTGGTGGAAGTAGAGTAAAAATTACAACAATCTGAGGAAAAACTACAGAGTTCCACCACTTTTATCACTAATGAACATGGTTGAACTCATACTGGTGTCACAGTTACTACAGTGGAGCAGTCGCATACAATTTGAATGAATGTGACAACACCGATGTCGCTTAATCATTCTCATTTTCTTGTTTGAGGTTAAATCTTCCAGGACATCGTGTAGTTGGTCCAACCGCGGTTCATCAGTGTTGCGTTCAGCTGCGGAGGAAATAAAAGTAAGAAGGTCTGTCTTTGTCATATAGTTTTAACACTGAGTAAGAGAGCTTTTAACCTGGTATAGGATCTGGGTTTGAATAGTTGGATCCGTCAAGTCAGCAGCACTCTGAAACTTCATCCTCACAACGGCCTTCACTTTTGGAACTGAACAGTTCAAGAAACATGAAGTTACAAACCAAATAGAGAAATGTTTTTCTTTATAAAGCCCTAAATAAGTTGTATGTGCTGTAATGAATGTTCACCTTCATGGCAGATGAAAGTATTCAGACCACTACAGTCAACATCATCCCATTGATGGAGAGCATTCTCTGCCACACAGTGTTGGTTTATTTGATCATTATTTGGAGAATTATCTTGCCAATTTCTGAAAAGGCTGGTGCTGTTGTCTGCCCACTTCCAGGGTGTTCGGTACAATCCAATCCACACACGATCTGGTATTAAAGACAAGACCTCATTGTCCTCTTGGGCATTCTCAATTATTGCAAGATCTGTGTGATGCTCTCTGCAGTATGCCTGGGCATCCGTCCATGACAGTGAATCTGTGATGAAAGTATAGACTTTGGGTCCTGGATTTGCTTCTACAATACAAAGATAATGATTCATGAGATGATTTTAGTGCTCGGCTGCCACCCAACAACTGTTGCCTTCATACAACATAAATTAAATACAATAATGCATGTGTGTACTTTGCCATGTGTCTCTGAGGGTTTAAATAAGTCCTCTAACACTAATTGGTCTTACCAGTAAAACAAACAAATCCCATTCTCAAATTGCATCCCTGATCCTTCCATGTTCCGTAGTTATACTTTACAACACATTCCTGATTTGCTCCAAAATAGTTTGGGAGACCTTCTTTCCAGTTGTGATAGCTGGTTTGGCTTGTTTCACCAGTCACTGACCATCTCCAGGAGTTCACATCATTGCCCAAAGTGTTCTTCCAAGCTTTGGGGTCATCTGATAGTCCAATCCAAGATATTGAGGTGTCCAAGCTCGGCCTGCTCAGTCTGTTAATGTCATCCATGCTATCAAAGGTTGCCAGGTCATGGTAATTCTCTCTGCAGTAATCTCTTGCATCATACCAGTTCATTTTCAAGTTGACATAGCGGTAAGCTCGAAAGAATTGATAGAAGTGAGAATAGGGAATGCTAAATCCTGAAGATTGATAAAAGAAGATGAAATTGGCAAAATCAGTTTATTTTTCTATTTTCATTATTATTAATGATCAACAGGAAATAACTGTACATAATATCGTTATAATTTTGCCATGTTAGCCCATTTACTACAGCATATTTCAAACCTTCAACAGGTAGAAAATTTTCACGGTCAAATTAATATTATAGCTTAACATTTTGAAAGTACTATGGTATGAGTTGGTATGGTATCTGTTGTAATGTATATGAGACTTCTCGTAAATGGGCTGAAACAGATCAAAATCCATCACCATGAACTTATAAAAAGCTGCTTCACTCTTACCAATCAGGAGAAAAATCACAAGAATGTTATGATCCATTTATGGTTTTTCTGCAGAAGAAGTTAGAAAAATAATGTAACCATAGATCACATACTAAGACAGAAAACATTGTAGAGTACAGATAGTAGACACATTAATATTGAGAATTTTTTCCCCTTTTCTCTGCCCATTAATTTATTAGAATTGTAATGCTGCACATAGTTGCCTCATAGTGCTGCTCATATTCATCACTAACTCGCATTTGAAGATTAGGTCTTCAGGCCAGGAATGTGAAACGGCTTGTAGTGCCAAACTCTACAGATACATCACTGTGATCCAAGACAATCAAATGATTCTCAGAAAAAGAGGCAATTGAAATAAAATGTAACCAAGAGGTTTTCTTATTTTTACTGACACATTTTCATTGAATATTTCTTGAATATTTCTAAATGTTGAACAAATTTCAAATCAAATACATGTCTAATAACTAATAACAACCTGAACGCACACAAACAGCATACATGAACAGTGTCGTAATGCATTTTGTGTTTTAAGAAATGTTACAAATGTAAACTAGTGAGGTGATGTCAGGACAAAAGATAACATATTATTTTATTACCAATTGAAGGTATGCTGTGTTTTATATTGTCCAACCTGTAAATTACAAAAAAATTAAAGATATCTTAACCATCTCGCTTATTTCTTGGCAAATGTTAAAGTCTGTTTACTCACAGTTTTAAGATCCAGCTGATATCACAACGTTTGAACTCTTTGTATCAACCCTGAAAGTTTCTCACACCTGCAAACCTGTCTGCAAACCTGTCTGCAAACCTGTCTGCAAACCTTTCCACCAACCCGGTGCGATTGCTGCTTTTAAGTTGGAGGATATCAAAATAAAGGCATGATTTGTATGTGATGTAAACGATCATGGCATCTGGTCCTTTCTTATTTGCTAACCAAAATGTTTTGAACTTTAAGTCCTGTCCTCATAATGTGTGACTTACAGCAATACACTACTTGTTGTTCTTGTTACTTAATTCTAAAGCCAGGAATTGCTAATTCTAATTGACGAGTCACAAAGAGAACACAAGATCAATATAAATATCAATGATATTCGAGTAGAACCTTTCTGCAAACCCAGTGTGATATGGTAGATGTCCCAATGATTTGTATGTGATGTAAACGATCAAGGCATCTGGTCCATTCGTATTTGCAAAACATTTTGTTTTGCAAATAGGAATGGACAAAATGTTGGCAATAATGTGGGGTCACAGGCCATAAATGTATGAATTACAGCAATATGTTGTTCAGCAGCACCTTTACCTTTACCCTCTAACATACTTGGATTTAAGGCCAACAAATGCAAATTGTAATTATACATCACAAAGAGAACATGAGATCAACATTAACAAAGATATTAGAGTTTACAGAATCTCAGGAAGTGCTGCTAAAAATTACATTATTTCCTTCCATAAGCAGGGCTTGGTGCTTACCTTTTCTCCAGGGAGCTCATTTGCTCCTCAGCTAAAAGATTTCAGAGCACATGAAGAACTTTAAGGGCACAATTAAAACAATGTGTGCTCCCTTAATAAGGTTTGCACACACATCTGGATTTATTTATTAGTTGCAAATGCAACTGCATGTTTGCCCATACATATGGTTCATGGGCATGTGGGTGGGACACATTTCTTGTTCTTCACAGCACAAACTGGAGATGAGGCAGGACTGTGATGATTTGATTATGAGGAGAAGGACTGCAGGATGAGTAGGTGGAGTCAGTCTCTGATAGGCCAATACATGATTGACCCCACCATGATGTGACATGGATGCAAAGTATATTTGACTTGCAAAGAATGTTAAAAGCCAGCTTCAGGAGATTCACCTCATGATGACCACACATGATCAAAGGGACCAGGACATGACAGCTCATCCATGAACATGTGTGTGTGTGTGCGTGTGCGTGCGTGTGTGCGTGTGCGTGTGCGTGTGCATGTGCATGTTCTAGGGTCTTGTCTTAATGACATAATCTATCAAAATGGAAAGAACTTATTTTTTAGATATATAAATTTGGTGATTTGAATTTGTGATGGATTAAAAAAGTTTCCAATCAATTGGAAATCTTTGTCATATTACTTTAATTTGTTGTTTCAAAGGTAAACAGTGGGCTGACAGAGTATCAACCCGAAAACTTATTCTGGATTAGAACTCGAACCATTTGCTTTGATTTATTATCTGCCACATGCTTCCACATCCAATTGTACAAACTGCAACAATATTAACAGTATATTATTAAAGATGTTGTGCTCACTGATAACAAAGTTTAAAATGCAGGTTCATTTTGATTGAAAAACAGTTGAAGTCTTAACTGTAGATGCCCATAGTGAGTGTGTTGCAAAGGAAAACAAATGTTAATCACACCAAAATCACTTTTTCATCCATCTGTAAGTATTCTATATTGAAATAACATGAGATTTCCATTGAATTCACTTCAAATTGACAATTGATCGCTACAAAAAAAACATAAAAACTGTACCGTCTCATAAATATATATATATATATATATATATATATATATTTAAATATTTTAAAATATTGGCTCTAAAGAACATCATGTGTTGCACTCATACTGGTGTCAAAATTACTTCAGTGGAACTGTCAAATGCAATGAAAAATTGCACTGGTGTTTGCATAATCATTCTTTTTTTTCTTGTTTTCTAGGTTAAATCTTCCGGTGCAGCTTGGAGTCGATCCAACTGTGGTTTGGGGGAGGGAAAAAAATAAATGTAAGGATATTTTTCATGGGTTGCGTCTTTTTCTGTTCATAAATTCCCCTGTTTTGACGGTTTTATTTTGTTGAATATTTTTAATTGAAAAAAGCATTTGACATAACAATGAGCATGCAGTTATCACACATTTGTACCGTTTTATACACAGAGAGGTGGAGAAAAGAAAAAGAGAAAAAGAAGAGATATATAACCATAAAGAGAACCAGGCTGTGTAATGTACATGTGAATTAAGGCAAAGGGATGACAAACAGAGCAACAGCAACTTGACAAGTTTTTACATTTGGTTTACACATTTTAGAAAGAGAGCTTTAAACATGATATAGGAGCTGGGTTTTCATAGTTGGATCCATTTCGTCAGCAGCCCTCTGAATCTTCATCCGCATTATGGCCTTCACTTCTGGAACTGATCAGTCCAAGACACAAGAAGATACAAAGCAAATAGAGAAATGTTATTTCTCTTCATAGAGCCCTAAATAGGTTGTATGTGCTGTGGTGACTCTTCAACCTGTTGGCATATGAATGTAAGCTTTGACCCACAATCACCCTCATCCCATGCATGGAGAGAACGCTCAGCTGTACAGTGTTCCTGATCTATTCCGTTTTTAGGACATATAGTGGGCGATTCCTGATTGGTTGGAACATCTGCCAGGGTTCAGATTATTTCATTTCAACCTTGTAAATGTAACTAGGATGCTTTTTTTTTTATTTAAAAGGTGTTTGGGTGGCTTTTCCTTTTGCTATTCAGCAATTAGTAACTAGAACACACCCTCAGTTTAAGATCAGATGGGCTTCATCAACAAATCTGCCATGGTATGATCAAATGTACAAAATAAAAACAGGAGACAATGATGAGAAACAGCACAGGGAGAACTTTTCTCCATTTAACAGCTGAATGCTTGAGGCACCCGTGATACTAAATAAAGATAACTGTCTGCTTGGTATGGTAGTATCACTACCATCCAATGATTTATTACGACTTCTGCTGAATATCATCAATTTATGCTGGCCATTGTTCTTTGTTTTAAGAATGGTGGATGGATGGATGGCTGAATGAATGAATTACTTTTCTCAGTTTCAACTTGTTTCAGATAAAATTGTGTTGTTTCTTTAAGTTATCGGTACCAACACTTACAGCCATGTCTGGGGCTAAACATTTTGAAAATACTATGGTTGGGCAATCATCTTATGTAATGTATGTGGGGCTTCTATTTAAGTACAGTCCATTTAGTAAATGGACTGAAACATGCCATCACAAGAAAAGATCAAAATATATCACCATGAACTTAGAAAATGCCTTGTTAGAAGTTAGAAAGAGGGAAACCGTAAAATACAGATAGTTGACACATCATCAGAAAACAGCTTCTAGTGCCAAACTCTACAGATTCATCTTTATGTACAAAGACAGTCAAACATCTAAGAAAAAGAAGCATTTGAAACACTGATTTAGCTGAGGAATATTTGCATTGTTCAATACTGACACTGACACACTACTGAACATGATTTAAAACTAGAATAACTAAGCTTTGACTGTTCTTTTTATTATTATTCATATCTATTTTCCTGGCAATTGTTTAAGAATGTTTACTCACAGGTTTAGGATCCAGCTGATATCACAACAATTGAACTCTTTCTACCAGCCCTGAAAGTTCACATACATCTGCAAACCTGGTGTGGTTGCTGCACTTTAATGTGAAGGTCATATTTTAATATGAAAATAATGAATCTGGCAAAGGTCAGCATGATTTGTATGTGATGTAAATGATGATGGCATGTGGTTGGTGCTCATTTGCAAAACAAAATGCTTTGACACTTTTTGTCCTGTCCTTGTAATGTGAGGTCAAAGGCCTACTTATTTTTTTAGTAGTATTCCACATTTTGTTCAGTAGCAGTTATTAAAAATGCATTTTACACCTTAACCTTTAACCTGACATACTTGGTTTTAAGGCCAAAACAGATGTGGTTGAAAGTGTTGGTACTGTTTCAAATAAAAAATGTTTCTTATAGTGTTCTCTGAAAAATTTGAAACAAAAGTAATTGGAATGCACCATTCTTTATTCCATATTAAATAGAACTTTTAGATGTACCATATAATATGAATAAAGCTGTTGAAAATGGCCTGGACAAAGTTATTAGCACTTTACGGTATTACACTTTAGAAGGAATAACTAATAATTGGATAGATTTTCTTCTTTCATTGGTATCACAGGTGACTTCAATCTTATAATCAAATATTGCTTCAGACTCCAGGATGCCACCCACGAACTCCAAGAAGGCCGGATAACTTCAATGCAATGATTCATGCATGTAAGTAGCAATGCACAACAAGGAGTCTTGATATGTGAGAAACTAATGGACAGATGTTTTCTATATCTGGACACATTGGAGGATTTGCAAACCTCAAAAAGGCTCAGGTTTGGAGTTTCTCTTAAGCAGCAAGCTGGTGCTTTAATATGGAAATGAGGGATCCAAGAAAGGTCACCTGAGATGACACTTGACCAACTTTGACATTTGGTTATATCATGGCTCTGTCTCAATACCTAGATCCCTCCATGTTTCAATCTCAGCACTATGCAGTCACTACTAGTCTTGACCAGGGCCAGGTTTACGCCAAACATGCTGGAACCCATCTGATATCTAACAATGTGCTCAGTGCTGCCAATATTCATCAGGCATCTTTTCATGTTCTCTGGCAAAGTTTAATCTTGCAGTTTTGTGCCATTGTGAGCATCGGTTCTCTTCTTGGATGCCATCACATCCAATTTCCACAAATTACCTTGCTGCCAAGTCAGTACCACTTGCTAGTTTGGTTTTCAATGCAGGGTTGTGTGAATAGTGAATAGAATCCTTTTTCGAGGATGACCAATGCATCTTCTGATACTTGGTAGAATGGCTTTTCCTTTATGGGCTGTGTGTAGCCCTCTGATGTTCTTGTACCCTCTCCCATCTTTATGAAGGCTCCCAATCTGCAATCTTAATGGGAAGTAAGCAAGTTTTATTTATTAAGCACCTTTCAAGACCAGAGGTCACAGGGTGCTTCAGAGAAAATAAACACAAGATTAGATTACAAAAATAAATAAACAAAATAAAATCATAAAATGCTTTGACAACTAAGAGTAAAATACAGACAAATCGCTACCTATAGGGTTAGTTTGAAAATAATGAGTGACTGCAGAGATCTAAGGGCCACGACTGCAAACGCACCTTTAGTTTTTAGCCTGGACTGAGGAACAGACAATGAGCCGTGATCAGGGGACCTGAGAGTCCTACTGGTGACATAAGGCTGCAAAGGTTCACTAATGTAAGAGGGTGTTTGGTCAAGCAGAGCTCTAAAAATGAAAACCAGAACCTTAAACAGAACTCTAAACTGAACTTGTTCAGATAATTTCCTTATCATAAAACAGAGGTCAGGCAAAAACTGAGAAAGCTATGGTGCTCACAGGTTAATTTGTAACCTTGCTCAGGCAATCAGCCTTGATTGGAAATCACAGGTGTCATCACTTTTGTTGCAGTGTTCACAGATGTACTCACTTTTGTTGGATTGAATGTGTAGCTGTAGTCTTTCTAACCTGTCTTTGCTCATACATAAGAGATAACTTATTGGAAGTCGCTTTGGATAAAAGCGTCTGCTAAATGACCGTAATGTAATGTAATGTAATAATACCCTGCACTTCAACTTACAAGTAATCATAGTATTGGAAGATGTGTTGCAGGAGATAAAATAACTTCTTGTAATTTTTTCTGGAGCTTTTCCTCGTCTTCCCAGAGAGCTTTGGCCGGGGTCTGGAACTTTCCTGATGTTGTGGGCCTGTAAAGCCCTTTGAGATGATAAAAATAAAACTTCATTTGACTAAATTGTTACGATCCCGAGTTGTACGTTGTGTTTCTGGGGCGGCAGTAGCTCAGTCCATAGGGATTCAGCTTGGGAACCGGAGGGTCGCCGGTTCGAGTCCCGTATGGACCAAGTAAGTGGACTGGGAGCTGGTGAGTTGCCTGTTTGCCTCCAGGGCACTGCCGAGGTGCCCCTGAGCAAGGCACCAAACCCTCAACTGCTCTATGGGCGCCGTAAATGGCTGCCCTGCACCCCCTCTGTAATGTGTGTGTGTGTGTGTGTGTGTGTGTGTGTGATATGAGGGGTTGCAAGATAAATTTCAATTGTGTGTGTTGGAAGTCTCTTTGGATAAAAGCGTCTAGCTAAATGACTGTAAATTAAAATTTCTGTCTATGTATATGTCTGTCTGTGAATATATCCTTAGATTGGTTAAACAGCAGGGTGTGTCTGCGGTGGTAGTCGCAGCTTGGTTGATCCTGAGAGCCTGTAGATTTATAAAAAGTCTGAGACGTATCCCCCTGGTTCCCAGCTCCCGGCGTTTTTTTGCTCGACATCCGTTTTCAAACGCAGCCTCTTGTGATTGTGTTCTCTGATATAGTTGTCTATAGTATCTGTGTAGTGGTTTGGTTTATGTACGTTATTATATTATGGTTGTAAGGTGTTAGCTTATCACTGTAAATAAATTTCACACTGTATTCATATTGTTTGTTTGATATCCTTCGTAGTGGCTGATTTCAAAATTGGTTATTTTCACATTTATACCCCAATTCCCCAAGATTCCCCCACAGTGATATGAAAACCACATTACAAATTTGGAAGAATGGAAGCTTTTTGAAGTATTAACAAATTTAAAATGTAGCAGTCACTGTAATGTGTATATATATATATACATGCATACGTTATGCTTAGTATAGAATTTTCATGTTATTTCTTTAGTTTGTGTTTTTACATTCCTGTTAACACCAAAATTATCTTAGGGCTATGTCACCAATTTCATGGATGCTGTTTAAAGAAAGAACTCACAAGTATAAATTCTGAACATTGAACTGCAGTTGATTATTTTAAGTCTTTGCAGGGAAAACTGAGGAACTCTGAGGAGCTGTTTTTCTCTCTCTGAAGTGCTCAGTGCTGTTTCTTCTACCTTATAATCAAAGACACAGGCATGTAATCTGATCACGAATCATGCTGCAAGCATTTACACCTTGCACTAAAATGAGACCTTGTTATCTTGATAATGTATCCCAGTAATGAGAACAGATGGTGTTAAAAGGGCCAGAGTGACTGAATAGAGCCTACAGCTGTCCTTGTGATGTGGTTTTGTGGTTTTGCTGTAGTGGACAAAAAATTTAAATTTTCGGCAACGATGCTGTTCTTGCACTATTTCACTAGTTGACCACTTCTTCAGTGTTTTTTCATTACTGATGAGTCCCATCATGGTTGACTCATCAGTGAACTTGATGATTTAGTTAGAGCTGGATTTGGCAGTGCAGTCAAAGGCAGGGCAAGGCAAGGCAAATGTATTTGTATAGCACATTATCATACACAGAGGTCATTCAATGTGCTGCACAGATGATCAAAGAATCATCTTAACCAACAGAGAAAATAAAAGAGCTAAAAAAAGATAAAAGTACAAAGATCTGATCTCCATTGGGAGCTGGTTCCAGCAGTGGGCAGCATGATAGCTGAATGTCATTTCACCATGTTGTTTTTTTTCTTTTACTCTGGGCACCAATAACTGATCAGCTTCTGCTGATCTTAGACATATCAGAGTCAATATCAAGGCTCATTTACTTGAAAATTCTACAGTCTATAATTTCCAATTTCTATAATTAGACCATTTAGTGACTATGGACAAGAAGAAGAATTTTGCAGTCAACTCTGAATCTGACTGGTAGCCAGTGCAAAGACCTGAGAGGTGGAGTAATATGCTCTCTTCTTAGTTATTGTAAGAACCCAAGCAGCAGCATTCTGAATAAGTTGTAGCTGTCTAATGGTCTTATTATTTGGTAAACCTGTGAGGAGAGCATTGCAGTCATCGACCCTGGTCTCCATGACTGGGTTTCCATTTCTGCACAAATGTTCCATTCATCTCTTTAACTCGCCCAAATCATGAAAGGAAATATTTTTAAAAGCCAGCTGCTATATCTGTAGTAGTGCCCAGCGTTTAACCTGCTCAAAGGTTAGCAAGCATGAATAAATGTAGGTAAATGTAATGCTAATGTCTGCTATTAGTTGTGTTAAACATACAATGACGTTGAGGTCATCCTGTAGAGGCTTGTGCTTTGACAGGTATATTAGGAGTTATATGAAGGCCATCCTGTAGTTTTGTCTTGGATTAGAGCAATATCAAACTTATACACATTCAGGGAAGGAAATCAGAGGGATCAGTTTTTAATCAGTTTTTAATGGGTCAGTTTTTGCCCTCCCAGACCAAGCATAACTGATTATAATTATAATTATTAATTATTATTACATATTATTAATCATTATTCCTTTTATTACGAATTAAAATAATAAAAAGTGATTGATCAGAATAGATTGGACATTTGATCTTTATCCCTTCTAAAATGATGAGTTTTTCCACAAAGACAAACTCTTCTTGACTGTCAGAGTGGAGAAGCTGCTGCTGCTGCAGCTCTTCTCCATATGGTTTGATGTGTGGTTGCCTGGATTGCTTGTGGACCCACTTCTTTACAGCTGACTCCACAGTAACAGCTGCATCTTCCAGGGATACCATCATTGGAGGGATTTTATCAGTGCTAACATCAATCTTACACGTTGAACACTCACAGTAGGTCTAAGCTTATTTATAACCCTCTAAGGTTGTATGACTTATTTGTTCTTGGTTTTTGTTTTTCAGTGCCTATAAAACATTTTGGCTGTGCTTTATCTGTTACCCATTCACATTGATTGATTAACATTCTAAATCAAAGTTCATAAACTGTATATAATACAACTTTTTTTCATCAGTTATAAAAAAGCATTCTTACTCTCTTATTCAACATTGTGCACACAATAATACCAAACAGCAAAGGGTCATTCTCTTAACGTAAATAGGCTAAATGATTGATTTTAGATTGAAGACACCTGTGACACGAATTAGAGAAAAAAGTCTGCTTGAAATCAATCACCACAATCCCATCATTTATTGTGACTTCCAAGGGAAATCAATAATGTTTTTACTTTTGTGCTGTCACCCCTGAGCACTGGTTGACTTTGTTCAGTCAGCTGGATTTGAATGATATGTTTGCATAGCTTTGAATGTAAAACATCTGGTTCAGTTGAAGTTTGCTGCTGTTTTGATTGTCTTCCCACTGTGCAGGTTCAATGTTTATGTTCTTGCTGATAGGATAATCAAACAAAGCAGCTGTTAGAGTAGCAGAGGTCATGTGGCGGGGCGGCAGTAGCTCAGTCCATAGGGATTCAGCTTGGGAACCGGGGGGTCGCCGGTTCCAGTCCCCCATGTGGACCAAGTAAGCAGACTGGTAGCTGGTGAGTTGCCAGTTTGCCTCCAGAGCACTGCTGAGGTGCACGTGAGCAAGGCACCAAACTCCCAACTGCTCCATGGGTGCCCCCCTGCACCCCCTCTGTAACGCATGTGTTTGTGTGCGTGTGATATGAGGTGTGTGCAAGATAAATTTCAATTGCATGCGTGAATTGCAGCCAAAATGCAAATCTTAAGTATCTCAGAGAAATAAGTTTGTAGCACATGAAATAATTGAGATATTTCATTGGATCTGCTTTAAATCAGAATAAACTATAACTGCAGCATGTGAAGATGATCTGATGATTCCCTGATGATACTCTGGCTTCTTAAACCAGCTTTCTAAAGGGACAATAAGCACAAATTTAATAATAAAGTTTATGTAAAACAGCAATCTGCTGACACTTAATAATTCCAGTTTTCACATCAAAATGTAGTATATATATGCATCTCTTTCTACCTTTTGTTTTTATTTTATTTTTTACCTGCAGATACTGTAGATTCTACTTCTATACCAGCGTGTAATCTTTCAGTGTGCTGAAAGTGTGTTCCAAATCCAGCTTTCACGACGATAAGCACTGATTTCATAAAAAATTATGAATTATAAATTCTACTTCTATACCAGCACGAAAACAGCCACAGCCACACAACTTGGCATTCACACAGCCCGTACTGGCCTACCTGTTACAAAGTAACACATAAACATAAAACTATTATTAAGTGTTCAAGGTATAATACTCTTAATGTTCTTCTAGTTTTTGACAAGAAGTGTGACTCTTATTTTGAAAGAATCTATTCAGTCACTCTTTTTACTTTGTATGCTCCAACTTGGGAACATGATTCGTCAGTTTGGCATAGATTTTCATTCGTATGTGGACGACACTCAATTGTATGTTTCCATAAACGCCATCGATCACTCTGCGATCTCCAACCTCAAGTCATGCTTACTAGCCGGTAAAGGCAAAAAACTTGAAACATTTTTGGAGATATCCCTTTAAACTATTTTATGTTACCAAGGAGACACAGCAGCTGCAGCCATTTTGCATTCTATGTCAGAGCCTCTCAGGAATGGAACAACACACCTTAACACTGATGAAACAGTGCCACCTATCGTTCATTATCCACAGAGCTAAGAGCCTGGCTCATGAGCAAACAGTCCAAACACCTGATCATGGTTTATGTGTTGCTCTGTTGTCTGTAGGTTTTCATCCAGCCCTGTCTTGCTGTGTTGTCAGCTTCATGTCTGTACACAGTGTTGTCATATGTATGTTAGTATATAGTGCAGTTACTGTATGTATATGTTTCCTTGTTGTCTGTTAGCTTCACTGTCCTGTTATCAAGTTTCAAGTTTATTTGTCATTTGCACAGTAAAACACAGCCCCAAACTGTACATTGAAATTCTTTGTGACGTGACAACAACAACAGCATATTGAAATTGCAATTTGTGCAATTTGTGCAAAGTACTAAGCATAAAAAGAAAATGGAATAAAGAGTGCAGACCAGATTAAATAACAGCAGAATAATATATATATAGATACATTACATTACAGTCATTTAGCAGACGCTTTTATCCAAAGCGACTTACATTACATTACCACCCATTACAGAGGGGGGAGCAGTTGGGGGTTGCTCAGGGGCACCTCGGCAGGGACTCAAACCGGCGACCCTCCGGTTCCCAAGCGGAAGCCCTACCGACTGAGCTACTGCTTCCACATATACACAGACTAATACAAATAAATAAATCTAAAGTGGCATGAGTACCAAAGATAACGGAGTGCAAAGTCACTGGTTAAGGAGTCCGTGCCTGGATGCACTGGTAGCGTCTACCAGATACCTGCAGTAGCTCAGTCGGTAGGGACTCCACTTGGGAACCGGAGGGTCGGCAGTTCGAGTCCCGTATGGACCAAGTAAGTGGACTGGTAGCTAGTGAGTTGCCAGTTTGCCTCCAGGGCACTGCCGAGGTGCCCCTGAGCAAGGCACTCAACCCCCAACTGCCATGGCTGCCCTGCAATAATTGGAAGGCGCTTTGGTTAAATGGTCTGCTAAATGACTGTAATGTAATGTACCAGATGGCAGAAGGGTGAACAGTCCATAGATTTCATCCTTATTGATTTTAATTATAGTAATAAATAATGTATCTGCACATTCTTGGCACACACAATGTCCTTTATCTCATAATTGCTAAGTACTGAAGAGTGGAATAATCCTATTCGTTCCATTTGACTGTGTTAACTGTGCTGAGCTGTCATTAAGAATTGTCTATGTGTAAACTATGATACAGAAGAAGCCAGAGAGAGAGAGAGAGAGATTCTGACAACAGGAAGCTCAGTAACAAGGTCCAACTTAGGTGATCTATAAGTAACAAGATCAGATTCTTCCTCTGTCCACAACAGGGAGGATTGAGGTTCACATGATGAGTCAGTTCACATGAATGGACAATGCAAGACAATAAAGAGCACTGTGTTGTTGTATAAGGTCTATCAAAGGACAGCTATACCAAGTTCACTGGAAGAAGTGGGGATTGAATACTCAATATGGGGAGGACACCACTATCATATCATCTACAATGCACAGGATGCATAAAGAGGAATGTGCCGAGAGGAGTGGACTCGCCTGTGTACCAGCCAGAAACCAACACAAAGAAGGAGACACACCCACTTTGAATAGTATATATTGTATGAGAATCCTGAGTTCTCTGAGTTCTGCGCAGATGAACGCTTTTGGTTGGCTACATTAAGTGTAACTGCCGAACCAATTGAGGAGGTGGTCTCAGTCACATTGGTATAACATCTTCTCATAGTGTAACCTAATGAATATATTTCTGAAATTAAAACAATATAAAATGAACTGAAAACTGTAAGTAAGTGCTTGAACAGTCAAATCAAATACATGTCTACATTGAATAAATAAAAGCAGTAAAATAAAGGCCTGCTTTGTATCTGGTCCTTTCTTATTTGCAAAACAAAATGCTTCAAACTTTAAATCTGTCCTCATAATGTATAAACTACTTGTTTACATTTTGTTACTTGATTCTAAGGCCAAGAATTGCAAATTGTAATTACAAGTCACACATAAGCTCAATGTAAACAAAGATATTAGAGTCAAACCTCTCTGCAAAACAAACCCAGTGCGATCTGGCAGATGTCCCAATGATTTGTATGTGATGTAAATGATCATGACATCTGGTCCTTTCTTATTTACAAAACAAAACAAAATGAAATGTACACATTAACCTACATTCTGTAAGTATGGCAGGAACATGACTCCATTCACCAAAGTCACTCAAATACTTATTCAACATCTAATTAACACAATCCATCTATTTTTGTGTTTGTGTGTGTATGTGTATGATGGGATTGTGTGTGTGTATGTCCAGTGTGACACTGACACAGGGTGTGTGTGAAGCGTCTAATGCAGTACGGTAAGGTGCTTGTAGTTAGTGCATGCTGCTCTGCTTGCTGCTTTCTGTTTGCAACTTTCTGCTTTCAGCTACCGCCGCTGGCTAGCCTCCTTATGGTGAAAAGAGGAGCCGAGTGCGTAAGCCTCCTCTGCCAGTACATAACCTCTCCACCACCAAGACTTCTGCAGTGCCTCCTCGTGGCAACACATGGTAACTGGGTACTTCGCAGTCCCAGGCTAAACCGCAGGGGATCTCGGAGCAGCAGTGGGCCCCAGAGATGCAGTGTGCAGACTCACCTTACGGTGGACACGCCCTGGCACCCATCAACCACTGCCCCAGCTATGGGCAAATAGCCCCACTGCCTTGTGGGATAGCCTCTTGAGGCAAGGCTAAGGGAGCACACCCCAACAGAAAAGAAACGTGCTGGCGGTGCGCAATAGGCGGGCCAAAACAGAGCTTGGTCCCGGCAGCCTCCTGCAGCCAGGATGGGGCTGGTTGTCCTGGGCTTACCCATGCCACCAGACGTACCTCATCATGGTGAAGATAGTGCTTCTGGGGATAGCGCACCCCCTACGGCACTTTAAAAATGTCCTTGGCGCGGGTATCCACCTCTGACCACGGTGAACTTTTTTGCACTGGCGACGGGAGCAGGATTGAATAGTCTGGAAGCCCCTAGTCAGAACCCTGCACGTCAGCGGCACAGGGTATTTGGTCGCTAGCAGCTGGGACTGAGTGGCAGCTGCTCTCGGCAGACCCCTGTGTGACTGAGCAGCCCCTATTTAGGGACCACACTGCTCACCTCAAGTGAGGAAAGGCCTAGAAAAGGTGGCCTAAAAAATGCCCACTCAACTTAAGCCTGGACAGGCTACCGCTCCTGTCGGGCCATTCCACCTCTGCGGTCGAAACAGAAAAATTAAAAACAGTAAAAACAAGTCCTACAACCTTAAACTGGCAACATGGAACATGAGAACCCTCCTGGACTCCTATGGCCGGTCTGAAAGCCCCCATAGAAGGACAGCCCTGGTTGCGGCCGAGCTGAGCAAGTATAACATCAATATTGCTGCCCTGAGCGAAACCAGGCTCCTTGATGAAGGGTCGCTAACAGAGGAGGGCATGGGCTACACCTTGTACTGGAAAGGCTATCCCGCAGGTGGACAACATCATCATTTGCATGGTGTGGGACTGGCCATTAAGAACACACTATTGCCAAGGCTCACTGAAACACCTGTGGGCATCAGTGAAAGACTGATGACCCTCCGTATCCCTCTGGTGAAGGACCGCTATGCCACACTCCTTAGTGTGTACGCTCCAACTTTACCATCTGACAGTGAGTCGAAAGACTCCTTCTACCAAGCATTAGATGAGGCTCTCTGCCGGATCCCCAAGAACGACAAGATACTCCTTCTTGGGGACTTCAATGCTCGTGTTGTGCAAAACAGTGGGATATGGAAAGGAGTACTTGGCAACCATGGGATTGGTCAGGCTAACTCAAATGGCATGATGCTGCTTACCCTCTGCTCAGAGCACAACCTGACCATAACCAACACCATCTTACAGCAAAAGTCCAAATATAAAACATCATGGATGCACCCACGCTCCAAACATTGGCACCTGATTGATTATGCCATCGTGAGACGCTGCGACATCAGTGACGTTCTCATAACCCGGGCCATGAGAGGTGCAGAATGCTGAACAAATCACCGCATGATCATGACCAAGGTCCGCATGCAAGTGCTTCCCCCCATGCAAACCATCAAGACTGGTTTGATAACAACTCACAACAGACTCCATCCAAAACCTGCTAAACCACATGCACAGAGCACATCAAGAAACCCTAAGAAACCCCTCATCCAGCACCACCAAACAGCGGTGGCAGAAGGCCAGAAGGGAAGTGCAGAGAACTCTGCGAACCATGCGGAACACATGGTGGATGGAGAAGGCCAATGAAATTCAGGCATTCGCTGATAGAAATGATATGCACAATTTTTACAATGCAGTCAAATCTATTTACGGCCCAACAAGTCACAGCATCACTGAAAACATCGGATGGGCTCAAAGTCCTGAAAGATCAGTCCAGCATCCTGGAGAGGTGGGCTGAACATTTCAACACCTTACTAAATCAGGACGCTGATGTAGACTACACCATCATGCGTGAATTGCCTGAATTTCCACCCATTGACAACCTCAGTCAACCTCCAACCTTCCTGGAGGTCCTGACAGCCATCCGCTCCTTGAAGAACAACAAGTCACCTGGTTCTGACAATATCCCAGCAGAACTACTGAAACAGGGAGGTTTCCTCTGCACAAGATTGGTACACCATTACATCACCAAAGTTTGGGCTGATGAAAGCATCCCTCAGCGATCGTTGCGTAGCGTATGTGACACCTGTCACTCACTGAGTTACATTGCAAAATGGTACAGAAAAATAGGTTATTTGTCTAATTCATTTACAGTTTATGTTGAATTTCATTTTATGCGCAGCATAGATTTTCTTGTGCGCTGACAATGTGCGAGTAGTGCGCAATTGCGCACGTGCGCAGCTTAGAGGGAACATTGATCCTGCGTCAGTTCCATGATGGAATGACTGCTAGGGTGAGAGTAGGAGGTCAAGAGTCTAGCCCTTTCTCTGTGCGTACAGGAGTAAGGCAAGGGTGTGTACTAGCACCTGCACTTTTTAATATCTTCCTCCTATGTGTCACCCAGCTTCTCCACAAGGAGATTGAAGACAACAGTAGGATGGAAATTGTCTACAGGCTGGATGGCAACCTCTTCAACATCAGGAGGTTGCAGGCAACCACCAAACTGAACAAATTAAGAATACTTGAGCTGCAGTATGCAGATGACTGCGCTTTTGTATCTCACTCTCCACAAGACCTCCAGTTTGTCCTGGATGCAGCAGTGAGGGCATACAGCAGGATGGGGCTGACCATCAACACTGCCAAAACAGAGGTAGTCTGCCAGTGGAGTGCCAACATTCCACCCACACCACCTGTCTTCACTGTCGACGGCAAAAAGCTGTCTGTAGTACCATCTTTCAAATACCTGGGGAGTATCCTCTCAGAAGACAACACCATCGACAATGAAGTACAAAACCGGATCAAACAAGCATCAGCTGCTTTTGGGAGACTCAGGCGCCGGGTCTTTCAGAACAAGAACCTTCATCTCCAAACAAAAAGTGCTGTGTATCGGGCCGTCTGCATCACCACCCTGCTCTACAGCTGTGAAGCCTGGGTCACCTACAGCCGTCATGTCAAGTCCCTGGAGCAGTTCCGGATCCGCTGTCTTCAGCGCATCCTGGGGATCACTTGGCGTGACCGTGTGCCTCACACTGAAATCTTGAGTAGAACAGGCTGCCGGAGTATTGAGGCCACAATTACTCAACACCAACTGCGTTGGCTGGGGCATGTCATTAGAATGCCCCACAATCGTCTGCCTCGCAGAGTCCTATACGGCCAGCTGCACCACGGCCAGCGCTCTGCGGGAGGACAGAAAAAGAGGTTCAAAGACAAACTGAAATCTGCACTAAAGAAATGCAAAATTAAGCCTGGGGACCTGGAAGACATGGCTGCTGACCGCAACACCTGGCGGCAGATGTGTCTTGATGGGACCCAATCACTGGAGGAGGACAGGACAGCCAGGAGGCAGCAGAAAAGGCTCAGGAGGAACACAGCTGTGACTGCCAGTAACACCAACACCAAGTTCACATGCCCAACCTGCAATAAAACCTGCGGATCCAGGATTGGACTTTTCAGCCATCAAAAAACTTACCGATAGTCAGAAGTGGACGTCATCATCGGACTCGATGGACAACCACAAGCATGATGGGATTGACATGTATATATACATTATTTGCATATCAGTCCAAAATATTCAATTTTGCGCAACTGGGAGGCCTTGATGATCCACGCCAGGACTTTTGAGCATATTCCATCACATTAAACTGCTTCAATTGGAATATTAAAATCAACTGAAAGAACACCTAAATATCTCTTCATTCAAAGAGAGCTCTGTGCACTCCTCTCGCTTTTTGTGTATTTGAGACCTTTGATTGTTTTGTGTGCTTTGCCACTGGGTTGAAGGTGGCTGGTAGTCGATGTCAAAGTAAATCAACGCAAAAAGGTATTTTAAAGTTAATCATGTAGTTTAACATTGGGCTAATAGGTGTGTACTTTAGCATTTGTTGTGTTCATATGTGTTCCCCTGCAGAGCATCAGTGGTCTATTAGCTGCTCTTGCCTTGGAACTGTTTTTGTTGTTGTTTTCATTTGTTTTGTTTGTTTCCTTTCCTGTCCAATCCACCCTGGCATGTGTGCTGGTAGTGAGCAAAAAGATCTGGGGTTTGCCCTCGGGGCGGACTAGTTTTCTTTTGTTTGTTTTTGTTTTTTGTTCTGCCTGCTTCCCCCCCCCCCCCCCCGCCATCACTCATCAACTTTAACTAGGTAGACCACAGTTAGGCAGGAAGGCTTAGTGTGTGTGTGTGTGTGTGTGTGTGTGTGTGTGTGTGTGTGTGTGTGTGTGTGTGTGTGTGTGTGTGTGTGTTAGTGGAACTGTCCTGCTTAGTTATAACTGAGGTTAAATGGTTGATGGCTAATACAACTTGTACTTGAACTCATGTAATGAAAACATTTATTTTGTACGGCATCTTTCCTCATCTTCGTTCCTTAAGCTAGTGATCTGTTGTGGGTATACCAAAATGAAAAATATTCCACAGTAGTTGAAATAACGTTTAAGTTACGTTTGTCAGCTGCTCCGGTCTCCACCTTGCTGCCATATTGGATAAGAACAGAGCTCTGACGGAGGAAACAGTGAATTCTGTTCTAAGTATTTCCTCTGGATCCTAGTCTGCACAGCTCGTTCATCTTATTCCACAAAGATCTCTACCTCAAAATGATCGATGTGACCGAAAGTGACCGGTCCTAGGACCAGGTCTGAATTGGTTATCATAGTTTTCATAGTTTTACACGGGTACTACTACCTGTTTTGGTTTCAAAATAAACAAACTAACAACCAAAGACTGCACTGGAGGTTCCTTTTATTTTGAAATATTTCAGCAAGTTACTTTTACACACATCTCATTTCACAAATGATACATCACTCTTTAAGGAACATAACCAGGGTTAACTTCAAAAACACAAACTAAGTAATAGTTTAAAGGCATACAGCTATTTATTTTAAAAGGAACTTTCTTCCCTCCTCAAAGATCATCACACCTCCACCATTGGCCACTAGATGACAGCAAAGGACAAATGTTAAAATAAATGACTATAATCTGAAATTAAACCAATTTTAAACATTTGTATACAAACACTCCAGCATTGATATGGACAAATGTTATATCAAACGAAGCCTCACTATTAAAAGTATAGTTTTATAGTATGGTAGGAATATATTAATATACAAATGGTCAGACTTATGTAGCTTGCAAATAAATCAGAATTCAAAACATTTTATTGCTAAGAATATATTCCAGAGAATGGCTCATCACCAATTGCATGTTTCTGGGTAAAAAAATATCCAGAAATTAATTTAATAAAAGTTGAAAAGAGTTGAAATTTGATAAATCCGTTTTAGGGCCTTTCTGGTGGAATACAGAAAGAATAATTTCAACTAGAAATGCATTTCCTGGAGAAAATGCACTGTGATTGCAATTGCTTTAAGGTTTTGCCGAATACTGACGAAGGGACTGCAAGGTAAAGTGGGAAGGCAAAATTTTGAATGGTTTCTGAACCTGAAAAGGCCGAGTAGTATGAAGGGTGTGTAGGAAATATAATTTTTCTTTAATTGGAAATGGCTGTAAACTTTCAAATAGGAGGCATTTTAAACTGAAAAACCCATGAAATATCTGCTGAAGAAACCTAAAAGAATGAAGCCCAAATCGCTGAAAAATGTCTGAATGGTTCCTGTACATTTAAGAATAAAGAAGCATATCCTTTGAGCCTGCTATTTGTTTAAAAACAACAGGTGCAACCAATTAAGCAGAGGCACAGAGCTGGGTCAGTCTAAAGGCAGAAGAAGCCTCAAAACCACATGTTGAAGAACCTTTCTCTCATGGAGAAACTGTAACTTCTATCTGAAAACGGAATAGGCCATGAGAACTGGCAAGATGAACAACATTGGGAAAGATTTTCTCATCTGAAAAGAAATTAACATTGGGGCTAGATGAGGAAATGTCAGGACCAGTTGTCATTTAAAGGCAGAAAGAGTAAAATCTACACATGTAACAGTTTAACACATTTCATATTCGGAAAGAGGACAAATTGTTTACTCTCTGTCAATCAGCTTCAGCTATCCTCCACTCTAACGAGATGCAATATACACACATGGGGAAGGCTGAAAAATCTGAATGTATTCTAAACTTGTGATGAAAAAAAATGTGAAATATTTCCAAAATGCTGAATGAGTGGCTGAAAAACATTGTTGCAGTCATACTAGTGTCAGAGTTACTACAGTGGAACCGTCACATACAATTTGAATGAATGTGACAACACCAATGTCGCTTAATTATTCTCTTTTTCTTGTTTTTGAGGTTGAATCTTCCAGGACAATGTGTAGTTGGTCCAACCACGGTTCATCAGTGTTGTGTTCAGCTAAAGAGGAAGAAAAAAAGTAGAAGGTCTGTCTTTTTATTTGCGTAAAATAATCAGCTTTCACTTGTTCCATATAGTTTTAACACTGAGTAAGAAAGCTTTTAACCTGGTAAAGGATCTGGGTTTGAATAGCTGGATCCGTCAAGTCAGCAGCACTCTGAAACTTCATCCTCACAACGGTCTTCACTTTTGGAACTGAAAAGTCCAAGAAACATGAAGTTACAAACCAAATAGAGAAATATTTTTCTTTATTAAGTCCTAAATAAGTTGTATGTGATGAAATTCATGTTCACCTGCTTGGCATATGAAAGTATTCTTTGCATTACAGTTACCATCTGCCCAATTAGGGGGAGGACCTACGTACATACAGTGTTGTTTACAATAAGCATTATTATTAGTATTCCCTGTCTGATGTCTGAAAAGGCTGGTGCTGCCGTCTGCCCACTTCCAGGGTATTCGGTACAATCCAATCCACACTTGAGTTGATACTAAAGAGAAGACCTCATTGTTCTCCTGGGCGTTCTCGATCAGTGCAAGATCTGTGTGATGCTCTCTGCAGTATGCCTGGGCATCCGTCCATGACATTGAATCTGGGATTAAAGTATAGACTTTCGGTCCTGGATTTGCATCTACAATACAAAGATAATGATAATTACATGATTTTCATTGCTCAATTGGCTGCCACCCAACAACTTTTAAGCCTTCATACAACATTAAATGAAATTCAGTAATGCATGTATATACTTTGTAATGTGTCTCTGAGGGTTTAAATATGTCCCTTAACACTAATTGGTCTTACCAGTATAACAAATAAATTCCATCAAGTTTTTGCAATCCCCATCATTCCATGTTCCTTCGATTCTCATCAGAACACATTCCTCCTTTGCAGAATAATTGTTTGGTTCACCTGGACTCCAGTTGTGATAGCTGGTTTGGCCTGTTTCACCAGTCACTGACCATCTCCAGGAGTTCACATCATTGCCCAAAGTTTTCGTCCAGGCCTTGGGGTCATCTGATAGTCCAATCCAAGCAAATGGAATGTCCGGGTTCTGACTGCTCAGTCTGTTAATGTCATCCATGCTTTCAAAGGTCGCCAGGTCAAGGTAATTCTCTCTGCAGTAATCTCTTGCATCATACCAGTTCATTTTCAAGTTGACATAGTGGTAAGATCGAAATAATTGATAGAAGTGAGAGGAGGGAATGCAAAATCCTGAAGATTGATAAGAGAAGATGAAATCGGCAAAATCGTTTTTTTCTATTTTCATTATTATTAATGATTAACAGGAAATAACCGTACATAATACAGTTATAATTCTGCCATGTTAGCCCATTTACTACAGCATATTTCAACCCTTTAACAAATCATTCCACAGCTTAAATGTGTTTCTATTTTCACGGTCAAATTAATAATATAGCATTATTATTATTATAACATTAGTTCTATGGTGTGAGTTGGTATGGTATCTGTGTATGTGTAATGTGTATCAGACTTTTTGAAAATGGGCTGAAACAGATCAAAATCCATCACCAAGAACTTATAAGAAAGGTGTTTCACTCTTACCAATCAGGAGAAAAATCACAAGAATGTTATGATCCATTTATGGTTTTTTATGTTTTTTCTGCAGAAGAAGTTAGAAAAATAATGAAACCATAGATCACATACTAAGATAGAAAACACTGTAAAGAACAGATAGTAGACACATTAATACTGAGAACTTTTCCCCCTTTTTTCTGCCCATTCATTTATTGGAATTGTAATGCTGCACATAGTTGCCTCATAGTGCTGCTCATATTCATCACTAACTCACATTTTAAGATTATAGGTCTTCAGGCCTTGTAGTGCCAAACTCTACAGATACATCACTATGATCAAAGACAATCAAATGCTTCTCAGAAAAAGTAAAAAAAAAAAAATGAACTAA
Source organism: Genypterus blacodes (assembly GCF_046128005.1). NCBI lineage: Eukaryota > Metazoa > Chordata > Actinopteri > Ophidiiformes > Ophidiidae > Genypterus > Genypterus blacodes. The sequence continues at coordinate 5,918,558 of NW_027466864.1, read as the reverse complement.
GAGATATTCTTATTTTTACTGACACATTTGCATTTAATGAATATTGAATGAACTGAAAACGTAACAAAGTAAAAAGAAAAGTAAAAAGTAAAGTCAATGTTGAACAATTTTCAAATCAAATACATGTCTAGTAACTTATTACAACGTGAACACACACAAACAAAATACATGAACAGCGTAGTAATGCATTTTGTGTTTTTAGAAATGTTACAAAAGTAACGTACGTCATGACATAAGATGACATATTGTTGGATTACCAATTGAATGTATGCTGTTTATATTGTCCAACATGTAAATAATAAAAAATGGAAAGATGTCTAAACCACCTGCTAATTTCCTGGCAAATGTTAAAGTCTGTTTACTCACAGTTTTAAGATCCAGCTGATATCACAACGTTTGAACTCTTTGTATCAACCCTGAAAGAGTCTCTCACACCTCCAAACCTGTCTGCAAACCTTTCCACCAACCCGGCACGATTGCTGCTTTTAAGTTGGAGGATATCAAAATAAAAGGCATGATTTGTATGTGATGTAAACGATCATGGCATCTGGTCCTTTCTTATTTGCAAATCAAAATGATTTGAACTTTAAATCCTGTCCTCATAATGTGTGAATTACAGCAATACACTAATTGTTATTCTTTTGACTTAATTCTAAAGCCAAGAATTGACAAATTCTAATCTCGAGTCACAGGGAGAACATAAGCTCAATGTAAATATCAATGATATTAGAGTAAAACCTTTCTGCCAAACCAGATGTCCCAATGATTTGTATGTGCTGAAAACAATCAAGGCATCTGGTCCTTTCTAATTTGCAAAACAAAATGTATGGATGTGTGGATTTAAGGCCAGCAAATGCAAGTTATAATTATACATTGCAAAAAGAAAAAAACATGACATCAACATAAAGAGTTTACAGAATCCAAGGAAGTGCTGCTAAATGACATTATTTCCTTTCATAAGCAGGGCTTGGTTCTTACTTTTTCTCCTAAGAGCTCATTTTCTCCTCAGCTAAAAGATTTCAGAGCACATAAAGAACTTTAAGGGCGCAATTAAAACAATGTGTTCTCCCATAATAAAGTTTGCACACACATCTGGATTTATTTATTAGTAGCAATGCAAAAGCATGTTTGCCCATACATATGGTACATGGGCATGTGGGTGGGACACATTTCCTGTTCTTCACAGCACAAACTGGAGATGAGGCAGGACTGTGATGATTTGATTATGAGGAGAAGGACTGCAGGATGAGTAGGCAGAGTCAGTCTCTGATAGGCCAATACATGATTGACCCCACCATGATGTGACATGGATGCAAAGTAAATTTGACTTGCAAAGAATGTTAAAAGCCAGCTTCAGGAGATTCACCTCATGATGACCACACATGATCAAAGAGACCAGGACTAAAGACATGACGGCTCATCCATGAACGTGTGTGTGTGTGTGTGTGTGTGTGTGTGTGTGTGTGTGTGTGTGTGTGTGTGTGTGTTATAGGGTTCTGTCTAAACTCAAATATCAAAATGGAAAGAACTTATTTTGCAAAATACTTAGAATAGATAGAACATTGTGTATTAATTTGGTGATTTGGATTTGTGATGGATTAAAAAAGTTTCCAATCAATTGGAAATCTTTGCAATATTACTTTAATTTGTTGTTAGAAAAGGTAAACAGTGGGCTGACAGAGTATCAACCAGGGAAAGTTATATTCTGTATGACAACTCAAATCATTTACTTTGATTTATTACTTTGGATTTGTGATGGATTAAAAAAGTTTCCAATCAATTGGAAATCTTTGCAATATTACTTTAATTTGTTGTTAGAAAAGGTAAACAGTGGGCTGACAGAGTATCAACCAGGGAAAGTTATATTCTGTATGACAACTCAAATCATTTACTTTGATTTTTTATCTGCCACATTCTTCCACATCCAATTGTACAAACTGCAACAATATTAACTGTACATTATTAAACACGTTATGCTCACTGATACCAAGGTTTAAAATGCAGCTTCATTTTGTATGTAAAACATTTGAAGTCTTAACTGTAGATGCCCATAATGAGGGTGTTGCAAAGGAAAACAAATGTTAATCGCACCAAAATCACTTTTTCATTCATCTGTATGTGTTTTATAATGAAATAACATGAGATTTCCATTGAATTCAATTCAAACTGACTATTGATTGCTACATTGGTTTTACAATCCATTAAAGAAATACCTGAAATTTGTGGAAAATTGAGGCCATACACTGTGTAAACTGATATCGAACTATTTGGACAAAAAAACAGAAACTGTACTGTCTCATGGTATATATATTAATATATATATATTTTTTTTTTACTGTAAATTTTGGCTCTAAAGAACATCATGTGTTGCACTCATACTGTTGTCAAAATTACTCCAGTGGAACTGTCAACTGCAATGAATGTGATAGCACTAGTGTTCCCTTAATCATTCTCTTTTTCTTGTTTTCTAGGTTAAATCTTCCGGTGCAGCTCGGAGTCGGTCCAACTGTGGTTTGTTTGTGCATTCAGCTGAGGAGAAAAAAAAAAATGCAAAGAGATTTTTGTGGGTTTTTTGCGCCTTTTTTTGTGCATAAAATCCCTTGTTTTGTTGTTTTTTTTTTGTTGAATATTTTTTATTGAAAAAAGCATTTGGGATAACAATGAGCATGCAGTAACATTCTGATTAGTTTTATACACAGAGAGGTGGAGAAAAGAAAAAAAGAGGGGGGAAAAAGGATCTATAACCTTAAAGAGAACCAGGCTGTGTAATGTACATGTGAATTAAGGCAAAGGGATGACAAACAGAGCAACAGCAACTTGACTAGTTTTTACATTTGGTTTAATCATTGAAAGAGAGAGCTTTAAACATGATATGGGAGCTGGGTTTTCATAGTTGGATCCATCATGTCAGCAGCTGGCTGAATCTTCATCCTCACAATGACCTTCACTTCTGGAACTGATCAGTCCAAGACACAAGAACTTACAAAGCAAATAGAGAAATGTAATTTTTCTTCATAGAGCCCTAAATAGTTTCTCTATGCTGTGGTGACTGTTCACCTTCTTGGCATATGAATGTAAGCTTGGACCCACAATCAACCTCACCCCATGCATGGAGAGAACGCTCAGCTGTACAGTGTTCCTCATCCATTCAGTTTTTAGGATATTTAGTGGGCGATTCCTAATTGGTTGGAACATCTGCCAGGTTTCAGATAATTCCATTTCAAACTGAAACGTAACTAGGATGCTTTTTTTTAATGGTGTTTGGGGGCTTTTCCTTTTGCTAGCAATTAGCAACTAGAACACACCCTCGGTTTAAGATCAGATAGGCTTCATCAACCAATCTGCCATGGTAAGATCAAATGTACAAAATAAAAACCGGGGACAATGATGAGAAACAGCACAGGGAGAACTTTTCTCCATTTAACAGCTGAATGCTTGAGGCACCTGTGATACTAAATAAAGATAACTGTCTGCTTGGTATGGTAGAATCACTACCATCCAATGATTACGACTTCTGCTGAACATCAACAATTTTGTGCTGGCAATTATTCTTCGTTTTAAGAATGGTGGATGGATGGATGGATGGATGAATTACTTTTCTTAGTTTCAACTTATTTCAGATAAAATTGTGTGTTTTTAATTTGAGTAGAACCAACATATGTCTGGGGCTAAACATTTTTAAAATACTTGGTTGGGCAATCATCTTATGTAATGTATGTGGGGCTTCTATTTAAGTACAGTCCGTTTGGGGCGGCAGTGGCTCAGTCTGGAGTGGACTTGGCTGGAAGCTGGAGGGTCGCCGGTTCGAATCCCACGAAGACAAAAACTATGGAAGGTAGCTGGAGGGATGCCAGCACATCTCCTGGGCCACTGCCGAGGTGAGCCCTTAAATAAGGCATCTACTTGTATACGGACTGTGTGGGGTGTGGGTGTCTGCATGTTGTGTGTACCCGTGTATAAGTGATGCATGTAAAATAACAACTGAGTGAGGAGATATAATTTCCCCTCGGGATCAAAATAAATTACCTTTACCTTTATTTAGTTAATGGACTGAAACATGCCATCACAAGAAAAGATCAAAATATATCACCATGAACTTAGAAAATACCTGGTTAGAAGTTAGAAAGAGGGAACTGTAAAATACAGATAGTAGACACATCATCAGAAAACAGCTTCTAGTGCCAAACTCTACAGATTCATCTTTATGTACAAAGACAGTCAAACATCTAAGAAAAACAAGCATTCGAAACATAAATTTAATTGAGGGATATTTGCATTTTTGAATAATGACACTTTGAACATGATTTTAAACTAGACTTACTTAGCTTTGACTGTTTTTCTTTATTATTCATATCTATTTTCCTGGCAATTGTTAAAGAATGTTTACTCACAGGTTTAGGATCCAGCTGATATCACAACAATTGAACTTTTTGCACCAACCCTGAAAGTTAGTCACATACATCTGCAAACCTGGTGTGGTTGCTGCTTTTAAATGTGAAGGTCATATTTAAATATGAAAATAATGAATCTGGCAAAGGTCAGCATGATTTGTATGTGATGTAAACGTTGATGGCATGTGGTTGGTGCTCATTTGCAAAACAAAATGCTTTGACACTTTTCGTCCTGTCCTTGTAATGTGAGGTCAAAGGCCTACACATTTTTTTCAGTAGTATTCCACATTTTGTTCAGTAGCAGTTCTTAAAAATACATTTAAAAACTTGTTTTAAGGCCAATACAGATGTGGTTGAAAGTGTTGGTACTGTTTCAATTAAAAAAATGTCTCTTTCAGTGTTCTCTGGAAAAAATGTAAACAAAACTAATTGGTATACACCATTCTTTTTTCCATATTAAATAGAACTTTTAGATAGAAAATAGATGAAAATAGACTGGGCAAAATAATTAACACTTTACTTCACTACACTTTAGAAGGATTAATAAATAATTGGATGGATTTTCTTCTTTGATTGGTATCACAGGTGACTAATCAAATATTGCTTCAGCCTCCAGGATGCCACCCACGGACTCCAAGAAGGCCGGATAAGTTCAATGAAATGATTCATGCATGTAAGTAGCAATGCACAACAAGGAGTCTTGATATGTGGGAAACTAAGGGACAAATATTTTCTATATCTGGACACATTGGAGGATTTGCAAACCTCAAAAACGCTCAGGTTTGGTGTTTCTCTTAAACAGCAAGCTGGTGCTTTAATATGGAAATGAGGGATCTAAGAAAGGTCACCTGAGATGACACTTGACCAACTTTGACATTTGGTTATTTCATGGGTCTGTCTCAATACCTAGATCCCTCCATGTTTCAATCTCAGCACTATGCAGTCACTACTAGTCTTGACCAGGGCCAGGTTTACACCAAACATGCTGGAACCCATCTGATATCTAACAATGTGCTCTGTGCTGCCAATATTCATCAGGCATCTTTTCATGTTCTTTGGCCAAGTTTAATCTTGCAGTTTTGTTCCATTTTGTGAGCAACGGATCTCTTCTTGGATGCCATTTTCTGATATTGGTAGAATGGCTTTTCCTTTACGGGCTGTGTGCAGCCCTCTGATGTTCTTGTACCCTCTTCCATCTTTATGAAGGCTCCCAATCTGCTATCTTAATAGGAAGTAAGGAAGTTTTATTTATTAGGGCAAACCTTTAGTTTTTAGCCTGGACTGAGGAACAGACAATAAGCCGTAATCAGGGGACCTGAGAGTCCCACTGGTGACATAAGGCTGCAAAGGTTCACTAATGTAAGAGGGTTTTTGGTCATGCAGAGCTCTAAAAATGAAAACCAGAGCCTTAAACTGAACTAGTGATGTGTCCTTTCGTGTCGAGGCTTCGAAGCGTGTGTCGAGTACTCCAGGAAGACTTTGGCGAAGCGTGTATCGAGGCGTGTGTTGGTGACGTATGTGGTGACGTTCGAAGCCTCGCGGTACCTTCAAACAAAGTGAATGTGTTGTATGATGAGTATAAAAAAATAGTTTTTTTTTATTATTATCTTATTATTATTTTCCCTTTTAGATATTAAATGATATAACTGTTTTCTTTCTTCATCTCTACATCGAGTAGAACGTAGATAAAGGATTCATTGATTCTATTTCCATTGTGGTATTGCTAGTTTAGGTTTGCTTTTCGGTACCACGTGACTGATTCAGCGACTTGGCGTGGGATTCAAAATATGAGGGCCAGCGAAACTCAATCGATCTCACGGCTGACATGCGGCCCGGCTCGAGTGCTGCTCACTGATTTTTCTCTTGGTGTACAAGATTTTCATATTGTAAAATTTAAAATGCATAGTTCTATATTTGGCAATACAGACAAAAGGCAGTCCGATTTCAATGTGCACGCGCGCAGTCTCAGAGTGTTACTGACAGAAGCACCACGGATGCATGAAAGCGTAAAACTAAACGAAAATATGAAGATGAACACCGGAGGTTTTGCGCTGCTGCGTCTCCCGAGGCCGTCTGATTATGGAATGGGCCGGTCTCTTTGTTTACTGATTGAACATTCTTTACAAGTTGATCTTTGAGCACTTTACCCGTGTGGGTTATCATCATTACCTTGTGTTTCTAGTAGTTCTAGTTGTGTTTCTTTTTTTGGAGACGATCTCGCCTGCTTTAGAAAACACCCTTTCACAGGGCACAGATAAAGCTGGGGTACACAGAAATATAATTGCCAGTTTGTACAAGTTGGGATAGACATGCAGAACAACGCTGTGTTTTCTCATTTATTTACAGTATATTGCGCTAAATATTATTTTACAATGGGCATACCTTATCAGGAGAGATCAGCTCAAAATGTTCCCAGGCAGGGGAAAATCTCTTCTTTCTCGCTGGTTCCATCGCAAAAACAAGCTCCTCGGATCGATCACTTACAACATGTGCAATAAACTCCAAAGTCCACACAATGTGAGAGCGGGGGTCAGGTGCATTGCCGCTGCCCCTTTTGTTTCGAATCGCGCGCCAAACTCTTGAACCAGCTGTGTGTAAATCATTCGAACGTCACCACATACGTCACCAACACGGAACACGCAACACAGAACACAGAACACAGAACACAACACAAGATAATAATGATGTTAACCCACGGGTAAAGTGCTCAAAGATCAACTAATAAAGAATGTTCAAACAGTAAACATAGAGACCGGCCCATCCCATAATCAGACGGCCTCGGGAGACAGAGAGACAACAGCGCAGCAGCGCAAAACCTCCAGTGTTCATCTTCATATTTTGGTTTAGTTTGTTTTAGGTTTTGCGCTTTTCTGCATCCATGGTGCTTCTGTCAGTAACACTCTGAGACTGCGTGTGCAAATCAGAATGTTTCATGTTTGGAGTGCAAGGCAAGGCACATGTATTTGTATAGCACATTATCAAACACAGAGGTCAGTCAATGTGCTGTACAGAGAATCAAATAAGCGTCTAAACTGACATTGAAAAAATAAGCTGTGAACCTAAAAAAGATAAAGGTTGTTTTTTAACTGTTGGCACCAATAACTGATCAGCTCCTGCAGATGTTAGACATATCAGAGTCAATATCGAGCCTCATTTACTTTAAAATTCGACATTCTATAAATTCTACTTTCTATAATTAAGGCCCGGGCCATTTAGTGAAAATAAACAATAAGTAGAATTTTGCAACTCAACTCTGTATCTTAGAGGACGAGTAATATGCTCTCTTCTTAGTTTTAGTAAGAACCCAATCAGCAGCATTCTGAATAAGTTGTAGCTGTCTAATGGTCTTATTTGGTAAACCTGTGAGGAGAGCATTGCAGTCATTGACCCTGGAAGATATACTGTAAATGTATGCATACATTTCTCCTGGTTAGACACAAGGTCTCTGATCCTAGCTTTGTTTTTGAGATGCCAAAATGAAGATTTTGTTAAAGCTTTGATGTGGTCACTGATATTAGGTGTGCAAATGCATTTATGCTTCTGGACACATCTTCAGTGATGTTTCTAAGATCTACATCACCCATCAGCACCCTGTGATAATCCCTACCGCAGTCCTGTGCCAGCCTGTTATCACTGCTCCTCAATGCTGGGGGACCAGCTGGGGTCCTGTAGGGGCACTGGTGCTTAGTTAAGTGGTGCTTTTGTTGCCAATGTTGATTTATTTATAACATCTGTTTCTGTTCTTGTTGAACCGAATTCTAGGAAACATCAGTTAGTGCATCAAGAGTAGATGAAGCAGGCTGGAAAAAGATCTTATCTTGGATAAGTCGTACAATGTATGATTTAAAGGCAGTAATAAGGTTAAACCATACTTGAGACAGAATACTTCCATGTTTGACTGGGTTTCCATTTCTTCACCAATGTTTCCTTCATCTCTTTAACTCCCCCAAACCATTACAGGAAAGTATCTTTAAAAGCCAGCTGCTACATCTGTAGAAATTCACAGTGTTTGAACTGCTCAAAGGTTAGCAAGCATGAATAAATGTAAGTAAATGTAATGCTAATCTCTGCTATTAGTTGTGGTAAACATACAATGACGCTGAGGTCATTCTGTGGAAGCTTGTGCTTTGACAGGCAAATGAGGAGTGATGTGAAGGTCATCCTGTGGTTTGTCTTGCATTAGAGAAATATCAAACCTTTCACACATTTTGGGGCAACAAGTCAGTTCATGCCCTCCTAGACCAAACTTTGGAGACATTTTAAACCCATTTGGGGACACTTTGTGAAATTTCACATTTTCTACTGTGTGTCATTAAACACAATACACACAATACACAGATAATAGAAAGAATGAATTATTAATAATGAAAAGAATAAAAAGCATCGATCAGAAATAATGCAGCATAGATTGGACATTTGATTTATTGATATCCCTTCTAAAATTTAGAGTTCAGGATGTTTTTACATAAAGACCGTCTTCTTGACTGTCACCGTGGAGAAGCTGCTGCTGCAGCTCTTCTCCATATGGTTTGATGTGTGGTCGCCTGGATTGCTTGTGGACCCACTTCTTTACAGCTGACTCCACAGTAACAGCTGCATCTTCCAGGGATATCATCATTGGAGGGATTCTATTTGTGCTAACATCAATCTTTAACTAACAGGTTTAACACTCAAAGTAGGTTTAAGCTTATTGATAACCCTTGGTTATTCGGACTTTGTTTGTTTGTTCTTGGTTATTGTCTTTCACTGCCTCTTCTTAGTCTCTTATTCAACATTGTGCACACAATGATACCAAACAGCAAAGGGTCATTTTCTTAATTAAATCATTTTAATTAAATCAAATCAAATCAATCAAATTGAAGACACCTTTGATGCTAATGGAAGAAAATAGAAATCAATAACCACAATCCCATCATTTATTGTCACTGGGATCAATAATGTTTGTACTTTTGTGCTGTAACCCCTGGGCACTGGTTGACTTTGTGCAGTCAGCTGGATTTTAATGAGATATTTGAATAGCTTTGAATGTAAAACATCTGGTTCAGTTGATGTTTGCTGCTGTTTTGATTGTCTTCCCACTGTGCAGGTTCAATGATTATTGCCTTCCTGATAGAACAATCAAACAAAACAGCTGTTAGAGTAGCAGAGGTCATGTGGTACAAAGAAATAAGTTTGTAGAACACCAAATAATTGAATGAATTGGATTTGCTTTGATTTTGAGAATAAACTATAACTGCAGCATGTGAAGATGATCTGATGTTTGCCACCATACTCTGGCTTCCAACACCAGCTTCTTCAACGGACGAGAAGCACTGATTTCACAAAAAAAACATGTAAAACAGTAATTTCTGCTGACAGTTTTGCTAAATCATTCTAATAAATTCTACTACTATACCACCATGTAATCTTTCACAAAATAAAGGGGGGAAAAGGGAAAAAAAGGGTGAAATCCTACCAACTTTCCCACCCCAACAGCCACACAACCCAGCATTCACATTCCATGCTGGCCAACATGTAGAAGAAACACATAAACAAGAGTTCTATTATTACGCACACAGACAGTCAAATTTGGTTCACAGCTCTCTCCCAGTCTTGCCACCAGCACTGGGGCACCGCAGGGCTGTGTCCTCAGTCCAATGCTGTTCTCACTCTACACCTTTGACTGTATTTCCACACACCCAATTAACAATAATCAAATTTGCCGACAACACAACAGTGGTGGGACTCATTTCAAACAACAATGAAACCCACTACCGTGAGGAAATAGACAAGCTGGCAGACTGGTGCATAGACAACAACCTCACACTCAACATTAAAAAGACAAAAGAACTCATCATTGACTTCAGGAGACACCATGAGGACCACAGTCCTCTTGTCATCAGGGGAGAGGAGGTGGAGAGGGTTCGCTGCTTCAAGTTCATGGGGACTTACATTAGTGAAGACCTTAATTGGACTGGGAACACCTCGGGCCTTGTCAAAAAGGCGCAGCAGCGACTCTATTTCCTCCGCACACTGAAGAAGAACCACCTGTCTGCAGAGCTGCTCAGGGCCTTCTACCAATGCTGTATAGAGAGCGTCCTAACATACTGTCTGACAGCTTGGTATGCAAACTGCACCGAGGCAGATCGCCAAAAACTCAAAAGGACTGTTAAAACAGCAGGAAAAAATAATTGGACTTCCCCTGCCCTCTCTGGAGGACATTTTTAAGACTTGTTGTCTCCGCAGGGCCAACACCATCCTGAAAGATGCATCCCACCCTTGTAACTCCCTGTTCTGTCTGTTACCCTCTAAAAGGAGATACAGATCACTGAACACGCGCACCACCAGACTGAAGAACAGCTTCTTTGTAAAGGCCATAAGTGAGCTAAACAAAATCAAACATTAGACAAATCAGTACCCCAAAAGTCAATTGCAATATTGGGACAAATTGGGACACATTGGGACACATTGGGACATATTGAGCATCTTCAGCTATGATGTCATGTGATGTCATATGGGGCAAGGAACATGTGATGTCATTTGGGGTGTGATGTTGTGATGTCATGATGTCATATGGGATGTCGTGATGTCATGTGGGATGTCAGTGGTGTCATGTGATTTCACATGTCATATGTGATGTCATATGTGATGTCATGTGATGTCATATAGGATGTCGAGACTTGTCATATGAGACATCCTAAGCTATTGGAACATCTTGAGCTGTGGGACTACTTATGTTTTAATGTATGAATGGAACTGTGTGTTGTTTATTTATTGTTATTTATCATTTATTATTTATTTATAGTTGTTTATTTATAGTTGTTTATTTATAGTTATTTGCTGTTATTGATCACTGTTCAAAGATTCAGATGCATTTCGTTGTATCATCATATAAAATGACAATAAAAGCTATTCTATTCTATTCTACATGTTTAAAGTATAATACTCTTACTGCTCTTCTAGTTTTTGATAAGAAGAGTGATTTTGGAAGAATCTATTCAGTGGGGCCTGTGGGCTCCTGCATTCAATCGGTTTGGATTCCTAACAAAAAGGTTCCCCTATGTTTTGTTGAATAATACCTATTCACTTCGCTACCCTGCAATGTTTGGTATTCCACAGAGTTCTGTATTGGGCTCATCACTCTATTTATATGCTCCCACTTGGAAGCATAATTTGTCACATTTGTATGCGGACGATACTCAATTGTATGTTTCCATAAATCTCAACAATCACTCTGAGATCTCCAACCTGAAGCTCTGTCTTCTAGCTGTTAAAGGCTGGATGAGAAACAAATTCTGCTTCTAAATGTCAATACATCTAAAATGCTGATCTGAGGGCCAAAGAAGCAGGGATTACAATTTCAAAATGTTATTGTTATATTTGACAATAGTCCCATCCAATGCTCCGCAATGGCGAAGAGTCTGGGCAAGCCACATTAACAATACTACAAGGGTTGCATATTTTCATAAACGAAATACAACCAGAATAAGACTGTTGCTTAGAAAGGCAGAGGCTGAAATCCTAATTCAGGCATTTGTTACCTCTAGACCGGACTACTGAAATGTTGTCTTCTCTGGCTTGAGCTCCTCTGCTCTGAAGAAACTGCAGCTTGTTTCAAACAATTTCAGCAGGAATCTTGAGTAAAATTTGTAGATTTGAGCACATCACGCCAGTTCTAGCGTCACAACATCCTTCCTGTCAGTGCCAGGGCGGATTTTAAGGTCTTACTCTTTACATATAAGATGACCTGGTTCCAGTGCATCTTTCTGACCTTATTGCCACTATGCTGCCCACTGCTGGAACCAGCTCCCAATGGAGATTAGATCTACACACTCTGTAACTGGCTTTAAAAAGAAGCTAGCATCTGCTCTGTTCTCCTCTGCCTTCATCTAATCTTTATTCTTGCACCTTCATACTATTATTAATTTTTTTTTTGTCGGTTAAGATGCTTCTTTCATTTTCTTTCATTTTCTGTGAAGCACATTGAATGATCTCTGTGTATGATCATGTGCCCGGCCTCTTGAAACATTTTTGAAGATATCCTATGTCTGCATGCATCCTTTTTATCAGACAGTTTTATGTTTGTTGATTTCAGAGAAATCATATTTTCGGACTGTTATCAGAAAGAATAATATTTTATTTAATCTTTTTGTCAGCAGCAAAATTAAGGGTAGCCTATTATGCTGAATATTAGCAATGTAGAAAACTCCCATGTGGTCTGTAAATGGTAGATGTGCTGTCAGAAAAATCCTCAAAATCCAAACTTTTGCAGACATTTCTCATCTCATCTCTCTGTCAGTTTTCTGAACGAGCTGTTTGAGTGGTCAGGCCACCGAGAGAGGCGACTGTCAAATACCAAGAAGACACAGCAGCTGCAGCCAGTCTGCATTCTATATCAGAGCCTCCCAGGAATGGAACAACACCCCTCAACACTGATGAAACAGCTCCACCTACCGTTCATTATCCACAGTTAAGAGCCTGGCTCATGAGCAAACAGTCCAAACACCTGATCAGGGGTTATGTGTTGTTATGTTGTCTGTGGGATTACACAAACATCACTATGTACAAAGGACATTCATATATTTCTGAATTTAAAATGATATACAATGAAATGAAAACTGTCAAGTAAGTAATGGTTGAATAATTGTAAAATCAAACACACTTCTACATTGAATCAATAAAAGCAGTAGAATAAAGGCCTGCTTTGTATGTGATGTAAACGATCATGACATCTCGTCCTTTCTTATTTGCAAAACAAAATGCTTTGAACTTTAAATCTGTCCTCATGTCAGCAATATTGTACTTGTGGTTTTTGTTACTTGATTCTAAGGCCAAGAATTGCAAATTCAAATTGCAAATCACAAAGAGAACATGAGCTCAATGTAAACACAGATATTAGAGTCAAACCTTTCTGCAAACCAAGTGCGATCTGGAAGATGTCCCAACGATTTGTATGTGATGTAAATGATCATGGCATCTGGTCCTTTCTTATTTACAAAACAAAACAAAATGTACACAAAATGTACTCACTACTTCACAAACTGGACAACTATGGCGTAATTTTCTTGCCATAATCTGAGAGCATCATGTGGAACTTTGAGGGCATCATGTGGCAATGAAAATGAAATGATGCTCGCCTCTGTTCCAGTCTTTCTTCACTGATCTCATTTATCAATATTTTTTGAGAGCATGAGCAGAGAAATAACACTCAAACTGCCACATGATGCTCTGGAACTATGGCAGGATAATGGCACCATTCACCCAAATACCTGTTCAACATCTAACACTCTAATACAATCTATCCATTTTTAGTTTGTGTGTGTATGTTTGATGGGATTGACCTGTATATAAACATTATGTGCATATCAGTCTATGTAAGCATATCGTCAATCTAGCCTTGCACCTAAATGTGTGAAATCTACTCTAACTGTACCTGAATTGTCAGTAGAATTCTATCACTAAAAATATTGATTGCAAATGTGTTCTTCACTCATGAAACCCACAAGTTGTGGAGGAATTCTGACAGGTTTACTAACCGTCTGAACCCCACTAACCCCTTTGAAAGGTTTGTTTTCTTTTAAAAAAGTTGCCAAAATGATACCAGTTATAATAAAATCAGCATCATAAAAATAGAAATACTTGGCAGATTTTCACATTTCTGAAGGTTTCTGAACTAATTGTGTGTCTAACACTTTAGATTAGAATATTATCTCAAAATGACTTTGTCCCATTTACATGTCTCATTTACATTTGCCCAATCCAGATCTATAATTCATTCAATTCATTCATTCAATTTTGCGCAACTGGTCCACGCCAGGAAAGATATAGGGAATGCAGGTTGCAACTGTTAGTTCAGGCCGGTAGAGTGAGGCGGGTGCACACCTTATTCCATGCTGGCATGCAGGGAAAGCAGGTGCAGGTGCAGGTTTGTGTGTTCCGAGTGTAGTCGATGTCAAAGTAGATTGACGTACCAGGTATTTGTAATTTGTCATATCGTTTAACATTTGGCTACTTGCAATGTAGTTTGTTTATTGAATGAGTGGTCCCTTCACTGCTCTTGCTGTGGGACTATTGGACACTATGTGTGCTGGTAGCGGAGAAAGAGATCTGGGCTTTGGCCTTGGGCCGGTCTAGTTTTAATTGATTTCTTTGGTCCTGTTTTTTGTTCCGCTCGCTTCCCCCATCATTCATCAACCTTAAGTAGGTTGACCACAGTTCGGCATGAAAGCTTGAGGTGTTCTTTGCAGTAGAATTTGGAGTTAATTTACCTCACATACATGGTCTTTTGCTGCCAGTGTGCACTGGTGTGTGTGTGTGTGTGTTAGTGGAACAGTGCTTAGTTTTACCTGGAAGTCACCTGCAATGAGGTTACATGATATGATGGCTAAAACAACTTGTGCTTGTGCATCTTTCCTTATCTTCATTCCTTAAGCTAGTGATCTGTTGTGGGTATACCAAAATGAAAAAAAGAAAAATATTCCACAGTAGTTGAAATACCGTTTAAGTTACATTTGTCAGCTGCTCCGGTCTCCACCTTGCTGCCATATTGGATAAGAACAGAGCTCCGGACGGAGGAAACAGTGAATTCTGCTAAAAGTATTCCCTCTGGATCCTAGTCTGCACAGCTCGTTCATCTGATTCCACAAAGATCTCTACCTCAAAATGATCGATGTGACCGAAAGTGACTAAAGTTTCCTCACTGTGCCCGGTTTGAGCTCCGGGTCTGAATTAGAAAGTTATCACAGTTTTACACGGGTAATACTTCTTGTTTCGGTTTAAAAAAAAAACATACTAACAACCAAAGCCTGCACTGGAGGTTCTTTTTATTTTGAAATTTTTCAGCAAGTTACTTTTACACACACATTTAACAAATGACACATCGCTCTTTAAGGAGCATAACCGGGGTTAACTTCAAAAACACAAACTAAGTCATATTTTAGAGGCATACTTATTGGAAAGCTATTTATTTTAAAGGTACTTTCTTCCCTCCTCTAAGATCATCACACCTACACCATTGGCCACTAGATGACAGCAAAGAACACACAAGTAAAATAAACTAATATAATGTGAAATGAAACCAATATTAAAATGCTATGATGCTGCTTCTGACTGAAGGCGTGGTTATATGTTTTTTAAATAGGCACCTCACACTGAACCAGTTATTGACAATTCTGTGTTTTGCATCATTATAACACCCTCTCTTGATTGGAAAGTGCATTTTTTTTTCATGTGAAGGCTCATCCTCCTTTATCTACCCTTCAAATTTTACATTTGCATGTTGCACCCTTTGGGCCTAAGAATCAGTTTTAGCGCCTTTTTTAAAGTCAAAATCACAAAAATCTAAGGAAAACTACAGAGTTCCAGCACTTTGACCCCTAATGAACATGGTTGAACTCATACTGGTGTCACAGTAACTGTAGTGGAGCAGTTGCATACAATTCAAATGAAAGTGACAACACAGATGTCGCTTAATCATTCTCCTTTTCTTGTTTTTGAGGTTTAATCTTCCAGGACAACGTGTAGTTGGTCCAACCGCGGTTCATCAGTGTTGCGTTCAGCTGAGGAGGAAAAAGAATTAAGTCTCTGCCTCTGTCTCTGCGTAAAATAATTGTTACTTACCACTTGTAACGTATAGTGAGAGCTTTTAACCTGGTATAGGATCTGGGTTTGAATAGCTGGATCCGTCAAGTCAGCAGCACTCTGAAACTTCATCCTCACAACGGCCTTCACTTTTGGAACTGAACAGTTCAAGAAACATGAAGTTACAAACCAAATAAAGAAATGTTTTTCTTTATAAAGCCCTAAATAAGTTGTATGTGCTGTAATGAATGTTCACCTCCTTGGCAGATGAAAGTATTCAGAATACTACAGTCAACATCATCCCATTGATGGAGAGCATTCTCTGCCACACAGTGTTGGTTCATTTGATCATTATTTGGAGCATTATCTTGCCAATTTCTGAAAAGGCTGGTGCTGTTGTCTGCCCACTTCCAGGGTATTCGGTACAATCCAATCCACACAAGCACTGAATGTAAAGAGAAGACGTCATTGTTCTCCTGGGCGTTCTCGATCATTGCAAGATCTGTGTGATGCTCTCTGCAGTATGCCTGGGCATCCGTCCATGACAGTGAATCTGTGATGAAAGTATAGACTTTGGGTCCTGGATTTCCAACTACAATACAAAGATAATGATTAATGAGATAAATGTATTGCTCAATCGGCTGCCACCCAACAACTGTTGCTTTCATACAACATTGAATTAAATTCAACAATGCATGTGTGTACTTTGCCATGTGTCTCTGAGGGTTTAAATAAGTCTTCTAACACTAATTGGTCTTACCAGTAAAACAAACAAATGCTATCCTGTCCTTGCAAATCTGATCATTCCATGTTCCGTCGTCCTGCATTATCCCACATGCCTGTTGTCCTATCCAATTGTTTGGGCGACCTGGACTCCAGTTGTGATAGCTGGTTTGGCTTGTTTCACCAGTCACTGACCATCTCCAGGAGTTCACATCATTGCCCAAAGTGTTCTTCCAGGCTTTGGGGTCATCTGATAGTCCAATCCATGACCATGAGGTGACCAAGTTAGGCCTGCTCAGTCTTTTAAAGTCATCCATGCTATCAAAGGTTGCCAGGTCAAGGTAATTCTCTCTGCAGTAATCTCTTGCATCATACCAGTTCATTTTCAAGTTGACATAGCGGTAAGCTCGAAAGAATTGATAGAAGTGAGAGGAGGGAATGAAAAATCCTGAAGATTGTTAGGAGAAGATGAAGTTGGCAAAATCTGTTTTATTCTATTTTCATTATTATTAATGATCAACAGGAAATAACCGTACATAATACAGTTATAATTCTGCCATGTTAGCCCATTTACTACAGCATATTTCAACCCTTCTACAAATCCTTCAAGAGGTTAAATGTGTTTCTATTTTCATGGTCAAATTAACAATATATATATATCTAAACATTTTTAAAGTACTATGATATGAGTTGGTATGGTATCTGTTTAAATGTATATGAGACTTCTCGTAAATGGGCTGAAACAGATCAAAATCCATCACCATGAACTTATAAAAAGCTGCTTCACTCTTACCAATCAGGAGAAAAATCACAAGAATGTTATGATCCATTTATGGTTTTTCTGCAGAAGAAGTTAGAAAATAATGAAACCATAGATCACATACTAAGACAGAAAACACTGTAAAGTACAGATAGTAGACATATTAATACTGAGAACCTTTTCCCCTTTTTTCTGCCCATTCATTTAATGGAATTGTAATGCTGCACATAGTTGCCTCATAGTGCTGCTAATATTCATCACCAACTCACATTTTAAGATTAGGTCTTCAGGCCAGGAATGTGAAAACAGCTTGTAGTGCCAAACTCTACAGATACATCACTATGATAAGGCAATCAAATGCTTCTCAGAAAAGAGGCAATTGAAAAAAATGTAACCAAGAGGTATTCTTATTTTTACTGACACATTTTCATTCAATGAATATATTTCGTTTATACTTAAATAATATAAAATATACTGAAAACTGTTAGTAAATGTTGAACAATTTTCAAATCAAATCAATACATGTCTAATAACTAATAACAACGTGAACACACACAAACAAAACACATGAATGGTGTAGTAACGCATTTTGTGTTTTAAGAAATGTTACAAAAGTAAACTAGTGAGGTGACATCATGACAAAAGATGACATATTATTGGATTATCAGTGAATGTATGCTGTGTTTTATATTGTCCGACATGTAAATGATAAAATATGGAAAGATATCTTAACCATCTCGCTAATTTCTTGGCAAATGTTAAAGTCTGTTTACTCACAGTTTTAAGATCCAGCTGATATCACAACGATTCAACTCCTGTCTGCAAAACCTGTCTGCAAACCTTTCCACCAACCCGCTGCGATTGCTGCTTTTAAGTTGGAGGATATCAAAATAAAGGCATGCTTTGTATGTGATGTAAACGATCATGACATCTGGTCCTTTCTTATTTGCAAAACAAAATGTTTTGAACTTTAAATCCTGTCCTCATAATGTGTGAATTACAGCAATACACTACATGTTGTTCTTGTTACTTAATTCTAAAGCCAAGAATTGCTAATTCTAATTGACGTTTCACAAAGAGAACATAAGATCAATATAAATATCAATGAAATTTCGAGTAAAACCTTTCTGCAAACCAAGTGTGATATGGCAGATGTACCAATGATTTGTATGTGATGTAAACGATCAAGGCATCTGGTCCTTTCTTATTTGCAAAACAAAATGTTTTTTGCAAATAAGAATGGACAAAATGTTGGGCAATAATGTGGGGTCACAGGCCATACATGTATGAATTACAGCAATATGTTGTTCAGCAGCACCTTTTTTACCCTCTAACATACTTGGATTTAATGCCAACAAATGCAAATTGTAATTATACATCACAAAGAGAACATGAGATCAACCTAAACAAAGATATAAAAGTTTGCAGAATCCCAGGAAGTCCCCCTAAAAATGACATTATTTCCTTTTATAAGCAGGGCTTGGTGCTTACTTTTTCTCCAAGAAGCTCATGTGCTCCTCAGCTAAAAGATTTCGGAGCACATAAAGAACTTTAATGGCACATTAAAAACAATGTGTGCTTCCTTAATAAAGTTTGCACACACATCTGGATTTATTTATTAGTCGCAAATGCAACGGCTTGTTTGCCCATACATATGACATACATACATGGGCATGAAGTTGGGACACATTTCTTGTTCTTCACAGCACAAACTGGAGATGAGGCAGGACTGTGATGATTTGATTATGAGGAGAAGCACTGCAGGATGAGTAGGTGGAGTCAGTCTCTGATAGGCCAATACATGATTGACCCCACCATGGTGTGACATGGATGCAAAGTATATTTGACTTGCAAAGAATGTTAAAAGACAGCTTCAGGAGTTTCACTTCATGATGGCCACACATAATATTACATTACATTACGATCATTTGGCAGACACATTTATCCAAAGCGACTTACATTACATTAGCCACCCTATGCAGAGGGGGGGGGGGCAAGTGATCAAAGGGACCAGGACATGACAGCTCATCCATGAACATGTGTGTGTGTGCGTGTGTGCGTGCATGCGCGTGCGCACGTATGTGTGTGCGTGTGCGTGCGTGTATTGTCCTGTCTAAATTACATAATTTATCAAAATGGAAAGAACTTATTTTTTAGATAGAACAATGTGTATTAATTTGGTGATTTGGATTTGTGATGGATTAAAAAAGTTTCCAATCAATTGGAAATCTTTGCAATATTACTTTAATTTGTTGTTTCAAAGGTAAACAGTGGGCTGACAGAGCAATAACCGGAAAAAAGTTGTATTCTGGGTTAGAACTCGAATCATTTGCTTTGATTTATTATCTGCCACATTCTTCCACATCCAATTGTACAAACTGCAACAATATTGACAGTATATTATTAAAAATGTTGTGCTCACTGATAACAAAGTTTAAAATGCAGCTTCATTTTGATTGAAAAACATTTAAAGTCTTAAAAGGAAGATGCCCATAGTGAGTGTGTTGCAAAGGAAAACAAATGTTAATCGCACCAGAATCACTTTTTCATCCACCTGTAAGTATTCTATAGGGAAATAACATGAGATTTCAATTGAATTCAATTCAAACTGATGATTGATTGTTACATTGGTTATACAATCCATTAAAGATATAACTGAAATTAGTAGAAAACCGAGGCCATACACTGTAAACTGACATTGAACTATTTGGACAAAAGAAACATAAAAACTGTACTGTCTCATGGTATATATATATATATATATATATTTAGACACACACACATTTTAAAATATTGGCTCTAAAGAACATCATGTGTTGCACTCATACTGGTGTCAAAATTACTTCAGTGGAACTGTCAAATGCAATGAAAAATTGCACTGGTGTTTGCTTAATCATTCTCTTTTTCTTGTTTTCTAGGTTAAATCTTCCGGAGCAGCTTGGAGTCGATCCAACTGTGGTTTGGGGGAGGGAAAAAAACTAAATGTAAGGAGATTTTTGTAGGTAGCGCCATTTTCTGTACATAAAATCCCTTGTTTTGACCGTTTTATTTGTTGAATATATTTATTGAAAAAAGCATTTGAGATAACAATGAGCATGCAGTTATCAGAAATTTTGATTGTTTTTATACACAGAGAGGTGGAGAAAAGAAAAAGAGAAAAAGAAGAGATCTATATCCATAAAGAGAACCAGGCTGTGTAATGTACATGTGAATTAAGGCAAAGGGATGACAAACAGAGCAACAGCAACTTGACTAGTTTTTACATTTGGTTTACACATTGAGAAAGAGAGCTTTAAACATGATATAGGAGCTGGGTTTTCATAGTTGGAATCATTTTGTCAGCAGCCGTGTGAATCTTCATCCTCACATTTCACTTCTGGAACTGATCAGTCTAAGACACAAGATGATACAAAGCAAATAGAGAAATGTTATTTTCTTCATAGAGCCCTAATGTGCTGTGGTGACTGTTCACCCTGTTGGCATATGAATGAAAGCTTTGACCCACAATCACCCTCATCCCATGCACAGAGAGAACGCTCAGCTGTACAGTGTTCCTGATCTATTCAGTTTTTAGGACATAGAGTGGGCGATTCCTGATTGGTTGGAACATCTGCCAGGGTTCAGATTATTTCATTTCAACCGTAAATGTAACTAGGATGCTTTTTTTAAATGGTGTTTGGGGGGCTTTTCCTTTTGCTATTCAGCAATTAGCAACTAGAACACACCCTCAGTTTAAGATCAGATGGACTTCATCAACAAATCTGCCATTGTAAGATCAAATGTACAAAATAAAAACCGGAGACAATGATGAGAAACAGCACAGGGAGAACTTTTCTCCAACTAACAGCTGAATGCTTGAGGCACCTGTGATACTAAATAAAGATAATTGTCTGCTTGGTATGGTAGTATCACTACCATCCAATGATTTATTATGACTTCTGCTGAATATCAACAATTTTGTGCTGGCCATTGTTCTTTGTTTTAAGAATGGTGGATAGATGGATGGCTGAATGAATTACTTTTCTCAGTTTAAATTTATTTCAGATAAAAAAAAAAGGTGTTTTCTTTATTTGATCAGTACCAACACTTACAGCCATGTCTGGGGCTAAACATTTTCAAAATACTACGGTTAAGCATTTCTCTAATGTAATGAATGTGGGGCTCCTATAAAAGTACAGTCCATTTAGTAAATGCGCTAAAACATGCAATCACAAGAAAAGATCAAAATCACCATGAACTTAGAAAGAGGGAAACTGTGAAATACAGATAGTAGACACATCATCAGAAAACAGCTTCTAGAGCCAAACTCTACCAAGAAAAAGAAGCAATTGGAACACTAATTCAACTGATTTCAATGATTGATTTTTTTTTGATAATTATTCATATCTATTTTCCTGGCAATTGTTAAAGAATGTTTACTCACAGGTTTAGGATCCAGCTGATATCACAACAATTGAACTCTTTGTACCAGCCCTGAAAGTTCACATACATCCGCAAACCTGGTGTGGTTGCTGCCTTTAAATGTGAAGGTCATATTTTAATATGAAAATAATGAATCTGGCAAAGGTCAGCATGATTTGTATGTGATGTTAATGATGATGGCATGTGGTTGGTGCTCATTTGCAAAACAAAATGCTTTGACACTTTTCGTCCTGTCCTTGTAATGTGAGGTCAAAGGCCTACACATTTTTAAAGTAGTATTCTACATTTTGTTCAGTAGCAGTTATCAGAAATGCATTTAAAACCTTAACCTATAACCTAACATACTTGGTTTTAAGGCCAATACAGATGTGGTTGTAAGTGTTGGTACTGTTACAATATAAAAATGTCTATCACTTTCAGCTTTTTTCTCTGAAAAATTAATTAACAAGAGTAATTGGTATGCATCATTCTATATTCCACATTGAATAGAACTTTAAGGTGTACCATATTATTTGAATAAAACAGATGAAAATGGCCTGGGTAAAATAATTAACACTTTACTTACTACACTTTAGAAGGATTAATAAATAATTTGATAGATTTTCTTTTTTGATTGGTATCACAGGTAATTCAATCCTATAATCAAATATTGCTTCAGCCTCCAGGATGCCACCCACGGACTTCAAGAAGGCCGGATAACTTCAATTAAATGATTCATAGATGTAAGTAGCAATGCACAACAAGGAGCCTGACCAGATATTTTCTATATCTGGACACATTGGAGGATTTGCAAACCTCAAAAACACTCAGGTTTGGTGTTTCTCTTAAACAGCAAGCTGGTGCTTTAATATGGAAATGAGGGATCTAAGAAAGGTCACCTGAGATGACACTTGACCAACTTTGACATTTGGTTATATCATGGCTCTGTCTCAATACCTAGATCCCTCCATGTTTCAAGCTCAGAACTATGCAGTCACTACTAGTCTTAACCAGGGCCAGGTTTACACCAAACGTGTTGGAACCCATCTGATATCTAACAATGTGCTCAGTGCTGCCAATATTCATCAGGCATCTTTTCTCGTTCTTTGACAAAGTTTAATCTTGCAGTTTTGTGCAATTTTGTGAGCAACGGTGCTCTTCTTGGATGCCATCACATCCAATTTCCACAAATTACCTTGCTGCCAAGTCAGTACCACTTGCTAGTTTGGTTTTCAATGCAGGGTTGTGTGAATAGTGAATAGATTCCTTTTTCGAGGATGACCAATGCATCTTCTGATATTTGGTAGAATGGCTTTTCCTTTATGGGCTGTGTGTAGCCCTCTGATGTTCTTGTACCCTCTCCCATCTTTATGAAGGCTCCCAATCTGCAATCTTAATGGGAAGTAAGCAAGTTTTATTTATTATGCACCTTTCAAGACCAGAGGTCACAGGGTGCTTCAGAGAAAATAAACACAAGATTAAATTAAAAAAATAAATAAACAAAATAAAATGCTATGACAACTAAGAGTAAAATACGGACAAACTGCTACCTAAATGGTTAGTTTGAAAGGAATGAGGCCACTGATTGAACATATCTTCAATTTATCAGGAGGGAGTTTGGGGGCCACGACTACAAACACACTGTCACCTTTTGTTTTAAGCCTGGACTGAGGAACAGACAATGAGCCGTGATCAGGAGACCTCAGAGTCCTACTGGTGACATAAGGCTGCAAAGGTTCACTAATGTAAGAGGGTGTTTGGTGAAGCAGGGCTCTAAAAATAAAAAGCAAAACCTTAAACAGAACTCTAAACTGAACTTGTTCAGATAATTTCCTTACCGTTTGGTGCCATGGTGCATTAGACAGAGCTCAGGCCAAAACTGAGAAAGCTTTGGTGCTCACAGGTTAATTTGTAAGCGTGTTCATGCAATCAGCCTTAATTGGAAATCACAGGTGTAATCACTTTTGTTGCTGTGTTCACAGATGTACTCACTTTTGTTGCATTGAATGTGTAGCTTTAGTCTTTCTAACCTTGCCTTTGTCTTTGCTCATACATAAGAGATAAGGGAGCATGCCTATGTTCCCTCAGCCCTATGTTCCCACAGCCCTATGTTCCCTCAGCCCGATCGTCCCACAGCACTATGTTCCCTCATTTCTAAGATCTTTTTCAAAATTAGGCCCTATGTTCCCTCATTTCTAAGATTTTTTCAAATTTAGGCCCTATGTTCCCTCATTTCTAAGATTTTTTTCAAAATTAGGCCCTATGTTCCCTCAGCCCTATGTTCCCTAACCCTAACTCTAACCCTAACCCTAACCCTAACCATAACCCTTAGAAATGAGGGAACATAGGGCCTAATTTTGAAAAAATCTTAGAAATTAGGGAACATAGGGCTGAGGGAACATAGGGCCTCATTTTGAAAAAGATCTTAGAAATGAGGGAACATAGGGCCTCATTTTGAAAAAATCTTAGAAATGAGGGAACATAGGGCCTAATTTTGAAAAAATCTTAGAAATGAGGGAACATAGGGCTGTGGGACCATTGGGCTGAGGGAACATAGGGCTGACCCCAGAGATAATACCCACTTCAACATAAAAGTAATCATAGTAATGGGAGATGTATTGCAGGAGATAAAAAAAACTACTTGTAATTTTTTCTGGAGTTTTTCCTCGTTTTCCCAGAGAGCTTTGGCCGGGGTCTGGAACTTTCCCGATGTTTTGGGCCTTGAGATCAATAAAAATAAAACTCGACTTGACTAAAATGTGACGAGTTCTATGGTGTGTTTCTGTCTATGTATATGTCTGTCTGTGAATATATCCTTAGATTGGTTAAACAGCGAAGGTGTGTCTGCGGTGGTAGTCACAGCTTGGTTGATCCTGAGAGCCTGTAGATTATAAAAAGTCTGAGACTCAACTCCTGGCGTTTTTTGCTCCCCATCTGTTTTCCAACCCAGCCTCCTGTGATTGTTAAAGAATTTTACCTTGTTCTGTGATATAGTTGTGTATAGTATCTGTGTAGTGGTTTGGTTTATGTACGTTACTATATTATGGTTGTAAGGTGTTAGCTTATCACTGTAAATAAATTTCACACTGTATTCGTATTGTTTGTTTGATATCCTTGGTAGTGGCTCATTTGAAAACCGGTTGAGGACATTCTTGTTTCTTTTTCTTTTCACATTTGCACCCCGATTACCCAAGGTCAGGTCATAACTTTAATAATTAGGTTTCTTCTTACTTTTTTTCTCGTGTATCCTAAAAGGGCTACATCAAAAAACATAAAAGGTGCAGTTCATAATTTCTAATAGAATTATCATTATCTGTGTAAACATGAAAGCTACAGAACTTTAACGTTTGTCTGTAAATATGTAAATATGAGTTAACAGTGTTGTAGGGATTTAAAAAAATTTAGAAATCATGAAAAATTAAATTTTGCAGTATTGCATTGTTTCGTTTTTCCCACATTCCTATATAAATAACATAATAAAACCACAGTGATATGAAAACCATGTCAGGGATTTGGAAGAATGGAAGCTTTTTAAAGTATGCACAAGTTTAAAATGTAGCAGTCACTGTACTGTACTTTCATACATGCATACGTCATCCTGAGTATAGAATTTTCACGTTATTTCTTAAGTTTGTGTTTTTACATTCCTGTGAATAACAACAAAATTGTGTTAGAGATCTGAGGAACTCACACAGACAGGCTGTTTTCTGAGAAATGCCCTGTGCTGTTTCTTCTACCTTTATAATCAAACACACAGACGTGGTAGATTGACAAGTGATCTGATCACAAATCATTCTGTGAGCATTACAACTTGCATTAAACGAAACCTTGTTATCTTGATAATGTATCCCAGTAATGAGAACAGATGGTGTAAAAAGGGCCAGAGTGTACAGCCGTCCTCATGATGTGGTGTTGTGGTTTTGCTGTAGTGAAGAGAAATCCCTTACGTCTTTTTTTAATTTGCAGCAAAGACTGTTGTCCTTGAACATTTACGACAGTTGGCCACTTCTTTTGTGTTTTTTCATTACTGAGTCCCATCATGGTTGTCTCACCAGTGAACTTGATGATATAGTTAGAGCTGGATTTGGCAGTGCAGTCAAAGGCAGGGCAAGGCAAGGCAAGGCAAATGTATTTGTATAGCACATTATCAAACACAGAGGTCAGTCAATGTGCTGTACAGAGAATCAAATAAGCGTTTTAACTGACATTGAAAAAATAAGACCTCAAAAAGATAAAAGTACAAAGATCTGATCTCCATTGGGAGCTGGTTCCAGCAGTAGGCAGCATGATAGCTGAACGCCATTGCACCATGATTTTTTGTTGTTTTTTAACTGTTGGCACCAATTACTGATCAGCTCCTGCAGATCTTAGACATTTCAGAGTCAATATCAAGCACCATTTACTTTAAAATTCGATATTCTATAAATTCTAATTTCTATAATTAAGGCCTGGGCCATTTAGTGAAAATAAACAATAAGTAGAATTTTGCAACTCAACTCTGTATCTTAGAGGACGAGTAATATTCTCTCTTCTTAGTTTTAGTAAGAACCCAAGCAGCAGCATTCTGAATAAGTTGTAGCTGTCTAATGGTTTTATTTGGTAAACCTGTGAGGAGAGCATTGCAGTCATTGACCCTGGGAGATATACTGTAAATGTATGCATACATTTCTCTTAATCCTGGTTAGACACAAGGTCTCTGATCCTAGCTTTGTTTTTGAGATGCCAAAATGAAGATTTTCTTCAAGTTTTGATGTGTTCACTGATATTAGGTGTGCAAATGCATTTATGCTTCTGGACACATCTTCAGTGATGTTACTAAGATCTACATCACCCATCAGCACCCTGTGATAATCCTACCTCAGTCCTGTGCCAGCCTGTTATCACTGCTCCTCACTGCTGAAGAGGCTCTCATCCTGAAGTTGCTGTAGTAGACAGCGATGAGGTCTCTAAGATCCCCCATCCATGATTATGCCCAGATTTTTGACACGGGTAAAAATCTGTGTAGGGGTCCTGTAGGGGCACTGGTGCTTGGTTTGGTGGTGCTTTTGTTGCCAATTTGGATTTATTTATAACATCTGTTTCTGTTCTTGTTGAATGGAATTCTAGGAAACATCAGTTAGTGCATCAAGAGTAGATGAAGCAGGCTGGAAAAAGATCTTATCTTGGATAAGTTGTGCAATTTGTGATTTAAAGGCAGTAATGAGGTTAAACCATACTGGAGACAGAATACTTCCATGTTTGACTGGGTTTCCATTTCTTCACCAATGTTTCCTTCATCTCTTTAACACCCCAAACCATTACAGGAAAGTATATTTAAAAGCAAGCTGCTACATCTGTAGAAATTCTCAGTGTTTGAACTGCCCAAAGGTTAGCAAGCATGAATAAATGTAAGTAAATGTAATGCTAATCTCTGCTATTAGTTGTGGTAAACATACAATGACGCTGAGGTCATTCTGTGGAAGCTTGTGCTTTGACAGGCAAATGAGGAGTGATGTGAAGGTCATCCTGTGGTTTGTCTTGCATTAGAGAAATATCAAACCTTTCACACATTTTGGGGCAACAAGTCAGCTCATGCCCTCCTAGACCAAACTTTGGAGACATTTTAAACCCATTTGGGGGCACTTTGTGAAATTTCACATTTTCTACTGTGTGTCATTAAACACAATACACAGATAATAGTTAGAATAAATTATTAATAATGAAAAGAATAAAAAGCAATCCATCAGAAATAATGCAGCATAGATTGGACATTTGAATTATTGATATCCCTTCTAAAATTTTGAGTTCAGGATGTTTTTCCATAAAGACCGTCTTCTTGACTGTCACCGTGGAGAAGCTGCTGCTGCTGCTGCTCTTCTCCATATGGTTTGATGTGTGGTCGCCTGGATTGCTTGTGGACCCACTTCTTTACAGCTGACTCCACAGTAACAGCTGCATCTTCCAGGGATATAAGATAAGATGAAATTTCTTTATCCCGAGGGAAATTACTGTGCAACAGTTACAGTACAGCATGAAAAAACAAGACCCAGAATTCAGAAATCAACTAAACACCCAACTAGTACAATAATGAAAAAGTGCAAGAATGTAAGTAGATAATAAGTACAAGATAAGTACAAACAATAAGGGGGTTACGAAGTACATACAATGGGGGGAACAGTACATGACAAAATAAGTACATAAGGAAGTGCAAGTGCAATGTGCATCTGACTGAGGTATGAGTAATGACAATCTACAACTACAGCATACACATGTGTATATGTGACATACAACGTTTAGTGCAATATACTATAAGTGACAGTGAAGCAGGTTGGGGGGGGGGCTCAGATCCCCATGTTCCCACCGTCCCCCCTCAACCCGAGGTAGCTTTATTAAAGATTCCAATGGCCACAGGAAGAAAGGATTTCCTATGGCGCTCAGTAGTACACCTGTGGGGAATGAGTCTGTTACTGAAGGTGCTCTTGTATGAGGCCAGCACCTGGTGGAGAGGGTGAGAGTCATTGTTCATGATTCTCCTTAGCTTGCGCAGCATTCTCCTCTCCGACACACGCTCCAACGAATCAAGTTCAGTCCCAAGGACGGAGCCAGCCTTCCTGACGATCTTGTTGATCCTGTTGGCGTCAGCTGACCTCGCCCTACTGCCCCAGCACACGACCGTGAAGAAGATGGCACTGGCAACCACAGACTGGTAGAACATCCTCAGCATGGTGTTACAGACATTGAAGGATCGAAGCCTCCTCAGGAAGTAGAGTCGACTCTGTCCCTTCTTGTAAACAGCCTCAGCGTTCTTAGACCAGTCCAGTTTGTTGTCCAAAGGACTCCCAGGTATTTGTATACCTGCACAGAGTCCACAGTCACCCCATTGATGGTCGCAGGTGTGGGGGGTGACTTCTTCTTGCGGAGGTCCACCACCAGTTCCTTGGTTTTGTCAGTGTTGAGCTGCAGGTGATTCAGCTCACACCACTCGACGAAGGAGTCCACGACACCCCTGTACTCCTCATCCTTCCCCTCGGTGATGCAGCCCACTATCGCAGAGTCATCTGAAAACTTCTGCAGGTGGCAGGACTCCGAGCAGAATTGGAAGTCGGATGTGTACAGGGTGAACAGGAATGGTGATAGGACCGTACCCTGAGGGGCCCCAGTGTTGCACACCACAGTGTCAGACACACATCCCTGCAGTCTGACAAACTGCGGCCGACCAGTTAGATAGTCCACTATCCAGGAAAGGGCTGGGTGTGGCTGGCTGATACTGATGGGGGGAGGTTGGGTGTGGTTGATACTGATGGGGGGAGGCTGGGTGTGGCTGATGATGGTGGGGGGAGATGGGGGCTGAGTGGTCTCAGTATTGGTGGGGGGAGGTGGTGCCAGGGGGAGGATAGCTGGTATTGTGTTGTTGTGGAGGAATGGTGGGGGAGGGGAGTCAGCGTGGCTGGAGGGTTGAGGGGTGTCGATGGCTGACGAGCTGGCGGAGTGGTTAACGGGCCTCTCATCAAATCTATTGAAGAATAGGTTCAACTGGTTGGCCCAGACCTGGTCCCCCACTGTTGAGTGGCTACCGGTCCGCTTGTAGCCAGTGATGGTTCTCATGCCACTCCATACCTCCCTCAGGTTGTTTTGCTGAAGCTTTCACTCCAGCCCCCTCCTGTAGGTGTCCTTGCCCTGATCTTCTCCTTCAGCAGCCTCTGGACGCGCTTCATCTCCTCCCTATCCCCAACCCGGAAGGCTCTCTTCTTCTCATTCAAGAGGGCCATGATGTCTCTGGTCACCCAAGGTTTGTTGTTGGGGAAGCAGCGTACAGTCTCTGTGGGAACAATACTGTCTACACAAAAGTAGATGTACCCTGTTACACAGTCCGCAAGATCATCAATGTCCTCTCCATGCGAGTCACAAAGCACGTCCCAGTCGGTAACCTCAAGACAGCCCTGCAGCGCCTCTTCAGCCTCCTGTGACCATCTCCTCACTGTCCTTGTAGTCACAGGCTGACGCTGGACGAGAGGCTTGTACATGGGCTGCAGATGGACCAGGTTATGGTCGGACCTTCCCAGTGGTGGAAGGGCCACGGAGCTGTAACCTCCTTAACATTGGCATACAGCAGGTCCAGTGTTTTGTTGTCTCTGGTTGGACAGTCCACGAACTGCTTGAACGTGGGAAGTGTCGCTGCCAGAGAGACGTGGTTGAAGTCCCCAGATATCGCAATGAAGGCGTCCGGGTGTTGATTTTGGAATCTTGCGACCGATGAGTGGATAACGTCACTCGCGATCACCGCACTCGCTGAAGGAGGAATGTAAACAGACAACAGGACAACATGTGAGAACTCACGCAGCAAATAATACGGCCTAAGACTCACAGCTACACAACTGTTCTTTCACAGTGACATTACCAGGATTACACCATTTGTTGTTAATGAAAATAGCAAGCCCACCACCTTTTCTCTTGCCGCTCTCTCAGTGAATCCTGTTCGCCCGAACAGTATGGAAGCCGTCGACACTCACGTTAGAGTCCGGGATGTCCTCGTGGAGCCATGTCTCCATGAAACACAATACACTGCTCTCACGATACACCTGCTGCGTCCTCACCAAGACCGCTAGCTCGTCTGTCTTGTTAGCCAGTGATCTCACGTTCCCCATGGTGAAGGGAGACATGGTTTGTATCTCCGTTTCTTCTGTCGATGTTTCACCCCAGCCCTACATCCCCTGTACTTCCTTCTCAACTCCTTGGGGATCTCAGGCTTTTCCTGTGCTAACGTGGTCGGCCGAAGAGAAACCAGCTGGCTGCGCGTGTAGACAAAGACCTCTCCGTAGTGTTGAGCAAAGACGGCCACACGGTTGAGAAGAAGTGTCCCAAAAATGATGAAAACGGAAACAATTTTCCACAGCATTGTGATGTGATGTTAGGGAATCACTAGTCAACCCTAACGTAACTGAATAAGTAACAGAAAACATATAACATTAATAGAAAAAAGCTAAAAGGCTGGAAAGAGTAAGAGCACGAACTGTTGCTGGCTGCCGCTCGAACAGCGCCGGAACCGGAAGTGATGATATCATCATTAGAGGGATTTTATCAGTGCTAACATCGATCTTTAATCGACACGTTTAACACTCACAGTAGGTTTAAGCTTATTGATAACCCTCTAAGGTTGTTTGGACTTGTTTGTTCTTGGTTATTGTCTTTCACTGCCTATAAAACATTTTGGCTGTCATTTATCTGTCACTTATTTACATTGATTGATTAAAATTCTAAATCAAAGTTCATATATAATATTATTTTTGTCAGTTATAAAAAGGCATTCTTTCTCTCTTATTCAGCATTGTGCACACGATACCAAACAGCAAAGGGTAATTTTCTTCATTTAAAAAGGCTGAATAACTGATCATCAAATTGAAGACACCTGTGATGCTAATGGAAGAAAATAGAAATCAATAACCACAATCCCATAATTTATTGTCACTGGGATCTATAATGTTTTTACGTTTGTGCTGTAACCCCTGGGCACTGGTTGACTTTGTGCAGGCAGCTGGATTTTAATGAGATATTTGAATAGCTTTGAATGTAAAAAATCTGGTTCAGTGGATGTTTGCTGCTGTTTTGATTGTCTTCCCACGGTGCAGGTTCAGTGATTATTGCCTTCCTGATAGAACAATCAAACAACAGCTGTCAGAGTAGCAGAGGTCATGTGGTACAAATAAATAAGTTTGTAGAACATCAAATAATTGAATGAATTTGATTTGGACATTACGGTAATTTTAGCAGACGCTTTTATCAAAAGTGACTTCCAATTATTGCAGGGCAGCCATTATTCACCGCCCTGGAGCAGTTGGGGGTTCGGTGCCTTGCTCAGGGGCACCTCGGCAGTGCCCTGGAGGCAAACTGGCAACTCACCAGCTACCAGTCCACTTACTTGGTCCATGCAGGACTCGAACCGGTGACCCTCCGGTTCCCAAGCGTAATCCCTACCGACTGAGCTACTGCCTCCCCACACCCCATGCTGGCCCACATGTAGAAGAAACACATAAACAAGAGTTCTATTATTACATGTTTAAAGTATAATACTCTAAATGCTCTTCTAGTTTTTGATAAGAAGAGTGATTTTGAAAGAATCTATTCAGTGGGGCCTGTGGGCTCCTGCATTTCATCAGGTTGGATTCCTAACAAAAAGATCAAGACTTTCATTTGTATGCGGACGATACTCAATTGTATGTTTCCATAAATCCCAACGATCACTCTGAGCTCTCCAACCTGAAGCTCTGCCTTCTAGCTGTTAAAGGCTGGATGACAAAACAATTCTGCTTCCTAATGTCAATACATCTAAAATGTTGATCTGAGGGCCAGAGAAGCGGGGATTAAAATTTCAAAACGTTATTGTTATATTTGACAATAGTCCCATCCAATGCTCCGCAATGGCGAAGAGTCGGGGTAAGCCACATTAACAATACTACAAGGGTTGCATATTTTCATAAACGAAATACAACCAGAATAATTCTGTTGCTTAGAAAGGCAGATGCTGAAACCCTAATTCAGGCATTTGTTACCTCTAGACCGGACTACTGAAATGTTGTCTTCTCTGGCTTGAGCTCCTCTGCCCTGAAGAAATTGCAGCTTGTTTCAAGCAATTTCAGCAAGAATCTTGACTAAAATTTGTAGATTTGAGCACATCACGCCAGTTCTAGCGTCATAACATCCTTCCTGTCAGTGCCAGGGCTGATTTTAAGGTCTTACTCTTTACATATAAGATACCACATGACCTAGTTCCAGTGCATCTTTCTGACCTTATTGCCACTATGCTGCCCACTGCTGGAACCAGCTCCCAGACATTTCTCATCTCATCTCTTTGTCAGTTTTCTAAACGAGCTGTTTGAGTGTCAGGGCCACCGCGAGAGGCGACTGTCAAATGCCAAGAAGACACGGCAGGTGCAGCCAGTCTGCATTCTATGAAAGAGCCTCTGAGGAATGGAACACCTTAACACTGATGAAACAGCACCACCTACCGTTCATTATCCACAGTTAAGAGCCTGGCTCATGAGCAAACAGTCCAAACACCTGATCAGGGGTTATGTGTTGTTATGTTGTCTGTGGGATTACACAAACATCACTATGTACAAAGGACATTCATATATTTCTGAATTTAAAATGATATACAATGAAATGAAAGTAATGGTTGAATAATTGTAGAAACAAAAACACGTCTACATTGAATCAATAAAATAAGGGCCTGCTTTGTATGTGATGTAAACGATCATGGCATCTCGTCCTCTCTTATTTGCAAAACAAAATGCTTTGAACTTTAAATCTGTCCTTATGTCAGCAATATTCTACTTGTGGGTTTTGTTACTTGACTCTAAGGCCGAGAATTGTAAATTCTGATTGCAAATCACAAAGAGAACACGAGCTCACTGTAAACAAAGATATTAGAGTCAAACCTTTCTGCAAACCAAGTGCGATCTGGAAGATGTCCCAACGATTTGTATATGATGTAAATGATCATGGCATCTGGTCCTTTGTTATTTACAAAACAAAACAAAATGTACACAAAATGTACTCACTACTTCACAAACTGGACAACTATGGCGTAATTTTCTTGCCATAATCTGAGAGCATCATGTGGAACTTTGAGGGAATCATGTGGCAATGAAAATGAAATGATGCTCGCCTCTGTTCCAGTCTTTCTTCACTTATCAATATTTTTTGAGAGCATGAGCAGAGAAATAACACTCAAACTGCCACATGATGCTCTGGAACTATGGCAGGATAATGGCACCATTCACCCAAATACCTGTTCAACATCTAACTAATACAACCTATCTATTTTTAGTTTGTGTGTGTATGTTTGATGGGATTGACCTGAATATATACATTATGTGCATATCAGTCTATGTAAGCATATCGTCAATCTAGCCTTGCACCTTAATGTGTGAAATCTACTCTAACTGTACCAGAATTATCAGTACATTACATTACAGTCATTTAGCAGACGCTTTTATCCAAAGCGACTTCCAATAAGTGCGTTCAACAAAGGTAGATTAAAGAAGAATTCTATCACTAAATATACTGATTGCAAATGTGTTCTTCACTCATGAAAACCACAAGTTGACAGATCTATAATTCATTCAATTCATTCATTAAATTTTGCGCAACTGGTCCACGCTGAAAGATATAGGGAATGCAGGTTGCAACTGTTAGTTCAGGCCGGTAGAGTGAGGCGGGTGCACACCTTATTCCATGCTGGCATGCAGGGAAAGCAGGTGCAGGTGCAGGTTTGTGTGTTCCGAGTGTAATCGATGTCAAAGTAGATTGACGTACCAGGTATTTTTAATTTGTCATATCGTTTAACATTTGGCTACTTGCAATGTAGTTTGTTTAAAAAAATGTGTGGTCCCTTCACTGCTCTTGCTGTGGGACTATTGGACACTATGTGTGCTGGTAGCGGGGAAAGAGATCTGGGCTTTGGCCTTGGGCCGGTCTAGTTTTATTTGATTTTTCTGTCCTATTTTTTGTTCCGCTCGCTTCCCCCATCACTCATCAACCTTAAGTAGGTTGACCACGGTTCGGCAGGAAGGCTTGAGGTGTCCTTTGCAGTAGAATTTGGAGTTGATTTACCTCACGTACATGGTCTTTTGCTGACAGTGTGCACTGGTGTGTGTGTTAGTGGAACAGTGCTTAGTTTTAACTGGAAGTCACCTGCAATGAGGTTACATGTTACGATGGCTAAAACAACTTGTGTTTGTGCATCTTTCCTTATCTTTGTTCCTTACGCTAGTGACCTGGTGTGGGTATACCAAAATGAAGAAAATAAAAATATTCCACAGTAGTTGAAATTCCGTTTAAGTTACGTTTGTCAGCTGCTCCGGTCTCCACCTTGCTGCCATATTGGATAAGAACAGAGCTCCGGACGGAGGAAACAGTGAATTCTGCTAAAAGTATTCCCTCTGGATCCTAGTCAGTGCACAGCTCGTTTATGTGATTCCACAAATCTTTTTCTGTTAAAGCCGCAAGTGATTGGTCAAGATATGTGTGGGAGGGGAGTTGTGAAGCGCACCCACGTCAACAAATTGTGAAGCAGGTTCCCTCCAGTACTGCTGTGCACTGCATGGTGCCTCCCCCGAGTCTCAGGGGCAGGAGGGGGGAGGGGAGGTGTCACAGACACAGCACGCAGTCGCAGTGAGCAGCAGTACACGAACGGGAGGGAGCAAGACAAGAGAGAGAGAGAGAGATAACTTTGCAACACTCTATAAATTGGAAAGGTGAGGAAAATGAGTGACAGGTAACATAGTGAAGTTTGGACACATTTTAATGTGATATATAGTTCAAAGTCAGTGTGTAGACTGTTCAAAGTGCAGACCCACTGAGCTGTGCTGGTTTTTGGTATTATTTGTATTTTGGAACTCTGTTCCATGTTGAGTAAATTAATAAAGCCATATAAATGATAAACATTTGATATAATGTATGTTTAGTAATTCATTTTACACATAATTTGGTAATAAATTGATTTAAGCGTAAAAAAATCTGAGGAGCCACTTGGGAGCCATTTGGGAGCCAAAAGAGCCGGCTCTTTTTAGTGAGAAGAGCCAAAAGAACCGGCTCGCTTGAAAGAGCCGGAATGCCCATCACTACTGTGTCCGGTCTGAGCACCGGGTCTGACTTAGAAAGTTATCACAGTTTTACACGGGTACAACTTCCTGTTTGGGTTTCAAAAATAAACATACTAACAACCAGAGATTGCGCTGGAGGTTTCTTTTATGTTGAAATATTTCAGCAAGTTACTTTTACACACACATTTAACAAATGATACATCGCTCTTTAAGGAGCATAACCAGGGTTAACTTCAAAAACACAAACTAAGTCATATTTTAGAGGCATACTCATTGGAAAGCTATTTATTTTAAAGGTACTTTCTTCCCTCCTCTAAGATCATGCCGGAAGCCAAGCAACGACATTTCGTTGTCAAGACTCACTGTTGTGTTTTTTGTGCAATGACAATAAAAGGAAGTCTAAGTCTCTAAGTCTATCATCACACCTCCACCATTGGCCACTAGATGACAGCAAAGAACACACAAGTAAAATAAACTATGATAATATGAAATGAAACCAATATTAAAATGCTATGATGAGATACATTACAGAATGGATACAACAATGACCCTAGCTCTACATTTCTTGACTTGGAGACTATTGGATGTGAGCCTGCTCTTTAGGACATACCGTTTATAAATAACGCAGTTTCACTTCAGGTTAGTGTCTGAACTGTATGTCTTTGTATTGTATCACCCTATTATTGGTAAAATAAAAACTTTGAATCAGAAAATGCTATGATGTTGCTTCTGACTGAAGGCTTGGTCATATGTTTTTTAAATAGGCAACTCACACTGAACCAGTTATTGACCATTCTGTGTTTTGCATCATTATAACACCCCCTCTTGATTGGGAAGTACAATTTTTTATGTGTAGGCTCATCCTCCTTTATCTACCCTCTAAATTTTACATTGACATGTTGCACCCTTTGGGCCTAAGAATCAATTTTAGGGTCTTTTTGGTGGAATTAGAGTAAAAATCACAACAATCTGAGAAAAAACTATAGAGTTCCACCACTTTTATCCCTAATGAACATGGTTGAACTCATACTGGTGTCACAGTAACTACAGGGGAGCAGTCACATACAATTCAAATGAAAGTGACAACATAGATGTCGCTTAATCATTCTCCTTTTCTTGTTTTTGAGGTTTAATCTTCCAGGACATCGTGTAGTTGGTCCAACCGCGGTTCATCAGTGTTGCGTTCAGCTGCGGAGAAAAAATAAGTAAGAAGGTCTGTCTTTGTCATATAGTTGACACTGAGAAAGAGAGCTTTTAACCTGGTATAGGATCTGGGTTTGAATAGCTGGATCCGTCAAGTCAGCAGCACTCTTAAACTTCATCCTCACAACGGCCGTCACTCTTGGAACTGAACAATTCAAGAAACGTGATGTTACAAACAAAATAGAGAAATGTTTTTCTTTATAAAGCCCTAAATAAGTTGTATGTGCTGTAATGAATGTTCACCTCCTTGGCAGATGAAAGTATTCAGAATACTACAGGAAACATCATCCCATTGATGGAGAGCATTCTCTGCCACACAGTGTTGGTTCATTTGATCATTATTTGGAGCATTATCTTGCCAATTTCTGAAAAGGCTGGTGCTGTTGTCTGCCCACTTCCAGGGTATTCGGTACAATCCAATCCACCCCCAATCTGGTATTAAAGACAAGACCTCATTGTCCTCTTGGGCATTCTCAATTATTGCAAGATCTGTGTGATGCTCTCTGCAGTATGCCTGGGCATCCGTCCATGACAGTAAATCTGTGATGAAAGTATAGACTTTGGGTCCTGGATTTGCATCTACAATACAAAGATAATGATTCATGAGATGATTTCAGTGCTCAATCAGCTGCCACCCAACACCTGTTGCCTTCATACAACATAAATTAAATACAATAATGCATGTGTGTACTTTGCCATGTGTCTCTGAGGGTTTAAATAAGTCCTCTAACACTAATTGGTCTTACCAGTAAAACAAACAAATCCCTTCGCCTCAGTGCATCCCAGATCCTTCCATGTTCCGTGGTTATACTTTACAACACATTCCTGACTCGCTGCATTATAGTTTGGGAGACCTGAACCCCAGTTGTGATAGCTGGTTTGGCCTGTTTCACCAGTCCATGACCATCTCCAGGAGTTCACATCATTGCCCAAAGTGTTCTTCCAGGCATTGGTGTCATCTGATAGTCCAATCCAAGCCCATGTTGAGTCCAAGCTCGGCCTGCTCAGTCTGTTAATGTCATCCATGCTATCAAAGGTTGCCAGGTCATGGTAATTCTCTCTGCAGTAATCTCTTGCATCATGCCAGTTCATTTTCAAGTTGACATAGCGGTAAGCTCGAAAGAATTGATAGAAGTGAGAGGAGGGAATGCAAAATCCTGAAGATTGATAAAGAGAAGATGAAATTGGCAAAATCTGTTTTTTCTTCTATTTTCTTTATTATTAATGATCAACAGGAAATAACCGTACATAATACAATTATAATTCTGCCATATTAGCCCATTTACTACAGCTATTCTAACCCTTCAACAGGTAGAATTTGTTTGAATTTTCAGGGTCAAATTCACAATATAGCTAAACATTTTTTAAAGCACTATGGTATGAGTTGGTATGGTATCTGTTGTAATGTATATGAGACTTCTCGTAAATGGGCTGAAACAGATCAAAATCCATCACCATGAACTTATAAAAAGCTGCTTTACTCTTACCAATCAGGAGAAAAATCACAAGAATGTTATGATCCATTTATGGTTTTTCTGAAGAAGAAGTTAGAAAAATAATGTAACCATAGATCACATACTAAGACAGAAAACATTGTAGAGTACAGATAGTAGACACATTAATACTGAGAACTTTTTCCCCTTTTTTCTTCCCATTCATTTATTGGAATTGTAATGCTGCACATAGTTGCCTCATAGTGCTGCTAATATTTATCACCAACTCACATTTTAAGAGTAGGACTTCAGGCCAGGAATGTGAAAACAGCTTGTAGTGCCAAACTCTACAGATACATCACTGTGATCAAAGACAATCAAATGCTTCTCAGAAAAAGAGGCAGTTGAAGATATACTCTTATTTTTACTGACGCATTTTCATTGAATATTTCTTGAATATTTCTTTTATATTAAAGTAACATAAAATATATTGAAAACTGTAAGTAAAATTTCAAATCAAATACATGTCTAATAACTAATAACAACCTGAACGCACACAAACAGCATACATGAACAGTGTAGTAATGCATTTTGTGTTTTAAGAAATGTTACAAATATAAACCAGTGAGATGCCATCATGACAATAGATAACATATTATTGGATTACCAATTGAACGTATGCTGTGTTTTATATTGTCCAACCTGTAAATTACAAGAAATTGAAAGATGTCTTAACCATCTCGCTAATTTCTTGGCAAATGTTAAAGTCTGTTTACTCACAGTTTTAAGATCCAGCTGATATCACAACTCTTTGTATCAACCCTGAAAGTTAGAGTCTCTCACACCTGCCAACCTTTCTGCAAACCTGTCTGCAAACCTTTCCACCAACCCGCTGCGATTGCTGCTTTTAAGTTGGAGGATATCAAAATTAAGGCATGATTTGTATGTGATGTAAACGATTATGACATCTGGTCCTTTCTTATTTGCAAATCAAAATGTTTTGAACTTTAAATCCTGTCCTCATAATGTGTGACTTACAGCAATAGACAACTTGTTGTTCTTGTTACTTAATTCTAAAGCCAGGAATTGCTAATTCTAATTTACGAGTCACAAAGAAAACATAAGATCAATATAAATATCAATGATATTCGAGTAGAACCTTTCTGCAAACCCAGTGTGACATGGCAGATGTCCCAATGATTTGTATGTGATGTAAACGATCAAGGCATCTGGTCCATTCTTATTTGCAAAACATTTTGTTTTGCAAATAAGAATGGACAAAATGTTGGGCAATAATGTGGGGTCACAGGCCATAAATGTATGAATTACAGCAATATGTTGTTCAGCAGCACCTTTACCTTTACCCTCTAACATACTTGGATTTAAGGCCAACAAATGCAAATTGTAATTATACATCACAAAGAGAACACGAGATCAACATAAACAAAGATATTAGAGTTTGCAGAATCCCAGGAAGTCCCCCTAAAAATTACATTATTTCCTTCCATAAGCAGGGCTTGGTGCTAACCTTTTCTCCAAAGAGCTCATTTGCTCCTCAGCTAAAAGATTTCAGAGCACATTAAGAACTTTAATGGCACAATTAAAACAATGTGTTCTTCCTTAATAAAGTTTGCACACAAATATGGATTTTTTTGTTGGTCGCAAATGCAACTGCATGTTTGCCCATACATATGGTACATGGGCATGAGGGTGGGACACATTTCTTGTTCTTCACAGCACAAACTGGAGATGAGGCAGGACTGTGATGATTTGATTATGAGGAGAAGGACTGCAGGATGAGTAGGTGGAGTCAGTCTCTGATAGGCCAATACATGATTGACCCCACCATGATGTGACATGGATGCAAAGTATATTTGACTTGCAAAGAATGTTAAAACCAAGCTTCAGGAGATTCACCTCATGATGACCACACGTGATCAAAGGGACCAAGACATGACAGCTCATCCATGAACATGTGTGTATGTGCATGTGTGCGTGCATGCGCGTGCGCACGCGTGTGTGTGCGTGCGTGTATGGTCATGTCTAAATTACATAATTTATCAAAATGGAAAGACCCTTTTTTTAGATAGAACAATGTTTATAAATTTGGTGATTTGAATTTGTGATGGATTAAAAAAAGTTTCCAATCAATTGGAAATCTTTGCAATATTACTAATTTGTTGTTTCAGTAGGCTGACAGAGTATTAACCCGAAAAAGTTGTATTCTGGGTTAGAACTCAAATCATTTGCTTTGATTTATCATCTTCCGCATCCAATTGTACAAACTGACACACTATTAACTGTACATTATGAAAGATGTTGTGCTCACCGATAACAAAGTTTAAAATTCAGCTTAATTTTGATTGAAAAACATTTGAAGTCTTAACAGGAGGATGCCCATAGTGAGTGTGTTGCAAAGGAAAACAAATGTCAATCGCACCAAAATCACTTTTTCATCCATTTGTAAGTAATCTATTTTGAAATAACATGAGATTTC
Source organism: Genypterus blacodes (assembly GCF_046128005.1). Lineage (NCBI taxonomy): Eukaryota > Metazoa > Chordata > Actinopteri > Ophidiiformes > Ophidiidae > Genypterus > Genypterus blacodes. The sequence goes on along the minus strand of NW_027466864.1, from coordinate 5,878,008 downwards.
CATTGAATTCAATTCAAACTGATGATTGATTGTGACATTGGTTATACAATCCATTAAAGATATAACTGAAATTAGTAGAAAATCAAGGCCATACACTGTAAACTGACATTGAACTATTTGGACAAAAAAAACATAAAAACTGTACTGTCTCGTGGTATATATATATTTAAACATTTTAAAAAATTGGCTCTAAAGAACATCATGTGTTGCACTCATACTGGTGTCAAAATTACTTCAGTGGAACTGTCAAATGCAATGAAAAATTGCACTGGTGTTTGCTTAATCATTCTCTTTTTCTTGTTTTCTAGGTTAAATCTTCCGGAGCAGCTTGGAGTCGATCCAACTGTGGTTTGGGGAGGGAAAACAACTACATGTAAGGAGATTTTTGTAGGTAGCGCCTTTTTCTGTACATAAAATCCCTTGTTTTGACCGTTTCATTTGTTGAATATATTTATTGAAATAAGCAAGATTAAATTTGAAATAACAATGAGCATGCAATTATCAGACATTTTGATTGTTTTTAGATTAGATTAGATTAGATTCAACTTTATTGTCAAAGAGCAAGTACAGGTACAAGCCGATGAAATGCCGTTTTCACACCATTCAGTAAGTCAAAGTTGAGTTGAGTTAATTATACTAAATTTAGAACAGTCGTTTGTCGAATTTGAGGTCTAAAGGGTGTGTGGCCGGACAGCTTCTGGGTACCATCGCAGCCTCGGCCGCTGCCATAATAGGCGCCGCCGTTCCGTCTTCGCAGTGACAAGGGCAGGCCCGGGGGTAGACCAGATATGTAGGAGTAGAGATAGGAACAAACAGAGGGGGGTGATAGGAGAGGACACAGAGTGGTGGAGAAAAGAAAAAGGAGAGATATTGACCATAAAGAGAATCAGGCTGTGTAATGTACATGTGAATTAAGGTAAAGGGATGACAAACAGAGCAACAGCAACTTGACTAGTTTTTACATTTGGTTTACACATTGAGAAAGAGAGCTTTAAACATGATATGGGAGCTGGGTTTTCATAGTTGGATCCATTTTGTCAGCAGCCGTGTGAATCTTCATCCTCACATTTCACTTCTGGAACTGATCAGTCCAAGACACAAGAAGATACAAAGCAAATAGGGAACTGTTATTTTCTTCATAGAGCCCTAAATAGGTTGTATGTGCTGTGGTGACTCTTCAACCTGTTGGCATATGAATGAAAGCTTTGGCCCAGAATCACCCTCATCCCATGCATAGAGAGAACGCTCAGCTGTACAGTGTTCCTGATCTATTCAGTTTTTAGGACATATAGTGGGCGATTCCTGATTGGTTGAAACATCTGTCAGATTATTTCATTTAAAACTTGAAAATGTAACTAGGATGCTTTTTTTTTTTTTTTTTTAAAAAAAGGTGTTTGGGGGGCTTTTCCTTTTGCCATTCAGCAATTAGCAACTAGAACACACCTTCAGTTTAAGATCAGATGGGCTTCATCAACAAATCTGCCATGGTAAGATCAAATGTACAAAATAAAAACCAGAGACAATGATGAGAAACAGCCATCAGAAGAAAGATCAAAATATATCACCATGAACTTAGAAAATGCCTGGTTAGAAGTTAGAAAGAGGGACACTATAAAATACAGATAGTAGACACATCATCAGAAAACAGCTTCTAAAGCCAAACTCTACTAAGAAAAAGAAGCAATTGGAACACTAATTCAACTGATTTTAATGGTTGATTTTGATAATATTCATATCTCTTTTCCTGGCAATTGCTAAAGAATGTTTACTCACAGGTTTAGGATCCAGCTGATATCACAACAATTGAACTCTTTGTACCAGCCCTGAAAGTTCACATACACCTGCAAACCTGGTGTGGTTGCTGCTTTTAAATGTGAAGGTCATATTCTAATATGAAAATAATGAATCTGGCAAAGGTCAACATGATTTGTATGTGATGTAAACGATGATGGCATGTGGTTGGTGCTCATTTGCAAAACAAAATGCTTTGACACTTTTCGTCCTGTCCTTGTAATGTGAGGTCAAAGGCCTACACATTTTTAAAGTAGTATTCTACATTTTGTTCAGTAGTAGTTATCAAAAATGCATTTAAAACCTTAACCTATAACCTAACATACTTGTTTTAAAGGCCAATACAGATGTGGTTGAAAGTGTTGGTACTGTTTCAACATAAAAATGTCTCTTTCAGTTTCAGTTTTTCTTCTCTGAAAAATTAATTAACAAAAGTAATTGGTATGCATCATTCTATATTCCACATTAAATAGAACTTTAAGCTGTACCATATTATTTGAATAAAACAGATGAAAATGGCCTGGGTAAAATAATTAACACTTAACTTTACTACACTTTAGAAGGAATAATAAATAATTTGATAGATTTTCGTCTTTCATTGGTATCACAGGTGACTTCAATCCTATAATCAAATATTGCTTCAGCCTCCAGGATGCCACCCATGGACTCCAAGAAGGCCGGATAACTTCAATGAAATGATTCATAGATGTAAGTAGCAATGCACAACAAGGAGCCTGACCAGATATTTTCTATATCTGGACACATTGGAGGATTTGCAAACCTCAAAAACACTCAGGTTTGGTGTTTCTCTTAAACAGCAAGCTGGTGCTTTAATATGGAAATGAGGGATCTAAGAAAGGTCACCTGAGATGACACTTGACCAACTTTGACATTTGGTTACATCATGTCTCTGTCTCAATACCTAGATCCCTCCATGTTTCAAGCTCAGAACTATGCAGTCACTACTAGTCTTAACCAGGGCCAGGTTTACGCCAAACATGCTGGAACCCATCTGATATCTAACAATGTGCTCAGTGCTGCCAATATTCATCAATTCTTTTCTTGGATACCATCACATCCAATTTCCACAAATTACCTTGCTGCCAAGTCAGTACCACTTGCTAGTTTGTTTTTCAATGCAGGGTTGTGTGAATAGTGAATAGAATCCTTTTTGGGGGATGACCAATGCATCTTCTTCTATTTGGTAGAATGGATTTTCCTTTATGGGCTGTGTGTAGCCCTCTGATGTTCTTGTACCCTCTCCCATCTTTATGAAGGCTCCCAATCTGCAATCTTAATGGGAAGTAAGCAAGTTTTATTTATTAAGCACCTTTCAAGACCAGAGGTCACAGGGTGCTTCAGAGAAAATAAACACAAGATTAAATTAAAAAAATAAATAAACAAAATAAAATGCTATGACAACTAAGAGTAAAATACAGACAAACTGCTACCTAAATGGTTAGTTTGAAAGGAATGAGGCCACTGATTGAACATATCTTCAATTTATCAGGAGGGAGTTTGGGGGCCACGACTACAAACACACTGTAACCTTTAGTTTTAAGCCTGGACTGAGGAACAGACAATGAGCCGTGATCAGGAGACCTCAGAGTCCTACTGGTGACATTAGGCTGCAAAGGTTCACTAATGTAAGAGGGTGTTTGGTGAAGCAGAGCTCTAAAAATAAAAAGCAAAACCTTAAACAGAACTCTAAACTGAACTTGTTCAGATAATTTCCTTACCGTTTGGTGCCATGGTGCATTAGACAGGGCTCAGGCCAAAACTGAGAAAGCTTTGGTGCTCACAGGTTAATTTGTAAGCGTGTTCATGCAATCAGCCTTAATTGGAAATCACAGGTGTAATCACTTTTGTTGCAGTGTTCACAGATGTACTCACTTTTGTTGCATTGAATGTGTAGCTTTAGTCTTTCTAACCTTGCCTTTGTCTTTGCTCATACATAAGAGATAAGGGAGCATGCCTATGTTCCCTCAGCCCTATGTTCCCACAGCCCTATGTTCCCTCAGCCCGATCGTCCCACAGCACTATGTTCCCTCATTTCTAAGATCTTTTTCAAAATTAGGCCCTATGTTCCCTCATTTCTAAGATTTTTTCAAAATTAGGCCCTATGTTCCCTCATTTCTAAGATGTTTTTTCAAAATTAGGCCCTATGTTCCCTCAGCCCTATGTTCCCTAACCCTAACCCTAACCCTAACTCTAACCCTAACCCTAACCCTAACCCTTAGAAATGAGGGAACATAGGGCCTAATTTTGATAAAATCTTAGAAATTAGGGAACATAGGGCTGAGGGAACATAGGGCCTCATTTTGAAAAAGATCTAAGAAATGAGGGAACATAGGGCCTCATTTTGAAAAAATCTTAGAAATGAGGGAACATAGGGCTGTGGGACCATTGGGCTGAGGGAACATAGGGCTGACCCCAGAGATAATACCCACTTCAACATAAAAGTAATCATAGTAATGGGAGATGTATTGCAGGAGATAAAAAAACTACTTGTAATTTTTTCTGGAGTTTTTCCTCGTTTTCCCAGGGAGCTTTGGCCGGGGTCTGGAACTTTCCCGATGTTGTGGGCCTTGAGAACAATAAAAATAAAACTCGACTTGACTAAAATGTGACGAGTTCTATGGTGTGTTTCTGTCTATGTATGTGTCTGTCTGTGAATATATCCTTAGATTGGTTAAACAGCGAAGGTGTGTCTGCGGTGGTAGTCACAGCTTGGTTGATCCTGAGAGCCTGTAGATTATAAAAAGTCTGAGACTCAACTCCTGGCGTTTTTTGCTCCCCATCTGTTTTCCAACCCAGCCTCCTGTGATTGTTAAAGAATTTTACCTTGTTCTGTGATATAGTTGTGTATAGTATCTGTGTAGTGGTTTGGTTTATGTACGTTACTATATTATGGTTGTAAGGTGTTAGCTTATCACTGTAAATAAATTTCACACTGTATTCGTATTGTTTGTTTGATATCCTTGGTAGTGGCTCATTTGAAAACCGGTTGAGGACATTCTTGTTTCTTTTTCTTTTCACATTTGCACCCCGATTACCCAAGGTCAGGTCATAACTTTAATAATTAGGTTTCTTCTTACTTTTTTTCTCGTGTATCCTAAAAGGGCTACATCAAAAAACATAAAAGGTGCAGTTCATAATTTCTAATAGAATTATCATTATCTGTGTAAACATGAAAGCTACAGAACTTTAACGTTTGTCTGTAAATATGTAAATATGAGTTAACAGTGTTGTAGGGATTTAAAAAAATTTAGAAATCATGAAAAATTAAATTTTGCAGTATTGCATTGTTTCGTTTTTCCCACATTCCTATATAAATAACATAATAAAACCACAGTGATATGAAAACCATGTCAGGGATTTGGAAGAATGGAAGCTTTTTAAAGTATGCACAAGTTTAAAATGTAGCAGTCACTGTACTGTACTTTCATACATGCATACGTCATCCTGAGTATAGAATTTTCACGTTATTTCTTAAGTTTGTGTTTTTACATTCCTGTGAATAACAACAAAATTGTGTTAGAGATCTGAGGAACTCACACAGACAGGCTGTTTTCTGAGAAATGCCCTGTGCTGTTTCTTCTACCTTTATAATCAAACACACAGACGTGGTAGATTGACAAGTGATCTGATCACAAATCATTCTGTGAGCATTACAACTTGCATTAAACGAAACCTTGTTATCTTGATAATGTATCCCAGTAATGAGAACAGATGGTGTAAAAAGGGCCAGAGTGTACAGCCGTCCTCATGATGTGGTGTTGTGGTTTTGCTGTAGTGAAGAGAAATCCCTTACGTCTTTTTTTAATTTGCAGCAAAGACTGTTGTCCTTGAACATTTACGACAGTTGGCCACTTCTTTTGTGTTTTTTCATTACTGAGTCCCATCATGGTTGTCTCACCAGTGAACTTGATGATATAGTTAGAGCTGGATTTGGCAGTGCAGTCAAAGGCAGGGCAAGGCAAGGCAAGGCAAATGTATTTGTATAGCACATTATCAAACACAGAGGTCAGTCAATGTGCTGTACAGAGAATCAAATAAGCGTTTTAACTGACATTGAAAAAATAAGACCTCAAAAAGATAAAAGTACAAAGATCTGATCTCCATTGGGAGCTGGTTCCAGCAGTAGGCAGCATGATAGCTGAACGCCATTGCACCATGATTTTTTGTTGTTTTTTAACTGTTGGCACCAATTACTGATCAGCTCCTGCAGATCTTAGACATTTCAGAGTCAATATCAAGCACCATTTACTTTAAAATTTGATATTCTATAAATTCTAATTTCTATAATTAAGGCCCGGGCCATTTAGTGAAAATAAACAATAAGTAGAATTTTGCAACTCAACTCTGTATCTCAGAGGACGAGTAATATTCTCTCTTCTTAGTTTTAGTAAGAACCCAAGCAGCAGCATTCTGAATAAGTTGTAGCTGTCTAATGGTTTTATTTGGTAAACCTGTGAGGAGAGCATTGCAGTCATTGACCCTGGGAGATATACTGTAAATGTATGCATACATTTCTCTTAATCCTGGTTAGACACAAGGTCTCTGATCCTAGCTTTGTTTTTGAGATGCCAAAATGAAGATTTTCTTCAAGTTTTGATGTGTTCACTGATATTAGGTGTGCAAATGCATTTATGCTTCTGGACACATCTTCAGTGATGTTACTAAGATCTACATCACCCATCAGCACCCTGTGATAATCCTACCTCAGCCCTGTGCCAGCCTGTTATCACTGCTCCTCACTGCTGAAGAGGCTCTCATCCTGAAGTTGCTGTAGTAGTCAGCGATGAGGTCTCTAAGATCCCCCATCCATGATTATGCCCAGATTTTTGACACGGGTAAAAATCTGTGTAGAGGTCCTGTAGGGGCACTGGTGCTTGGTTTGGTGGTGCTTTTGTTGCCAATTTGGATTTATTTATAACATCTGTTTCTGTTCTTGTTGAATGGAATTCTAGGAAACATCAGTTAGTGCATCAAGAGTAGATGAAGCAGGCTGGAAAAAGATCTTATCTTGGATAAGTTGTGCAATTTGTGATTTAAAGGCAGTAATGAGGTTAAACCATACTGGAGACAGAATACTTCCATGTTTGACTGGGTTTCCATTTCTTCACCACTGTTTCCTTCATCTCTTTAACACCCCAAACCATTACAGGAAAGTATATTTAAAAGCAAGCTGCTACATCTGTAGAAATTCTCAGTGTTTGAACTGCCCAAAGGTTAGCAAGCATGAATAAATGTAAGTAAATGTAATGCTAATCTCTGCTATTAGTTGTGGTAAACATACAATGACGCTGAGGTCATTCTGTGGAAGCTTGTGCTTTGACAGGCAAATGAGGAGTGATGTGAAGGTCATCCTGTGGTTTGTCTTGCATTAGAGAAATATCAAACCTTTCACACATTTTGGGGCAACAAGTCAGTTCATGCCCTCCTAGACCAAACTTTGGAGACATTTTAAACCCATTTGGGGGCACTTTGTGAAATTTCACATTTTCTACTGTGTGTCATTAAACACAATACACAGATAATAGTTAGAATAAATTATTAATAATGAAAAGAATAAAAAGCAATCCATCAGAAATAATGCAGCATAGATTGGACATTTGAATTATTGATATCCCTTCTAAAATTTAGAGTTCAGGATGTTTTTCCATAAAGACCGTCTTCTTGACTGTCACCGTGGAGAAGCTGCTGCTGCTGCTGCTCTTCTCCATATGGTTTGATGTGTGGTCGCCTGGATTGCTTGTGGACCCACTTCTTTACAGCTGACTCCACAGTAACAGCTGCATCTTCCAGGGATATAAGATAAGATGAAATTTCTTTATCCCGAGGGAAATTACTGTGCAACAGTTACAGTACAGCATGAAAAAACAAGACCCAGAATTCAGAAATCAGAAAACACCCAACTAGTACAATAATGAAAAAGTGCAAGAATGTAAGTAGATAATAAGTACAAGATAAGTACAAACAATAAGGGGGTTACGAAGTACATCTACAACTACAGCATACACATGTGTATATGTGACATACAACGTTTAGTGCAATATACTATAAGTGACAGTGAAGCAGGTTGGGGGGGGGCTCAGATCCCCATGTTCCCACCGTCCCCCCTCAACCCGAGGTAGCTTTATTAAAGATTCCAATGGCCACAGGAAGAAAGGATTTCCTATGGCGCTCAGTAGTACACCTGTGGGGAATGAGTCTGTTACTGAAGGTGCTCTTGTATGAGGCCAGCACCTGGTGGAGAGGGTGAGAGTCATTGTTCATGATTCTCCTTAGCTTGCGCAGCATTCTCCTCTCCGACACACGCTCCAACGAATCAAGTTCAGTCCCAAGGACGGAGCCAGCCTTCCTGACGATCTTGTTGATCCTGTTGGCGTCAGCTGACCTCGCCCTACTGCCCCAGCACACGACCGTGAAGAAGATGGCACTGGCAACCACAGACTGGTAGAACATCCTCAGCATGGTGTTACAGACATTGAAGGATCGAAGCCTCCTCAGGAAGTAGAGTCGACTCTGTCCCTTCTTGTAAACAGCCTCAGCGTTCTTAGACCAGTCCAGTTTGTTGTCCAAATGGATTCCCAGGTATTTGTATAGCTGCACAGAGTCCACAGTCACCCCATTGACTGTCGCAGGTGTGGGGGGTGACTTCTTCTTGCGGAGGTCCACCACCAGTTCCTTGGTTTTGTCAGTGTTGAGCTGCAGGTGATTCAGCTCACACCACTCGACGAAGGAGTCCATGCCACCCCTGTACTCCTCATCCTTCCCCTCGGTGATGCAGCCCACTATCGAAGAGTCATCTGAAAACTTCTGCAGGTGGCAGGACTCCGAGCAGAATTGGAAGTCGGATGTGTACAGGGTGAACAGGAATGGTGATAGGACCGTACCCTGAGGGGCCCCAGTGTTGCACACCACAGTGTCAGACACACATCCCTGCAGTCTGACAAACTGCGGCCGACCAGTTAGATAGTCCACTATCCAGGAAAGGGCTGGGTGTGGCTGGCTGATACTGATGGGGGGAGGTTGGGTGTGGTTGATACTGATGGGGGGAGGCTGGGTGTGGCTGATGATGGTGGGGGGAGATGGGGGCTGAGTGGTCTCAGTATTGGTGGGCGCAGGTGGTGCCAGGGGGAGGATAGCTGGTATCGTGTTGTTGTGGAGGAATGGTGGGGGAGGGGAGTCAGCGTGGCTGGAGGGTTGAGGGGTGTCGATGGCTGACGAGCTGGCGGAGTGGTTAACGGGCCTCTCATCAAATCTATTGAAGAATAGGTTCAACTGGTTGGCCCAGACCTGGTCCCCCACTGTTGAGTGGCTACTGGTCCGCTTGTAGCCAGTGATGGTTCTCATGCCACTCCATACCTCCCTCAGGTTGTTTTGCTGAAGCTTTCACTCCAGCCCCCTCCTGTAGGTGTCCTTGCCCTGATCTTCTCCTTCAGCAGCCTCTGGACGCGCTTCATCTCCTCCCTATCCCCAACCCGGAAGGCTCTCTTCTTCTCATTCAAGAGGGCCATGATGTCTCTGGTCACCCAAGGTTTGTTGTTGGGGAAGCAGCGTACAGTCTCTGTGGGAACAATACTGTCTACACAAAAGTAGATGTACCCTGTTACACAGTCCGCAAGATCATCAATGTCCTCTCCATGCGAGTCACAAAGCACGTCCCAGTCGGTAACCTCAAGACAGCCCTGCAGCGCCTCTTCAGCCTCCTGTGACCATCTCCTCACTGTCCTTGTAGTCACAGGCTGACGCTGGACGAGAGGCTTGTACATGGGCTGCAGATGGACCAGGTTATGGTCGGACCTTCCCAGTGGTGGAAGGGCCACGGAGCTGTAACCTCCTTAACATTGGCATACAGCAGGTCCAGTGTTTTGTTGTCTCTGGTTGGACAGTCCACGAACTGCTTGAACGTGGGGAGTGTCGCTGCCAGAGAGACGTGGTTGAAGTCCCCAGATATCGCAATGAAGGCTTCCGGGTGTTGATTTTGGAATCTTGCGACCGATGAGTGGATAACGTCACTCGCGATCACCGCACTCGCTGAAGGAGGAATGTAAACAGACAACAGGACAACATGTGAGAACTCACGCAGCAAATAATACGGCCTAAGACTCACAGCTACACAACTGTTCTTTCACAGTGACATTACCAGGATTACACCATTTGTTGTTAATGAAAATAGCAAGCATCCCCTGTACTTCCTTCTCAACTCCTTGGGGATCTCAGGCTTTTCCTGTGCTAACGCGGTCGGCCGAAGAGAAACCAGCTGGCTGCGCGTGTAGACAAAGACCTCTCCGTAGTGTTGAGCAAAGACGGCCACACGGTTGAGAAGAAGTGTCCCAAAAATGATGAAAACGGAAACAATTTTCCACAGCATTGTGATGTGATGTTAGGGAATCACTAGTCAACCCTAACGTAACTGAATAAGTAACAAAAAACATATAACATTAATAGAAAAAAGCTAAAAGGCTGGAAAGAGTAAGAGCACGAACTGTTGCTGGCTGCCGCTCGAACAGCGCCGGAACCGGAAGTGATGATATCATCATTAGAGGGATTTTATCAGTGCTAACATCGATCTTTAATCGACATGTTTAACACTCACAGTAGGTTTAAGCTTATTGATAACCCTCTAAGGGTGTTTGGACTTGTTTGTTCTTGGTTATTGTCTTTCACTGCCTATAAAACATTTTGGCTGTCATTTATCCGTCACTTATTTACATTGATTGATTAAAATTCTAAATCAAAGTTCATATATAATATTATTTTTGTCAGTTATAAAAAGGCATTCTTTCTCTCTTATTCAGCATTGTGCACACGATACCAAACAGCAAAGGGTAATTTTCTTCATTTAAAAAGGCTGAATAACTGATCATCAAATTGAAGACACCTGTGATGCTAATGGAAGAAAATAGAAATCAATAACCACAATCCCATAATTTATTGTCACTGGGATCTATAATGTTTTTACGTTTGTGCTGTAACCCCTGGGCACTGGTTGACTTTGTGCAGGCAGCTGGATTTTAATGAGATATTTGAATAGCTTTGAATGTAAAAAATCTGGTTCAGTTGATGTTTGCTGCTGTTTTGATTGTCTTCCCACGGTGCAGGTTCAGTGATTATTGCCTTCCTGATAGAACAATCAAACAACAGCTGTCAGAGTAGCAGAGGTCATGTGGTACAAATAAATAAGTTTGTAGAACATCAAATAATTGAATGAATTTGATTTGGACATTACGGTAATTTTAGCAGACGCTTTTATCAAAAGTGACTTCCAATTATTGCAGGGCAGCCATTATTCACCGCCCTGGAGCAGTTGGGGGTTCGGTGCCTTGCTCAGGGGCACCTCGGCAGTGCCCTGGAGGCAAACTGGCAACTCACCAGCTACCAGTCCACTTACTTGGTCCATGCAGGACTCGAACCGGTGACCCTCCGGTTCCCAAGCGTAATCCCTACCGACTGAGCTACTGCCTCCCCACACCCCATGCTGGCCCACATGTAGAAGAAACACATAAACAAGAGTTCTATTATTACATGTTTAAAGTATAATACTCTAAATGCTCTACTAGTTTTTGATAAGAAGAGTGATTTTGAAAGAATCTATTCAGTGGGGCCTGTGGGCTCCTGCATTTCATCAGGTTGGATTCCTAACAAAAAGATCAAGACTTTCATTTGTATGCGGACGATACTCAATTGTATGTTTCCATAAATCCCAACGATCACTCTGAGCTCTCCAACCTGAAGCTCTGCCTTCTAGCTGTTAAAGGCTGGATGACAAAACAATTCTGCTTCCTAATGTCAATACATCTAAAATGTTGATCTGAGGGCCAGAGAAGCGGGGATTAAAATTTCAAAACGTTATTGTTATATTTGACAATAGTCCCATCCAATGCTCCACAATGGCGAAGAGTCGGGGTAAGCCACATTAACAATACTACAAGGGTTGCATATTTTCATAAACGAAATACAACCAGAATAATTCTGTTGCTTAGAAAGGCAGATGCTGAAACCCTAATTCAGGCATTTGTTACCTCTAGACCGGACTACTGAAATGTTGTCTTCTCTGGCTTTAGCTCCTCTGCCCTGAAGAAATTGCAGCTTGTTTCAAACAATTTCAGCAAGAATCTTGACTAAAATTTGTAGATTTGAGCACATCACGCCAGTTCTAGCGTCATAACATCCTTCCTGTCAGTGCCAGGGCTGATTTTAAGGTCTTACTCTTTACATATAGAGATAGATACCACATGACCTAGTTCCAGTGCATCTTTCTGACCTTATTGCCACTATGCTGCCCACTGCTGGAACCAGCTCCCTCATTTCTCATCTCATCTCTTTGTCAGTTTTCTAAACGAGCTGTTTGAGTGTCAGGGCCACCGCGAGAGGCGACTGTCAAATGCCAAGAAGACACGGCAGGTGCAGCCAGTCTGCATTCTATGAAAGAGCCTCTGAGGAATGGAACACCTTAACACTGATGAAACAGCACCACCTACCGTTCATTATCCACAGTTAAGAGCCTGGCTCATGAGCAAACAGTCCAAACACCTGATCAGGGGTTATGTGTTGTTATGTTGTCTGTGGGATTACACAAACATCACTATGTACAGATGGACATTCATATATTTCTGAATTTAAAATGATATACAATGAAATGAAAGTAATGGTTGAATAATTGTAGAAACAAAAACACGTCTACATTGAATCAATAAAATAAGGGCCTGCTTTGTATGTGATGTAAACGATCATGGCATCTCGTCCTCTCTTATTTGCAAAACAAAATGCTTTGAACTTTAAATCTGTCCTTATGTCAGCAATATTCTACTTGTGGGTTTTGTTACTTGACTCTAAGGCCGAGAATTGTAAATTCTGATTGCAAATCACAAAGAGAACACGAGCTCAATGTAAACAAAGATATTAGAGTCAAACCTTTCTGCAAACCAAGTGCGATCTGGAAGATGTCCCAACGATTTGTATATGATGTAAATGATCATGGCATCTGGTCCTTTGTTATTTACAAAACAAAACAAAATGTACACAAAATGTACTCACTACTTCACAAACTGGACAACTATGGCGTAATTTTCTTGCCATAATCTGAGAGCATCATGTGGAACTTTGAGGGAATCATGTGGCAATGAAAATGAAATGATGCTCGCCTCTGTTCCAGTCTTTCTTCACTGATCTCATTTATCAATATTTTTTGAGAGCATGAGCAGAGAAATAACACTCAAACTGCCACATGATGCTCTGGAACTATGGCAGGATAATGGCACCATTCACCCAAATACCTGTTCAACATCTAACTAATACAACCTATCTATTTTTAGTTTGTGTGTGTATGTTTGATGGGATTGACCTGAATATATACATTATGTGCATATCAGTCTATGTAAGCATATCGTCAATCTAGCCTTGCACCTAAATGTGTGAAATCTACTCTAACTGTACCTGAATTATCAGTACATTACATTACAGTCATTTAGCAGACGCTTTTATCCAAAGCGACTTCCAATAAGTGCGTTCAACAAAGGTAGATTAAAGAAGAATTCTATCACTAAATATACTGATTGCAAATGTGTTCTTCACTCATGAAAACCACAAGTTGACAGATCTATAATTCATTCAATTCATTCATTAAATTTTGCGCAACTGGTCCACGCTGAAAGATATAGGGAATGCAGGTTGCAACTGTTAGTTCAGGCCGGTAGAGTGAGGCGGGTGCACACCTTATTCCATGCTGGCATGCAGGGAAAGCAGGTGCAGGTGCAGGTTTGTGTGTTCCGAGTGTAATCGATGTCAAAGTAGATTGACGTACCAGGTATTTTTAATTTGTCATATCGTTTAACATTTGGCTACTTGCAATGTAGTTTGTTTAAAAAAATGTGTGGTCCCTTCACTGCTCTTGCTGTGGGACTATTGGACACTATGTGTGCTGGTAGCGGGGAAAGAGATCTGGGCTTTGGCCTTGGGCCGGTCTAGTTTTATTTGATTTTTCTGTCCTATTTTTTGTTCCGCTCGCTTCCCCCATCACTCATCAACCTTAAGTAGGTTGACCACGGTTCGGCAGGAAGGCTTGAGGTGTCCTTTGCAGTAGAATTTGGAGTTGATTTACCTCACGTACATGGTCTTTTGCTGACAGTGTGCACTGGTGTGTGTGTTAGTGGAACAGTGCTTAGTTTTAACTGGAAGTCACCTGCAATGAGGTTACATGTTACGATGGCTAAAACAACTTGTGTTTGTGCATCTTTCCTTATCTTTGTTCCTTACGCTAGTGACCTGGTGTGGGTATACCAAAATGAAGAAAATAAAAATATTCCACAGTAGTTGAAATTCCGTTTAAGTTACGTTTGTCAGCTGCTCCGGTCTCCACCTTGCTGCCATATTGGATAAGAACAGAGCTCCGGACGGAGGAAACAGTGAATTCTGCTAAAAGTATTCCCTCTGGATCCTAGTCAGTGCACAGCTCGTTTATGTGATTCCACAAATCTTTTTCTGTTAAAGCCGCAAGTGATTGGTCAAGATATGTGTGGGAGGGGAGTTGTGAAGCGCACCCACGTCAACAAATTGTGAAGCAGGTTCCCTCCAGTACTGCTGTGCACTGCATGGTGCCTCCCCCGAGTCTCAGGGGCAGGAGGGGGGAGGGGAGGTGTCACAGACACAGCACGCAGTCGCAGTGAGCAGCAGTACACGAACGGGAGGGAGCAAGACAAGAGAGAGAGAGAGAGATAACTTTGCAACACTCTATAAATTGGAAAGGTGAGGAAAATGAGTGACAGGTAACATAGTGAAGTTTGGACACATTTTAATGTGATATATAGTTCAAAGTCAGTGTGTAGACTGTTCAAAGTGCAGACCCACTGAGCTGTGCTGGTTTTTGGTATTATTTGTATTTTGGAACTCTGTTCCATGTTGAGTAAATTAATAAAGCCATATAAATGATAAACATTTGATATAATGTATGTTTAGTAATTCATTTTACACATAATTTGGTAATAAATTGATTTAAGCGTAAAAAAATCTGAGGAGCCACTTGGGAGCCATTTGGGAGCCAAAAGAGCCGGCTCTTTTTAGTGAGAAGAGCCAAAAGAACCGGCTCGCTTGAAAGAGCCGGAATGCCCATCACTACTGTGTCCGGTCTGAGCACCGGGTCTGACTTAGAAAGTTATCACAGTTTTACACGGGTACAACTTCCTGTTTGGGTTTCAAAAATAAACATACTAACAACCAGAGATTGCGCTGGAGGTTTCTTTTATGTTGAAATATTTCAGCAAGTTACTTTTACACACACATTTAACAAATGATACATCGCTCTTTAAGGAGCATAACCAGGGTTAACTTCAAAAACACAAACTAAGTCATATTTTAGAGGCATACTCATTGGAAAGCTATTTATTTTAAAGGTACTTTCTTCCCTCCTCTAAGATCATGCCGGAAGCCAAGCAACGACATTTCGTTGTCAAGACTCACTGTTGTGTTTTTTGTGCAATGACAATAAAAGGAAGTCTAAGTCTCTAAGTCTATCATCACACCTCCACCATTGGCCACTAGATGACAGCAAAGAACACACAAGTAAAATAAACTATGATAATATGAAATGAAACCAATATTAAAATGCTATGATGAGATACATTACAGAATGGATACAACAATGACCCTAGCTCTACATTTCTTGACTTGGAGACTATTGGATGTGAGCCTGCTCTTTAGGACATACCGTTTATAAATAACGCAGTTTCACTTCAGGTTAGTGTCTGAACTGTATGTCTTTGTATTGTATCACCCTATTATTGGTAAAATAAAAACTTTGAATCAGAAAATGCTATGATGTTGCTTCTGACTGAAGGCTTGGTCATATGTTTTTTAAATAGGCAACTCACACTGAACCAGTTATTGACCATTCTGTGTTTTGCATCATTATAACACCCCCTCTTGATTGGGAAGTACAATTTTTTATGTGTAGGCTCATCCTCCTTTATCTACCCTCTAAATTTTACATTGACATGTTGCACCCTTTGGGCCTAAGAATCAATTTTAGGGTCTTTTTGGTGGAATTAGAGTAAAAATCACAACAATCTGAGAAAAAACTATAGAGTTCCACCACTTTTATCCCTAATGAACATGGTTGAACTCATACTGGTGTCACAGTAACTACAGGGGAGCAGTCACATACAATTCAAATGAAAGTGACAACATAGATGTCGCTTAATCATTCTCCTTTTCTTGTTTTTGAGGTTTAATCTTCCAGGACATCGTGTAGTTGGTCCAACCGCGGTTCATCAGTGTTGCGTTCAGCTGCGGAGAAAAAATAAGTAAGAAGGTCTGTCTTTGTCATATAGTTTTAACACTGAGAAAGAGAGCTTTTAACCTGGTATAGGATCTGGGTTTGAATAGTTGGATCCGTCAAGTCAGCAGCACTCTTAAACTTCATCCTCACAACGGCCGTCACTCTTGGAACTGAACAATTCAAGAAACGTGATGTTACAAACAAAATAGAGAAATGTTTTTCTTCATAAAGCCCTAAATAAGTTGTATGTGCTGTAATGAATGTTCACCTCCTTGGCAGATGAAAGTATTCAGAATACTACAGGAAACATCATCCCATTGATGGAGAGCATTCTCTGCCACACAGTGTTGGTTCTTTTGATCATTATTTGGAGCATTATCTTGCCAATTTCTGAAAAGGCTGGTGCTGTTGTCTGCCCACTTCCAGGGTATTCGGTACAATCCAATCCACCCCCAATCTGGTATTAAAGACAAGACCTCATTGTCCTCTTGGGCATTCTCAATTATTGCAAGATCTGTGTGATGCTCTCTGCAGTATGCCTGGGCATCCGTCCATGACAGTAAATCTGTGATGAAAGTATAGACTTTGGGTCCTGGATTTGCATCTACAATACAAAGATAATGATTCATGAGATGATTTCAGTGCTCAATCAGCTGCCACCCAACACCTGTTGCCTTCATACAACATAAATTAAATACAATAATGCATGTGTGTACTTTGCCATGTGTCTCTGAGGGTTTAAATAAGTCCTCTAACACTAATTGGTCTTACCAGTAAAACAAACAAATCCCTTCTCTGCAGTGCAACCCTGATCCTTCCATGATCCGTAGTTATACTTTACAACACATTCCTGACTTGCTGCATTATAGTTTGGGAGACCTGAACCCCAGTTGTGATAGCTGGTTTGGCCTGTTTCACCAGTCACTGACCATCTCCAGGAGTTCACATCATTGCCCAAAGTGTTCTTCCAGGCTTTGGGGTCATCTGATAGTCCAATCCAAGCCCATGTTGAGTCCAAGCTCGGCCTGCTCAGTCTGTTAATGTCATCCATGCTATCAAAGGTTGCCAGGTCATGGTAATTCTCTCTGCAGTAATCTCTTGCATCATGCCAGTTCATTTTCAAGTTGACATAGCGGTAAGCTCGAAAGAATTGATAGAAGTGAGAGGAGGGAATGCAAAATCCTGAAGATTGATAAAGAGAAGATGAAATTGGCAAAATCTGTTTTTTCTTCTATTTTCTTTATTATTAATGATCAACAGGAAATAACCGTACATAATACAATTATAATTCTGCCATGTTAGCCCATTTACTACAGCTATTCTAACCCTTCAACAGGTAGAATTTGTTTGAATTTTCAGGGTCAAATTCACAATATAGCTAAACATTTTTTAAAGCACTATGGTATGAGTTGGTATGGTATCTGTTGTAATGTATATGAGACTTCTCGTAAATGGGCTGAAACAGATCAAAATCCATCACCATGAACTTATAAAAAGCTGCTTCACTCTTACCAATCAGGAGAAAAATCACAAGAATGTTATGATCCATTTATGGTTTTTCTGAAGAAGAAGTTAGAAAAATAATGTAACCATAGATCACATACTAAGACAGAAAACACTGTAAAGTACAGATAGTAGACACATCAATACTGAGAACTTTTTCCCCTTTTTTCTTCCCATTCATTTATTGGAATTGTAATGCTGCACATAGTTGCCTCATAGTGCTGCTCATATTTATCACCAACTCACATTTTAAGAGTAGGACTTCAGGCCAGGAATGTGAAAACAGCTAGTAGTGCCAAACTCTACAGATACATCACTGTGATCCAAGACAATCAAATGCTTCTCAGAAAAAGAGGCAATTGAAGATATACTCTTATTTTTACTGACGCATTTTCATTGAATATTTCTTGAATATTTCTTTTATATTAAAGTAACATAAAATATATTGAAAACTGTAAGTAAAATTTCAAATCAAATACATGTCTAATAACTAATAACAACCTGAACGCACACAAACAGCATACATGAACAGTGTAGTAATGCATTTTGTGTTTTAAGAAATGTTACAAATATAAACCAGTGAGATGCCATCATGACAATAGATAACATATTATTGGATTACCAATTGAACGTATGCTGTGTTTTATATTGTCCAACCTGTAAATTACAAGAAATTGAAAGATGTCTTAACCATCTCGCTAATTTCTTGGCAAATGTTAAAGTCTGTTTACTCACAGTTTTAAGATCCAGCTGATATCACAACTCTTTGTATCAACCCTGAAAGTTAGAGTCTCTCACACCTGCCAACCTTTCTGCAAACCTGTCTGCAAACCTTTCCACCAACCCGCTGCGATTGCTGCTTTTAAGTTGGAGGATATCAAAATAAAGGCATGATTTGTATGTGATGTAAACGATCATGGCATCTGGTCCTTTCTTATTTGCAAATCAAAATGTTTTGAACTTTAAATCCTGTCCTCATAATGTGTGACTTACAGCAATAGACAACTTGTTGTTCTTGTTACTTAATTCTAAAGCCAGGAATTGCTAATTCTAATTTACGAGTCACAAAGAAAACATAAGATCAATATAAATATCAATGATATTCGAGTAGAACCTTTCTGCAAACCCAGTGTGACATGGCAGATGTCCCGATGATTTGTATGTGATGTAAACGATCAAGGCATCTGGTCCTTTCTTATATGCAAAACATTTTGTTTTGCAAATAAGAATGGACAAAATGTTGGGCAATAATGTGGGGTCACAGGCCATAAATGTATGAATTACAGCAATATGTTGTTCAGCAGCACCTTTTTTACCCTCTAACATACTTGGATTTAAGGCCAACAAATGCAAATTGTAATTATACATCACAAAGAGAACATGAGATCAACATAAACAAAGATATTAGATTTTGCAGAATCCCAGGAAGTCCCCCTAAAAATGACATTATTTCCTTCCATAAGCAGGGCTTGGTGCTTACCTTTTCTCCAAAGAGCTCATTTGCTCCTCAGCTAAAAGATTTCAGAGCACATTAAGAACTTTAATGGCACAATTAAAACAATGTGTTCTTCCTTAATAAAGTTTGCACACAAATATGGATTTTTTTGTTGGTCGCAAATGCAACTGCATGTTTGCCCATACATATGGTACATGGGCATGAGGGTGGGACACATTTCTTGTTCTTCACAGCACAAACTGGAGATGAGGCAGGACTGTGATGATTTGATTATGAGGAGAAGGACTGCAGGATGAGTAGGTGGAGTCAGTCTCTGATAGGCCAATACATGATTGACCCCACCATGATGTGACATGGATGCAAAGTATATTTGACTTGCAAAGAATGTTAAAACCAAGCTTCAGGAGATTCACCTCATGATGACCACACATGATCAAAGGGACCAAGACATGACAGCTCATCCATGAACATGTGTGTATGTGCATGTGTGCGTGCATGCGCGTGCGCACGCGTGTGTGTGCGTGCGTGTATGGTCATGTCTAAATTACATAATTTATCAAAATGGAAAGACCCTTTTTTTAGATAGAACAATGTTTATAAATTTGGTGATTTGAATTTGTGATGGATTAAAAAAAGTTTCCAATCAATTGGAAATCTTTGCAATATTACTAATTTGTTGTTTCAGTAGGCTGACAGAGTATTAACCCGAAAAAGTTGTATTCTGGGTTAGAACTCAAATCATTTGCTTTGATTTATCATCTTCCACATCCAATTGTACAAACTGACACACTATTAACTGTACATTATGAAAGATGTTGTGCTCACCGATAACAAAGTTTAAAATGCAGCTTGATTTTGATTGAAAAACATTTGAAGTCTTAACAGGAGGATGCCCATAGTGAGTGTGTTGCAAAGGAAAACAAATGTCAATCGCACCAAAATCACTTTTTCATCCATTTGTAAGTATTCTATTTTGAAATAACATGAGATTTCCATTGAATTCAATTCAAACTGATGATTGATTGTGACATTGGTTATACAATCCATTAAAGATATAACTGAAATTAGTAGAAAATCAAGGCCATACACTGTAAACTGACATTGAACTATTTGGACAAAAAAAACATAAAAACTGTACTGTCTCGTGGTATATATATATTTAAACATTTTAAAATATTGGCTCTAAAGAACATCATGTGTTGCACTCATACTGGTGTCAAAATTACTTCAGTGGAACTGTCAAATGCAATGAAAAATTGCACTTGTGTTTGCTTAATCATTCTCTTTTTCTTGTTTTCTAGGTTAAATCTTCCGGAGCAGCTTGGAGTCGATCCAACTGTGGTTTGGGGGAGGGAAAAAAACTAAATGTAAGGAGATTTTTGTAGGTAGCGCCTTTTTCTGTACATAAAATCCCTTGTTTTGACCGTTTCATTTGTTGAATATATTTATTGAAATAAGCAAGATTAAATTTGAAATAACAATGAGCATGCAATTATCAGACATTTTGATTGTTTTTAGATTAGATTAGATTAGATTCAACTTTATTGTCAAAGAGCAAGTACAGGTACAAGCCGATGAAATGCCGTTTTCACACCATTCAGTAAGTCAAAGTTGAGTTGAGTTAATTATACTAAATTTAGAACAGTCGTTTGTCGAATTTGAGGTCTAAAGGGTGTGTGGCCGGACAGCTTCTGGGTACCATCGCAGCCTCGGCCGCTGCCATAATAGGCGCCGCCGTTCCGTCTTCGCAGTGACAAGGGCAGGCCCGGGGGTAGACCAGATATGTAGGAGTAGAGATAGGAACAAACAGAGGGTGATAGGAGAGGACACAGAGTGGTGGAGAAAAGAAAAAGGAGAGATATTGACCATAAAGAGAATCAGGCTGTGTAATGTACATGTGAATTAAGGTAAAGGGATGACAAACAGAGCAACAGCAACTTGACTAGTTTTTACATTTGGTTTACACATTGAGAAAGAGAGCTTTAAACATGATATGGGAGCTGGGTTTTCATAGTTGGATCCATTTTGTCAGCAGCCGTGTGAATCTTCATCCTCACATTTCACTTCTGGAACTGATCAGTCCAAGACACAAGAAGATACAAAGCAAATAGGGAACTGTTATTTTCTTCATAGAGCCCTAAATAGGTTGTATGTGCTGTGGTGACTCTTCAACCTGTTGGCATATGAATGAAAGCTTTGGCCCAGAATCACCCTCATCCCATGCATAGAGAGAACGCTCAGCTGTACAGTGTTCCTGATCTATTCAGTTTTTAGGACATATAGTGGGCGATTCCTGATTGGTTGAAACATCTGTCAGATTATTTCATTTAAAACTTGAAAATGTAACTAGGATGCTTTTTTTTTTTTTTTTTTAAAAAAGGTGTTTGGGGGGCTTTTCCTTTTGCCATTCAGCAATTAGCAACTAGAACACACCTTCAGTTTAAGATCAGATGGGCTTCATCAACAAATCTGCCATGGTAAGATCAAATGTACAAAATAAAAACCAGAGACAATGATGAGAAACAGCCATCAGAAGAAAAATCAAAATATATCACCATGAACTTAGAAAATGCCTGGTTAGAAGTTAGAAAGAGGGACACTATAAAATACAGATAGTAGACACATCATCAGAAAACAGCTTCTAAAGCCAAACTCTACTAAGAAAAAGAAGCAATTGGAACACTAATTCAACTGATTTTAATGGTTGATTTTGATAATATTCATATCTCTTTTCCTGGCAATTGCTAAAGAATGTTTACTCACAGGTTTAGGATCCAGCTGATATCACAACAATTGAACTCTTTGTACCAGCCCTGAAAGTTCACATACACCTGCAAACCTGGTGTGGTTGCTGCTTTTAAATGTGAAGGTCATATTCTAATATGAAAATAATGAATCTGGCAAAGGTCAACATGATTTGTATGTGATGTAAACGATGATGGCATGTGGTTGGTGCTCATTTGCAAAACAAAATGCTTTGACACTTTTCGTCCTGTCCTTGTAATGTGAGGTCAAAGGCCTACACATTTTTAAAGTAGTATTCTACATTTTGTTCAGTAGTAGTTATCAAAAATGCATTTAAAACCTTAACCTATAACCTAACATACTTGTTTTAAGGCCAATACAGATGTGGTTGAAAGTGTTGGTACTGTTTCAACATAAAAATGTCTCTTTCAGTTTCAGTTTTTCTTCTCTGAAAAATTAATTAACAAAAGTAATTGGTATGCATCATTCTATATTCCACATTAAATAGAACTTTAAGCTGTACCATATTATTTGAATAAAACAGATGAAAATGGCCTGGGTAAAATAATTAACACTTAACTTTACTACACTTTAGAAGGAATAATAAATAATTTGATAGATTTTCGTCTTTCATTGGTATCACAGGTGACTTCAATCCTATAATCAAATATTGCTTCAGCCTCCAGGATGCCACCCATGGACTCCAAGAAGGCCGGATAACTTCAATGAAATGATTCATGCATGTAAGTAGCAATGCATAACAAGGAGCCTGACCAGATATTTTCTATATCTGGACACATTGGAGGATTTGCAAACCTCAAAAACACTCAGGTTTGGTGTTTCTCTTAAACAGCAAGCTGGTGCTTTAATATGGAAATGAGGGATCTAAGAAAGGTCACCTGAGATGACACTTGACCAACTTTGACATTTGGTTACATCATGTCTCTGTCTCAATACCTAGATCCCTCCATGTTTCAAGCTCAGAACTATGCAGTCACTACTAGTCTTGACCAGGGCCAGGTTTACGCCAAACATGCTGGAACCCATCTGATATCTAACAATGTGCTCAGTGCTGCCAATATTCATCAGGCATCTTTTCATGTTCTTTGGCAAAGTTTAATTTTGCAGTCTTGTGCAATTTTGTGAGCAACGGTGCTCTACTTGGATGCCATCACATCCAATTTCCACAAATTACCTTGCTTCCAAGACAGTACCACTTGCTAGTTTGTTTTTCAATGCAGGGTTGTGTGAATAGTGAATAGAATCCTTTTTGGGGGATGACCAATGCATCTTCTTCTATTTGGTAGAATGGATTTTCCTTTATGGGCTGTGTGTAGCCCTCTGATGTTCTTGTACCCTCTCCCATCTTTATGAAGGCTCCCAATCTGCAATCTTAATGGGAAGTAAGCAAGTTTTATTTATTAAGCACCTTTCAAGACCAGAGGTCACAGGGTGCTTCAGAGAAAATAAACACAAGATTAAATTACAAAAGTAAATAAACAAAATAAAATGCTATGACAACTAAGAGTAAAATACAGACAAACTGCTACCTAAATGGTTAGTTTGAAAGGAATGAGTCCACTGATTGAACAGATCTTCAATTTATCAGGAGGGAGTTTGGGGGCCATGACTACAAACACACTGTCACCTTTAGTTTTTAGCCTGGACTGAGGAACAGACAATGAGCCGTGATCAGGAGACCTCAGAGTCCTACTGGTGACGTAAGGCTGCAAAGGTTCACTAATGTAAGAGGGTGTTTGGTCAAGCAGAGCTCTAAAAATAAAAAGCAAAACCTTAAACTGAACTCTAAACTGAACTTGTTCAGATAATTTTCTTACCATTTGGTGCCATAGTGCATTAAACAGAGCTCAGGCCAAAACTGAGAACGCTATGGTGCTCACAGGTTAATTTGTAAGCGTGTTCATGCAATCAGCCTTAATTGGAAATCACAGGTGTAATCACTTTTGTTGCAGTGTTCACAGATGTACTCACTTTTGTTGCATTGAATGTGTAGCTTTAGACTTTCTAACCTGTTTGTCTTTGCTCATACATAAGAGATAAGACCCTGCACTTCAACTTAAAAGTAATCTTAGTAATGGAAGATGTGTTGCAGGAGATAAAATAACTACTTGTAATTTTTTCTGGAGTTTTTCCTCATTTTCCCAAAGAGCTTTGGCCGGGGTCTGGAACTTTCCCGATGTTGTGGGCCTTGAGAATAATAAAAATAAAACTTGTTAAATTGATTGATTGGTAATGAATGTGGTCCCAATTATTCCTGGATTCCTCTCAGGTGTGTTGTGTCATGTGACCATGCCATGTGATGCCTATTTAAAGTCCACCTGTACCAATAAACCATTGATTCATTATTTGAACCGCAACCTGCCTCCCAGCATGTTTTTTCCGCTCTTGCTAGCCGGTAGTGATGGGTAGATGAGGCGTCATGAAGCGTTTCAACACATTGCCAAACTGTATTGATACTGTGTCGATACTGCGTCACTGAGTGAGTACTGACACCTGCTGGACCCTAAAAATCCCTACAGGCAACCTAGTTGACGGACTCAACTGACACTGATTTGTAGTGATGGGATGATGATACCTCAAGGAGTGTATTGACACACTACACAAACTGTGTCGGCACTGTATTGATACTGCGCCGGTCACCCAATAGTGCCCCCTGTAGTTGTTAGAAAATCATTGCAGGTAAAGAAATTCCTTGTTTGTGTAAATGCTAAACTGAGTTGGTATGTAAAATATAGCAAATTAGAGTTACAATTTGTGACTTATGTACACAATTTTGTTAACTTAACTGTTCAATCATATGAAATAAAATACTTGAGAAAAGAAGTGATTTGTTTATGCATTTTTATTGAGGAGCAACAGTTTTTGAAGTGTCTTTGCTCCAAGGCGATTTCTCCTCTTTGACACCAGTTCCCCCGCCTTAGAAAATACTCTCTCACATGGCACAGATGAACATGGTGAGCAGAGACATTTAAGTGCAAGTTCATGAAGGTGTGGATAAGTTTTCTCGTTGTTCTTCCAATATTGTAATGGGTCTTGTTTTCTTGGTATGTTGCTTTCTGCCAGGTAGCATTGGACTTCTAGTATCGAATCAGCTGTCGCGTTAGAGGTCCTCTTGTTCTCCTCAACCTCCATGTCGAATGTTTCCCAGAGATTGTGCCCTAAAAAAAAAAATAATAACAATAATCATAAGTATATTATCACATGACAAAGTGCCACAGAAATATACAAATAAACAAAAATGTGTTTTCATACCTGAACTGGGTTCTGATCCATGTGAAGAGCTAGGCCCTTCTTCTGCTAGGTCAGGCTCTTGGCTCCTCATTTGGTCAGCACACTCTAACTTCAGTCTTTTGACAGCTTCAGTTGCCTTCAGTGTGCTGACAAATCCAATTGTTTTGAACCTAGGATCCAAAAGTGTTGCCAGTGTCATCACACTGAGTGATTCCATGTTACAGATGCATTCGGTTAGCCGCTTTCTCAGATTTTCTGCAAGCTGTTGAGCAGCTGTTTTTGTCACCATTGAGGCTTGACGTTGAAGCTCAACGTGGACCATTTTCAGCATGGGAATAACCTTTGACCCAGAGACTCTTTTTTCCTCAGACGGTTCAGTTGTGGCTTGGTCAAAAGGAGCAAGCACCCTGAGCATCTCTTCAATGGCTTCACAGTCTTCCGTAGTCAGTGGAGTGATGTCTGTTTTTAATGAGGCCAGTGACACCCAGACTGCCTCCTTCTGCTCAGCCATTCTTTCAAACATGTGGTAGGTGCTGTTCCATCTTGTTGGCACCTCATTGATTAATTTATGGACCGGTGTTCCCAGCTGCTGCTGTATTTGAGTGAGCTTCTCTTTGGCAGTAGTGCTCGATCGAAAGTACGTCACTATTTGTCGTGTTTTGTTGTGTATTTCTGTAAGTGTTTCAACCTGATCACATGATTTCCTCACAATTAAATTCATGGCATGGGCTATACAAATGGTATGGCGTATTTGCAGCATCCGAGCACATGAAATCATGTTTGCTGCTGCATCAGTGACAAGACACCTGACCTTTGCAGCTATGCCCCACTCCTCCATGAGGCTCTTTTTAACTGTGGCCATGTTTTCAGCAGTGTGTTTTTGAGGAAAATGCTGCACTCCCAAGACTGACGTATGGAGTTCATGGCTTTCTTTGTCCACATAGTGGCAAGTAACCGCTAGATATGCCTTCATATTCATGGATGTCCACATATCGGCTGTTAAACTAACAGCAACGGCGCTCTGGAGGTCCTTTTTTGTTTTCTCCTTTTCCTCCTCATACCTCTGGCTCACCAAATCCTTGATGGTCTGAAAATAACCATACAAATATTCTTATACCAAAATAGTTATACAGTACAAAAACATAATAATAACCTTTCTTAAACATACCTTCCTGCTTGGTAGAACATACGAGGGTATGATGAGCTTCAAGAGCTCCCTGAATCCCTCATTTTCAACCAAGCTGAGTGGCTGACAGTCTTTGATGATCATGTTGACCACTGCCTCATCCACTGCTTGCTTAGGAACTGCAAGCCAAAAGGAAATATTTCGTTAAAAGCTTATTTAAGGTCTGTATTTTTTTGTTTTTACAAACAATGTTAGAGTCAAACAGAGAAGGAAGCTAGATAAATACTTTATTAATCTAGCAGAGAAATTCAATAGAGGTAATCTTCCCTGATCAGGAATCGAAACGAGGTCACTGGGGTGTGAGCTCTGAATCTTACCCACTAGACCACCAGGGCTGTGAAATTAATCAGGAGAAAATGTCAACATACCTGGGGTATTCTCACGGGTATCTGCCGATTCTTCATCGCCACCATGCCGAGCTCTATAATGCCTCAGCATTGATGAAGTGCTCTTATTGATGTAAGATAGCTCTGTAGAACAGAGCCGACACTTCACCTACAATGACATAAAAACTTAATTTATCTGAAAACAATTCAAACTTACCAGAACAGAGTAAAAACTAAGGTGGCGCACTGCATTCACTTGTCAAAGAAAAAATGACAATGACATAGGGTATCTATCAGGATCTCGTAATAACAAGATAATATGAATAAAGCAACTGTAAGGCTCTTTCACTGACTATCATATGTATCACAGGTGACGTTGCATTCACTTGATAAAGTGAATGCAATGCGCCACCCAAAAAACATATGGTATATAATGGAAAAACTAACAGTAAACAGTGCTTAAAGGAGAGAAAGATTTACCTTGTTTGAAGTCAGAAGATCAAAATTATTCCACACTGGGGAAAACTTCCTTGAACGATCCATTATCACGCAACAGCAAAACTCCATCCAACAAACCCACGACATGTTGATGCAGTTTGCTTCCTTATAAACACACTTTGGCGCGACGAATTCAAACGATACACTTCCTGTATCGGTCATGTGATTAGTTCTACACGCAATACACGCACCAATACGGGGTTTCACTCTTGGGCTCTCGGCACAGTGCTGACGCGCCAGTGTTGCTCGTCCCATCACTAGTTTATGTGAATGTATCCTTAGATTGGTTAAACAGTGAAGGTGTGTCTGCGGTGGTAGTCACAGCTTGGTTGATCCTGAGAGCCTGTAGATTCTAAAAAGTCAGACTCAGCTCCTGGCGTTTTTTGCTCCCCATCTGTTTTCCAACCCAGCCTCGTGTGATTGTTAAAGAATTTTACCTTGTTCTGTGATATAGTTGTGTATAGTATCTGTGTAGTGGTTTGGTTTATGTACGTTACTATATTATGGTTGTAAGGTGTTAGCTTATCACTGTAAATAAATTTCACACTGAATTCGTATTGTTTGTTTGATATCCTTGGTAGTGGCTCATTTGAAGACCGGTTGAAGACATTCTTGTTTCTTTTTCTTTTCACATTTGCACCCCGATTACCCGAGGTCAGGTAACATTAATAATTAGGTTTCTTCTTAGTTTTTTTCTCGTGTATCCTAAGAGGGCTACATCAAAAAACATAAAAGGTGCAGTTCATAATTTCTAATAGAATTATCATTATCTGTGTAAACATGAAAGCTACAGAACTTTAACGTTTGTCTGTAAATATGTAAATATCAGTTAACAGTGTTGTAGGGATTTAAAAAAATTTAGAAATCATGAAAAATTAAATTTTGCAGTATTGCATTGTTTCGTTTTTCCCACATTCCTATAAAAATAACATAATAAAACCACAGTGATATGAAAACCATGTCAGGGATTTGGAAGAATGGAAGATTTTTAAAGTATGCACAAATTCAAAATGTAGCTGTCACTGTACTGTACTTTCATACATGCATACGTCATCCTGAGTATAGAATTTTCATGTTAAGTTTGTGTTTTTACATTCCTGTGTATAACAACAAAATTGTGTTAGAGATCTGAGGAACTCACACAGACAGGCTGTTTTCTGAGAAATGCCCTGTGCTGTTTCTTCTACCTTTATAATCAAACACACAGACGTGGTAGATTGACAAGTGATCTGATCACAAATCATTCTGTGAGCATTACAACTTGCATTAAACGAAACCTTGTTATCTTGATAATGTATCCCAGTAATGAGAACAGATGGTGTAAAAAGGGCCAGAGTGTACAGCCGTCCTCATGATGTGGTGTTGTGGTTTTGCTGTAGTGAAGAGAAATCCCTCACGTCTTTTTTTAATTTGCAGCAAAGACTGTTGTCCTTGAACATTTACGACAGTTGACCACTTCTTTTGTGTTTTTTCATTACTGATGAGTCCCATCATGGTTGTCTCACCAGTGAACTTGATGATATAGTTAGAGCTGGATTTGGCAGTGCAGTCAAAGGCAGGGCAAGGCAAGGCAAAGGCAAATGTACTGTATTTGTATAGCACATTATCAAACAGAGGTCAGTCAATGTGCTGTACAGAGAATCAAATAAGCGTTTTAACTGACATTGAAAAAATAAGACCTCAAAAAGATAAAGGTACAAAGATCTGATCTCCATTGGGAGCTGGTTCCAGCAGTAGGCAGCATGATAGCTGAACACCCTTGCACCATGATTTTTTGTTTTTTTTTAACTGTTGGCACCAATTACTGATCAGCTCCTGCAGATCTTAGACATTTCAGAGTCAATATCAAGCACCATTTACTTTAAAATTCGATATTCTATAAATTCTAATTTCTATAATTACGGCCCGGGCCATTTAGTGAAAATAAACAAGTCGAATTTTTAACTCGACTCTGTATCTGAGAGGACGAGTAATATGCTCTCTTCTTAGTTTTAGTAAGAACCCAAGCAGCAGCATTCTGAATAAGTTGGAGCTGTCTAATGGTCTTATTTGGTAAACTGTAAATGTATGCATACATTTCTCTTAATCCTGGTTAGACACAAGGTCTCTGATCCTAGCTTTGTTTTTGAGATGCCAAAATGAAGATTTTGTTCAAGCTTTCATGTGTTCACTGATATTAGGTGTGCAAATGCATTTATGCTTCTGGACACATCTTCAGTGATGTTACTAAGATCTACATCACCCATCAGCACCCTGTGATAATCCTACCTCAGTCATGTGCCAGCCTGTTATCACTGCTCCTCACTGCTAAAGAGGCTCTCATCCTGAAGTTGCTGTAGTAGTCAGCGATGAGGTCTCTAAGATCCCCCATCCATGATTATGCCCAGATTTTTGACACGGGTAAAAATCTGTGTAGAGGTCCTGTAGGGGCACTGGTGCTCAGTTTGGTGGTGCTTTTGTTGCCAATTTGGATTTATTTATAATATCTGTTTCTGTTCTTGTTGAACCGAATTCTAGGAAACATCAGTTAGTGCATCAAGAGTAGATGAAGCAGGCTGGAAAAAGATCTTATCTTGGATAAGTTGTGCAATTTGTGATTTAAAGGCAGTAATGAGGTTAAACCATACTGGAGACAGAATACTTCCATGTTTGACTGGGTTTCCATTTCTTCACCAATGTTTCCTTCATCTCTTTAACACCCCAAACCATTACAGGAAAGTATATTTAAAAGCAAGCTGCTACATCTGTAGAAATTCTCAGTGTTTGAACTGCTCAAAGGTTAGCAAGCATGAATAAATGTAAGTAAATGCAATGCTAATCTCTGCTATTAGTTGTGGTAAACATACAATGACGTTGAGGTCATTCTGTGGAAGCTTGTGCTTTGACAGGCAAATGAGGAGTGATGTGAAGGTCATCCTGTGGTTTGTCTTGCATTAGAGAAATATCAAACCTTTCACACATTTTGGGTCAACAAGTCAGTTCATGCCCTCCTAGACCAAACTTTGGAGACATTTTAAACCCATTTGGGGACACTTTGTGAAATTTCACATTTTCTACTGTGTAGTTAAACACAATACACAGATAATAGATAGAATAAATTATTAATAATGAAAAGAATAAAAAGCAATCGATCAGAAATAATGCAGCATAGATTGGACATTTGATTTATTGATATCCCTTCTAAAATTTAGAGTTCAGGATGTTTTTCCATAAAGACCGTCTTCTTGACTGTCACCGTGGAGAAGCTGCTGCTGCTGCAGCTCTTCTCAATATGGTTTCATGTGTGGTCACCTGGATTGCTTGTGGACCCACTTCTTTACAGCTGACTCCACAGTAACAGCTAACATCAATCTTAAATTAACAGGTTTAGTAGGTTTAA
The DNA here is from genome assembly GCF_046128005.1 of Genypterus blacodes. NCBI lineage: Eukaryota > Metazoa > Chordata > Actinopteri > Ophidiiformes > Ophidiidae > Genypterus > Genypterus blacodes. The sequence continues at coordinate 5,847,588 of NW_027466864.1, read as the reverse complement.
GCTTATTGATAACCCTCTGAGGTTGTTTGGACTTGTTTGTTCTTGGTTATTGTCTTTCACTGCCTATAAAACATTTTGGCTGTGATTTATCTGTCACTCATTTACATTGATTGATTAAAATTCTAAATCAGAATTCATATATAATATTATTTTTGTCAGTTATAAAAAGGCATTCTTACTCTCTTATTCAACATTTTGCACACAATGATACCAAACACCGGTTTAATTTTTTAATTTAAAAAGGCTTAATGGCTGATCATCAAATTGAAGACACCTGTGATGCTAATGGAAGAATATCAAGAGTCATGTGGTACAAAGAAATAAGTTTGTAGAACATCAAATAATTGAATGAATTGGATTTGCTTTGATTTTGAGAATAAACTATAACTGGAGCATGTAAAGATGATCTGATGTTTCCCACCATACTCTGGCTTCCAACACCAGCTTCTTAAACGGACGATAAGCATTGATTTCATAAAAAAGTTATGTAAAACAGCAATTTCTGCTGACAGTTTTGCTAAATCATTCTAATAAAGTCTACTTCTATTCCACCATGTAATCTTTCAAAAAAGAAAAGGGGGAAAAGGAAAAAAAGGGTGAAATCCTACCAACTTTCCCACCCCAACAGCCACACAACCCAGCATTCACACATTACGGTCATTTTAGCAGACGCTTTTATCCAAAGTGACTTCCAATTATTGCAGGGCAGCCATTATTCGCTGCCCTGGAGCAGTTCGGGTACCGTGCCTTGCTCAGGGGAACCTCGGCAGTGCCCTGGAGACAAACTGGCAACTCACCAGCTACCAGTCCACTTACTTGTTCCATGCAGGACTCGAACAGCCGACCCTCCGGTTCCCAAGCGTAATCCCTACCGACTGAGCTGACCCCACACCCCATGCTGGCCCACATGTAGAAGAAACACATAAACAAGAGTTCTATTATTACATGTTTAAAGTATAATACTCTAAATGCTCTTCTAGTTTTTGATAAGAAGAGTGATTTTGAAAGAATCTATTCAGTGGGGCCTGTGAGCTCCTGCATTCCATCGGGTTGGATTCCTAACAAAAAGGTTCCCCTATGTTTTGTTGAATAATACCTATTCACTTCGCTACCCTGCAATGTTTGGTATTCCACAGAGTTCTGTATTGGGCTCATCACCCTATTTATATGCTCCCACTTGGAAGCATAATTCGTCACTTTATCATAGACTTTCATTTCTATGCGGATGATACTCAATTGTATGTTTCCATAAATCCCAACGATCACTCTGAGATCTCCAACCTGAAGCTCTGCCTTCTAGCAGTTAAAGGCTGGATGACAAAACAATTCTGCTTCTTAATGGCAATACATCTAAAATGCTGATCTGAGGGCCAAAGAAGCGGGGATTAAAATTTCAAAACGTTAGTTATATTTGACAATAGTCCCATCCAATGCTCCGCAATGGCGAAGAGACGGGGCAAGCCACATTAACAATACTACAAGGGTTGCATATTTTCATAAACGAAATACAACCAGAATAATTCTGTTGCTTAGAAAGGCAGATGCTGAAACCCTAATTCAGGCCTCTTGAAACATTTTTGAAGATATCCTATGTCTGCATGCATCCCTTTAAACAGACAGTTATGTTTGTTGTTTTCAGAGAAATCATATTTTCGGAATTTTTTCAGAAAGAATTATATTTAATTTAATCTTTTTGTCAGCAGCCAAATTAAGGGTAGTGAATTATGCTGAATATTAGCAATGTAGAAAAGTCCCATGTGTTCTGTAAAAATCCTCAAAATCCAAACTTTTGCAGACATTTCTCATCTCATCTCTTTGTCAGTTTTCTAAACAAGCTTTTTGAGTGTTAGGGCCACCGCGAGAGGAGACTGTCAAATACCAAGAAGACACAGCAGCCAGTCTGCATTCTATGTGGAATGGAACAACACACGTAAACACTGATGAAACAGTGCCACCTACCGTTCATTATCCACAGTTAAGAGCCTGGCTCATGAGCAAACAGTCCAAACACCTGATCAGGGGTTATGTGTTGTTATGTTGTCTGTGGGATTACACAAACATCACTATGTACAAAGGACATTCATATATTTCTGAGATTAAAATGATATACAATGAAATGAAAACTGTCAAGTAAGAAATTGTTGAATAATTGTAAAATCAAACACGTCTACATTGAATCAATCAATCAGTATTGAATCAATAAAATAAAGGCCTGCTTTGTATGTGATGTAAACGATCATGGCATCTCGTCCTCTCTTATTTGCAAAACAAAATGCTTTGAACTTTAAATCTGTCCTCATGTCAGCAATATTCTACTTGTGGTTTTTGTTACTTGATTCTAAGGCCGAGAATTGTAAATTCTGATTGCAAATCACAAAGAGAACATGAGCTCAATGTACACAAAAATATTAGAGTCAAACCTTTCTGCAAACCAAGTGCGGTCTGGAAGATGTCCCAACGATTTGTATGTGATGTAAATGATCATGGTATCTGGTCCTTTCTTATTTACAAAACACAACAAAATGTACTCACTACTTCACAAACTGGACAACTATGGCATAATTTTCCTGCCATAATCTGAGAGCATCATGTGGAACTTTGAGGGCATCATGTGGCAATGAAAATGAAATGATGCTCGCCTCTGTTCCAGTCTTTCTTCACTGATCTCATTTATCAATATTTTTTGAGAGCATGAGCAGAGAAATAACACTCAAACTGCCACATGATGCTCTGGAACTATGGCAGGATAATGGCACCATTCACCCAAATACCTGTTCAACATCTAACTAATACAACCTATCTATTTTTAGTTTGTGTGTGTATGTTTGATGGGATTGACCTGAATATATACATTATGTGCATATCAGTCTATGTAAGCATATCGTCAATCTAGCCTTGCACCTAAATGTGTGAAATCTACTCTAACTGTACCTGAATTGTCAGTAGAATTCTATCACTAAAAATATTGATTGCAAATGTGTTCTTCACTCATGAAACCCACAAGTTGTGGAGGAATTCTGACAGCTTTACTAACCGTCTGAACCCCACAAACCCCTTTGAAAGGTTTGTTTTCTTTTAAAAAAGTTGCCAAAATTATACCAGTTATCATAAAATCAGCATCATAGAAATACTTGGCAGATTCACAATTCATCAAAGAATGATTGGCAGACGTCTTCCATCAGAACAATTTCTGAAGGTCCTTGAACTAATTGTGTGTCTAACACTTTAGATTAGAATATTATCTCAAAATTACTTATGTCCCATTTACATGTCTCATTTACATTTGCCCAATCCAGATCTATAATTCATTCAATTCATTCATTCAATTTTGCGCAACTGGTCCACGCCAGGAAAGATATAGGGAATGCAGGTTGCAACTGTTAGTTCAGGCCGGTAGAGTGAGGCGGGTGCACACCTTATTCCATGCTGGCATGCAGGGAAAGTGTTCCGAGTGTAGTCGATGTCAAAGTAGATTGACGTACCAGGTATTTTTAATTTGTCATATCGTTTAACATTTGGCTACTTGCAATGTAGTTTGTTTATTGAATGAGTGGTCCCTTCACTGCTCTTGCTGTGGGACTATTGGACACTATGTGTGCTGGTAGCGGGGAAAGAGATCTGGGCTTTGGCCTTGGGCCGGTCTAGTTTTATTTGATATTTCTGTCCTATTTTTGTTACGCTTGCTTCCCCCATCACTCATCAACCTTAAGTAGGTTGACCACAGTTCGGCAGGAAGGCTTGAGGTGTCCTTTGCAGTAGAATCTGGCGTTAATTTACCTCACGTACATGGTCTTTTGCTGACAGTGTGCACTGGTGTGTGTGTTAGTGGAACAGTGCTTAGTTCTAACTGGAAGTCATCTGCAATGAGGTTACATGTAATGATGGCTTAAACAACTTGTGCTTGTGCATATTTCCTTATCTTCCTTCCTTAAGCTAGTGATCTGTTGTGGGTATACTAAAATGAAAAAAACAAAAATATTCCGCAGTAGTTGAAATAACGTTTAAGTTACGTTTGTCAGCTGCTCCGGTCTCCACCTTGCTGCCATATTGGATAAGAACAGAGCTCCGGACGGAGGAAACAGTGAATTCTGTTCCAAGTATTCCCTCTGGATCCTAGTCAGTGCACAGCTCGTTCATCTGATTCCACAAAGATCTCTACCTCAAAATGATCGATGTGACCGAAAGTGGCTAAAGTTTCCTCGCTGTGCCCGGTTTGAGCACCGGGTCTGAATCTGTACACGGGTACTACTTCTTGTTTGGGTTTCAAAACAAACATACTAACAACCAAAGCCTGCACTGGAGGTGCTTTTATTTTGAAATATTTCAGCAAGTTACTTTTACACACACATTTAACAAATGATACATCGCTCTTTAAGGAGCATAACCAGGGTTAACTTCAAAAACACAAACTAAGTCATATTTTAGAGGCATACATAGTGGAAAGCTATTTATTTTAAAGGTACTTTCTTCCCTCCTCTAAGATCATCACACCTCCCCCATTGGCCACTAGATGACAGCAAAGAACACACAAGTAAAATAAGCTAATATAATGTGAAATGAAACCAATATTAAAATGCTATGATGCTGCTTCTGATTGAAGGCGTGGTTATGTTTTTTAAATAGGCACCTCACACTGAACCAGTTATTGACCATTCTGTGTTTTGCATCATTATAACACCCTGTCTTGATTGGAAAGTGCATTTTTTTCATGTGTAGGCTCATCCTCCTTTATCTACCCTCCAAATTTTACATTTGCATGTTGCACCCTTTGGGCCTAAGAATCAGTTTTAGCGCCTTTTTTAAAGTCAAAATCACAAAAATCAAAGGAAAAACTACAGAGTTCCAGCACTTTGACCCCTAATGAACATGGTTGAACTCATACTGGTGTCACAGTTATCACAGTAGAGCAGCTGCATTCAATTCGAATGAAAGTGACAACACAGATGTCGCTTAATCATTCTCCTTTTCTTGTTTTTGAGGTTTAATCTTCCAGGACAACGTGTAGTTGGTCCAACCGCGGTTCATCAGTGTTGCATTCAGCTGCGGAGGAAAAAAAATTAAGTCTCTGCCTCTGTGTAAAATAATCAGTTTTCACTTGTTACATACTGTGTAGTTTTAACACTGAGTAAGAAAGCTTTTAACCTGGTATAGGATCTGGGTTTGAATGGCTGGATCCGTCAAGTCAGCAGCACTCTGAAACTTCATCCTCACAACGGTCTTCACTCTTGGAACTGAACAGTTCAAAAAACGTGATGTTACAAACCAAATAGAGAAATGTTTTTCTTCATAAAGCCCTAAATAAGTTTTACCTGCTGTAATGATTGTTCACCTCCTTGGCAGATGAAAGTATTCAGATTACTACAGGAAACGTCATCCCATTGATGGAGAGCATTCTCTACCACACAGCGTTCGCCTTTTTGATCATTATCTGGAGAATTATCTTGCCAATTTCTGAAAAGGCTGGTGCTGTTGTCTGCCCACTTCCAGGGTATTCGGTACAATCCAATCCACACACGATCTGAATGTAAAGAGAAGACCTCATTGTTTTCCTGGGCGTTCTCGATCATTGCAAGATCTGTGTGATGCTCTCTGCAGTATGCCTGGGCATCCCTCAGTGACAGTGAATTTGGGATGAACGTATAGACTTTGGGTCCTGGATTTGCATCTACAATACAAAGATAATGATAAATGAGATAAATGTATTGCTCAATCAGCTGCCACCCAACAACTGTTGCTTTCATACAACATTAAATTAAATTCAATAATGCAAGTGTGTACTTTGCCATGTGTCTCTGAGAGTTTAAATAAGTCTTCTAACACTAATTGGTCTCACCAGTAAAACAAACAAATTCCTTCCTCGCAGTGCAACCCTGATCATTCCATGTTCCGTCGCTCTGCAAAATCCCACATTTCTGGTGTCCTGAAAAATAGTTTGGGTCACCCGAACCCCAGTTGTGATAGCTGGTTTGGCTTGTTTCACCAGTCACTGACCATCTCCAGGAGTTCACATCATTGCCCAAAGTGTTCTTCCAGGCTTTGGGGTCATCTGATAGTCCAATCCATGACCATGAGGTGACCAAGTTAGGCCTGCTCAGTCTGTTAAACCACAACACGTGCAAAGGGCCACACATTATTATTAACATATATTTGTACCAGTTTATTTGCTGTATTTACTACTGCTGTTTAATAATCTGTCTTGCTAGTAATTTTTGACGCATTGCAAAGCATCATGGAATATTTAACAAATATTCTCAATTTGAGTAACAAATGTGGTGTAGGGACTGCGTTTCCAAGGATGACAAATGGTCAAGCTGATGTTTTATGAACACTGGAGTGAATAGCTTTGCATTGATGACATTGATTACGTTTGCATTATGTTTGCAATTGCTACTTATTCCTAGTGAGAGCTCTGAGTCTGCATTTCACAAATATCAATAACAATAATATAACAGCTTTTTACTTATTTCTATTGAGAGTTCCGAGTCTGCATTTCACAAATATTAATAACAATAACAATATAACAAATAGTTGTTACATATTCATAGTGAGAGCTCTGAGTCTGCATTCTTTCACAAGTACTTTCAGATCTGGTTGTTGCTCAGTTGTAGCTGCTCTGAGCTCTCCACCTCTCAGCTTGCCGCACAATTGCTCTTGATGCAAAATGCAGTTATATGAGAAGAAGTCAGGCATTTCAGGATCTTTGAGAAAAAGAAAAGCAATTAATCCTTTCTCGTTTCCTACCATGGAAGGAGCCCCATCAGTAGTCAGAGAAACTAGCTTTTTAAGTTGATGTTTTTGCCTGGTCCGTGAAAAAAGCCCATCATTGCAGAATAAATGTCCTCTCCATGTTTGCCCTGTTAGCGGTCGCAAAACCAGCATTTATTCGGCAAATGTGTCCCCTTCGAGAAAGCGCAGCCAGACTATAAGCTGCACGATGTCTATGCGGTCGGTGGATTCATCCAATGCTAGGCTAAAGTACTCGGCACTTTCAACATCTTTTAGAAACTGTGATAAAAGATCGTCTGAAATAACTTCCACTCTCCTGGTAGTTGAATCAGACAACTGCAGCTGGAACTTAAATTAAAGGCGCACTGCCTAATTTCCACACGATTTTGGTTGGCTAATTGTAATTATTATGCATTCATAACCAGGCATGTCGGGGGCAATAAAATAAGCGTCCACGGGCTGGATGCAGCCCACGAGCCGCCTGTTGAGTAAGCCTGCCATAGATCATATACACAGACAGAAAACACTTTAAAGTACAGATAGTAGACATATAAATACTGAGAACATTTCCCCTCTTTTTTCTGCCCATTGATTTAATTGAATTGTAATGCTGCACATAGTTGCCTCATAGTGCTACTCATCTTCATCACCAACTAACATTTTAAGATTAGGTCTTCAGGCCGGGAAAGTGAAAACAGCTTGTAGTGCCAAACTCTACAGATACATCACTGTGATCAAAGACAATCAAATGCCTCTCAGAAAAAGAGGCAATTGAAAAAAAATGTAACCGAGATATTCTTATTTTTACTGACACATTTTCATTGAATATTTCTTTAGTATTTCTTTTATATTAAAGTAATATAAAATATACTGAAAACTAAGTATATGTTGAACAAATTTCAAATCAAATACATGTCTAATAACTACATGAACACACTCAAATAAAATACATGAACGGTGTAGTAATGCATTTTGTGTTTTAAGAAATGTTACAAAGTAAACTAGTGAGGTGACGTCATGACATGTTAGTGGATTACTAATTGAATGTGTGCTGTGTTTTAAATTGTCCAACCTGTAAATTATAAAAAATGGAAAGATCTAACCATCTTGCTTATTTCTTGGCAAATGTTAAAGTCTGTTTACTCACAGTTTTAAGATCCAGCTGATATCACAACATTTGAACTCTTTGTATCAACCCTGAAAGTTATAGTCTCTCACACCTGCAAACCTTTCCACCAACCTGGTGAGATTGCTGCTTTAAGGTTGGAGGATATCGAAATATAAGCATGCTTTGTATGTGATGTAAACCATCATGGCATCTGGTCCTTTCTTATTTGCAAAACAAAATGTTTTGAACTTTAATCCTGTCCTTATAATGTGTGAATTACAGCAACACACTACTTATTGTTCTAGTTACTTAATTCTAAAGATAAGAATTGCAAATTCTGATTACAAAGAGAACATAAGCTCAATGTAAACAAAGATATTAGAGTCAAACCTTTCTGCAAACCCAGTGCGATCTGGTAGATGTCCCAATGATTTGTATGTGATGTAAACGATCAAGGCAGCTGGTCCTTTCTTATTTGCAAAACAAAATGTTGGTCAATAATATGGGGTCACAGGTCAAAAATTTATGAATTACAGCAATATGTTCAGTATCACCTTTTTTTTCACGTTGTAACTTACTTGGTTTTAAGGCCTATAAATGGCAAAGAGAACATGAGATCAACATAAACAAAGATATTCCCAGAAAGAACTGCTAAAAATGACATTTCCTTTCATAAGCAGGGCTTTGTGCTTACTTTTTCTCCAGGGAGCTCATTTTCTCCTCAGCTTAAAGATTTCAGAGTGCAAAGAACTTTAAGGGAGCAATTAAATCAATATGTTCTTCCTTAATAAAGTTTGCACACACATCTGGATTTATTTATTCGTCACATATGCAACTGCTTATTTGCCCATACATATGGTACATGGGCATGTGGGTGGGACACATTTCTTGTTCTTCACAGCACAAACTGGAGATGAGGCAGGACTGTGATGATTTGATTATGAGGAGAAGGACTGCAGGATGAGTAGGTGGAGTCAGTCTCTGATAGGCCAATACATGATTGACCCCACCATGATGTGACATGGATGCAAAGTATATTTGACTTGCAAAGAATGTTAAAACCAAGCTTCAGGAGATTCACCTCATGATGACCACACATGATCAAAGGGACCAGTACATGAAAACTTATCCGTGTGTGTGTGTGTGTTGTAGGGTTCTGTCTAAATTTAATTATTTATCAAAATGGAAAGAACGTATTTTGCAAAGTACTTGGGGATAGCACAAAGTCTACAAAATTGCTGATTTGGATTTGTGATGGATTAAAAAGTTTCCAACCAATTGGAAAACTTTGTCACATAACTTCAATTTGTTGTTACAAAGGTAAACAGTGGGCTGACAGACTGTCAACCCGGGAAAGTTGTATTCTGGATTAGAACATGAATCATTGCTTTGATTTATTATCTTCCACATACTTCCACATCCAATTCTCCAAACTGCAACACTATTAACAGAATATGATTAAACATGTTATGCTCACTGATAACAAGGCTTAAAATGCAGCTTCATTTTGTGTATAAAACATTTGAAGTGGTAACTGTAGATGCCCATAGTGAGTGTGTTCCAAAGGAAAACAAATGTTAATCGCACCAGATTCACTTTTTCATCCATCTGTAAGTATTTTATATTGAATGAGATTCCCATTAAATTCACTTCAGACTGACGATTGATTGCTACATTGGTTTTACAATCCACTAAAGAAATAACTGAAATTAGTGGAAAATTGAGGCCATACACTGTGTTAACTGATATTGAACTATTTGGAGAAAAAAAAAAAAAACTGTACCATCTCATGGTAAATATATACAATAACATATTTTTTTTCAAATATTGGCTCTAAAGAACATCATGTGTTGCACTCAACTGGTGTCAAAATTACTTCAGTGGATCTGTCAAATGCAATCTGAATGTGATAGCACTGGTGTTCACCTAATCATTCTCTTTTTCTTGTTTTCTAGGTTAAATCTTGCTGTGCAGCTTGGTCGGTCCAACTGTGGTTTGTTTGTGCATTCAGCTGAAAATGTAAGGAGATTTTTGTGGGTTGCGTCTTTTTCTGTACATAAAATCCCTTGTTTTGACCGTTTTCTTTGTTGAATATTTTTTATTGAAAAAAGCATTTGACATAACAATGAGCATGCCGATATCAGACATTTAGATTGTTTTTATACACAGAGAGGTGGAGAAAAGAAAGAGAAAAAGAAGAGATCTATATCCATGAAGAGAACCAGGCTGTGTAATGTACATGTGAATTAAGGCAAAGGGATGACAAACAGAGCAACAGCGACTTGACTAGTTTTTACATTTGGTTTAAAAATTGAGAGAGAGCTTTAAACATGATAGGGGAGCTGGGTTTTCATAGTTGGATCCATCATGTCAGCAGCCCTCTGAATCTTCATCCGCATTATGGCCTTCACTTCTGGAACTGATCAGTCCAAGACACAAGAAGATACAAAGCAAATAGAGAAATGTTATTTCTTTTCATAGAGCCCTTAATAGGTTGTATGCTGTGGTGACTGTTCACCTTGTTGGCATATGAATGAAAGCTTCGACCCACAATCACCCTCATCCCATGCATGGAGAGAACGCTCAGCTGTACAGTGTTCCTCATCCATTCAGCTTTTAGGACATATAGGACAGATTGGTTGGAACATCTGCCAGGGTTCAGATCATTTCATTTCAAACTAGAAAATGTAACTAGGATGCTTTTTTAATAGTGTTTGGGGGGCTTTTCCTTTTGCTATTCAGCAATTAGCAACTAGAACACAACCTCATCAAGATCATATGGGCTTCATCAACAAATCTGCCATGGTATGATCAAATGTACAAAAAAAGAAAGAAAAACATAGAAAATGATGAGAAACAGCACAGGGAGAACTTTTCTCCATGGAACAGCTGAATGCTTAAGGCACCTGTGATACTAAATAAAGATAATTGTCTGCTTGGTATGGTAGTATCACTACCATCCAATGATTTATTATGACTTCTGCTGAATATCAACAATTTTGTGCTGGCCATTGTTCTTTGTTTTAAGATTGTTGGATGGATGAACGAATTACTTTTCTCAGTTTCAACTTATTTCAGATCTGAAAAAAACAACAAAGTGTTGATCAGTACCAACACTTACAGCCATGTCTGGGGCTAAACATTTTGAAAATACTATGGTTGGGCAATCATCTTATGAAATGTATGTGGGGCTTCTATTTAAGTACAGTCCATTTATTAAATGGCCTGAAACATGCCATCACAAGAAAAGATCAAAATATATCACCATGAACTTAGAAGTTGGTTAGAAGTTAGAAAGAGGGAAACGGTAAAATACAGATAGTAGACACATCATCAGGGAACAGCTTCTAGAGCCAAACTCTACTAAGAAAAAGACGCAATTGGAACACTAATTCAACTGATTTTAATGATTGATTAATTTTTTTTGATTATTATTTATATCTATTTTCCTGGCATTTGTTAAAGAATGTTTACTCACAGGTTTAGGATCCAGCTGATATCACAACAATTGATCTCTTTGTAGCAGCCCTGAAAGTTAGAGTCACATACATCTGCAAACCTGGTGTGGTTGCTGCACTTTAATGCGAATGTATTTTAACATGAAAATAATGAATCTGGCAAAGGTCAGCATGATTTGTATGTGATGTTAATGATGATGGCATGCGGTTGGTGCTCATTTGCAAAACAAAATGCTTTGACACTTTTTGTCCTGTCCTTGTAATGTGAGGTCAAAGGCCTACACATTTTTAAAGTAGTATTCTACATTTTGTTCAGTAGTAGTTATCAAAAATGCATTTAAAACCTTTAACCTTACATACTTGGTTTTAAGGCCAAAACAGATTTGGTTGAAAGTGTTGGTACTGTTTCAATATAAAAATGTCTCTATCACTTTCAGCTTTTTTCTCTGAAAAATTAATTAACAAAAGTAATTGGTATGCATCATTCTATATTCCACATTAAATTGAACTTTTAGATGTACCATATTATTTGAATAATACAGATGAAAATGGCCTGGGAAAAATAATTAACACTTTACTTACTACACTTTAGAAGGATTAATAAATAATTTGATAGATTTTCTTCTTTGATTGGTATCACAGGTAATTTCAATCAAATATTGCTTCAGCCTCCAGGATGCCACCCACCGACTCCAAGAAGGCCGGATAACTTCAATGAAATGATTCATGCATGTAAGTTGCAATGCACAACAAGGAGTCTTGATATGTGAGAAACTAATGGACAAATATTTTCTATATCTGGACACATTGGAGGATTTGTAAACCTCAAAAACACTCAGGTTTGGTGTTTCTCTTAAACAGCAAGCTGGTGCTTTAATATGGAAATGAGGGATCTAAGAAAGGTCACCTGAGATGACACTTAACCAACTTTGACATTTGGTTATATCATGTCTCTGTCTCAATACCTAGATCCCTCCATGTTTCAAGCTCAGAACTATGCAGTCACTACTAGTCTTGACCAGGGCCAGGTTTACGCTGGAACCCATCTGATATCTAACAATGTGCTCAGTGCTGCCAATATTCATCAGTTCTCTTCTTGGATGCCATCACATCCAATTTCCACAAATTACCTTGCTGCCAAGTCAGTACCACTTGCTAGTTTGGTTTTCAATGCAGGGTTGTGTGAATAGTGAATAGAATCCTTTTTCGAGGATGACCAATGCATTTTATGATATTTGGTAGAATGGCTTTTCCTTTATGGGCTGTGTGTAGCCCTCTGATGTTCTTGTACCCTCTTCCATCTTTATGAAGGCTCCCAATCTGCAATCTTAATGGGAAGTAAGCAAGTTTTATTTATTAAGCACCTTTCAAGACCAGAGGTCACAGGGTGCTTCAGAGAAAATAAACACGGGAATAAATGAACAAAATAAAATCATAAAATGCTTTGACAACTATGAGTAAAATACAGACAAATTGCTGCCTAAAGCGTTAGTTTGCAAAGAATGAGTCCACTGATTGCACAGATCTTTAATTCATCAGGAGGGAGTTTGGGGGCTACGACTGCAAACGTCACTTTGTTCAGATAATTTCCTCATCGTGTCGTGCCATGGTGCATTAAACAGAGCTCAGGCCAACACTGAGAAAGCTATGGTGTTCACAGGTTAATTTGTAAGTGTGTTCATGCAATCAAGCTTAATTGGAAATCACAGGTGTAATCACTTTTGGTTGCAGTGTTCACAGATGTACTCACTTTTGTTGCATTGAATGTGTAGCTTTAGTCTTTCTAACCTGTCTTTGCTCATACATAAGAGATAATACCCTGCACTTCAACTTAAAAGTAATCATAGTAATGGAAGATGTGTTGCAGGTGATAGAGGGAAGGAGTGTGGCTCAGTCGGAAGAGCTTCCGCTTGGGAACCGGAGGGTTGCCGGTTCGAGCCCCTGCCTGCTCAATTGCTCCCCCCTCTGCGAAGGGTGGTAATGTAATGTAAGTCGCTTTAGATAAAAGCGTCTGCCAAATGATCGTAATGTAATAAAATAACTACTTTGTACTACTACTTGTAATTTTTTCGGGAGTTTTTCCTCGTCTTCCCAGAGAGCTTTGGCCAGGGTCTGGAACTTTCCTGATGTTGTGGGCCTGTAAAGCCCTTTGAGACGATAAAAATAAAACTTGACTTGACTAAATTGTAACGATCCCGAGTTGTATGGCGTGTTTCTGTCTATGTATATGTCTGTCTGTGAATATATCCTTAGATTGGTTAAACAGCGAAGGTGTGTCTGCGGTGGTAGTCGCAGCTTGGTTGATCCTGAGAGCCTGTAGATTCTAAAAAGTCTGAGACGTATCCCTCTGGTTCCCGCTGGTTCCCAGCTCCCAGCGTTTTTTGCTCCCCGTCCGTTTTCCAACCCAGCCTCCCCTGATTGTTAAAGAATTTCTGTGATATAGTTGTACATAGTATCTGTGTTGTGGTTTATGTACGTTATTATATTATGGTTGTAAGGTGTAAGCTTATCACTGTAAATAAATTTTACACTGTATTCATATTGTTTGTTTGATATCCTTCGTAGTGGCTGATTTGAAAATTGGTTTATCTTTTTCTTTTCACATTTATACCCCAAGATTCCCCCACAGTGATATGAAAACCATATTATAAATTTGGAAGAATGGAAGCTTTTTGAAGTATTCACAAATTTAAAATGTAGCAGTCACTGTACTGTATATATATATACATGCATGCGTTATGCTTAATATAGAATTTTCATGTTATTTCTTTAGTTTGTGTTTTTACATTCCTGTTAACACCAAAATAATCCTTTGGGCACCAATTTCATTGATGCTGTTTAAAGAAAGTTCTCATGAGTATAAATTCTGAACATGTAACTGCAGTTAAATGCACAGATAGGCAGCAGATGCTTTTCTCTCTCTGAAGTGCTCAGTGCTGTTTCTTCTACCTTATAATCAAAGACACAGGCATGTAATCTGATCACGAATCATGCTGCAAGCATTTACACCTTGCACTAAAATGAGACCTTGTTATCTTGATAATGTATCCCAGTAATGAGAACAGATGGTGTTAAAAGGGCCAGAGTGACTGAATAGAGCCTACAGCTGTCCTTGTGATGTGGTTTTGTGGTTTCGCTGTAGTGGACAAAAAATTGAAATTTTCGGCAAAGATGCTGTCCTTGCACTATTTCACTAGTTGACCACTTCTTCAGTGTTTTTTCATTACTGATGAGTCCCATCATGGTTGACTCATCAGTGAACTTGATGATATAGTTAGAGCTGGATTTGGCAGTGCAGTCAAAGGCAGGGCAAGGCAAGGCAAATGTATTTGTATAGCACATTATCATACACAGAGGTCATTCAATGTGCTGCACAGATGATCAAAGAATCATCTTAACCGACAGAGAAAATAAAAGGGCACAAAGTACAAAGATCTGATCTCCATTGGGAGCTGGTTCCAGCAGTGTGCAGCATGACAGCTGAATGTCATTTCACCATGTTTTGTTTTAGTTTTGTTTTTAACTCTGGGCACCAATAACTGATCAGCTTCTGCTAATCTTAGACATATCAGAGTCAATATCAAGGCTCATTTACTTGAAAATTCTATATTCTATAATTTCCAATTTCTATAATTAGACCATTTAGTGACTATAGACCAGTGGTCTCCAATAAGTAACTAATAATATTAAAGAAATAACATTGTGTTGTTTTCTATGAGATTAATATGATGTGAATTCATTCGTGTGAGCTTGACACTGAAAATGCATACAGAACAAGCCTATGTTGCTGAATTAAAGTGAATTTTGATACAAAATGTGAGTGTTGCAAATCAACATTTTGTAAATGTTCAAACAAAAGACGCTTATTCAGCTGGTTTGGGTGGAGAATCAGCCATGTGGATAAATGCTACTAATAATGTTAAAAATGAGTTGTGAAACTTGTGTGAAACTTGTGGGAGACAGTAGCTCAGTGGGTAGAGCTTCCGCTTGGGAACCGAAGGGGCGCCGGTTCAAGTCCCTACCGAGGTGCCCTTGAGCAAGGCACCGAACCCTCAATTGCTCCCCCCTCTGCGAAGGGTGGTAATATATAATGTAAGTCGCTTTGGATAAAAGCGTCTGCCAAATGCTCGTAATGTAATGAGTAGCTCTCAGACACTGATATTTTTTCAAAGTAGCTCTCAGAGACAAAAAGGTTGGAGACCACTGCTATTGACAATAAGTAGATAAGCAGTCAACTCTGTATCTGACTGGTAGCTAGTGCAAAGACCTGAGAGGTGGAGTAATATGCTCTCTTCTTTGTTTTTGTAAGAACCCAAGCAGCAGCACTCTGTTGTAGCTGTGTAATGGTCTTATTATTTGGTAAACCTGTGAGGAGAGCATTGCAGTCATCGACCCTGGTCTCCATGACATGGTTTCCATTTCTGCACAAATGTTCCATTCAACTCTTTAACTCGCCCAAATCATGAAAGGAAAGTATTTTTAAAAGCCAGCTGCTATATCTGTAGTAGTGCCCAGCGTTTAACCTGCTTAAAGGTTAGCAAGCATGAATAAATGTAGGTAAATTTAATGCTAATGTCTGCTATTAGTTGTGGTAAACATACAATGACGTTGAGGTCACCCTGTAGAGGCTTGTGCTTTGACAGGTATATTAGGAGTTGTATGAAGGCCATCCTGTAGTTTTGTCTTGGATTAGAGCAATATCAAACTTATACACATTCAGGGGAGGAAATCAGAGGGATCAGTTTTTAATGGGTCAGTTTTTGCCATCCCTGGTTTTTGCCATCCCTGACCAAACTTTGGGAGGATTTTAAACACATTTGGGGGCACTTTATGAAATTTTATATTTTCTTTTGTGTGTATACAATCATAACATCATAACTGATTATTATAATTAATCATCATTCTTTTTATTAAGAATAAAAGAAATAATGCAGCATAGATTGGACATTTGATTTTTCGTTTTCCCTTCCCTTTGGAGAACTCATCTTCAGGATGTTTTTACATAAAGACCGTCTTCTTGACTGTCAGAGTGGAGAAGCTGCTGCTGCAGCTCTTCTCCATATGGTTTGATGTGTGGTTGCCTGGATTGCTTGTGGACCCACTTCTTCACAGCTGACTCCACAGTAACAGCTGCATCTTCCAGGGATATCATCATTGGAGGGATTCTATTGGTGCCAACATCAATCTTTAACTTACACGTTGAACACTCACAGTAGATCTAAGCTTTATACATTTATAACCCTTGTTAAGTTGTTTGGACTTGTTTGTTCTTGGTTATGGTCTTTCAGTGCCTATAAAACATTTTGGCTGTGATTTATCTGTTACCCATTCACATTGATTGATTTATAAATCAAAGTTCATAAACTGTATATAATGTAACTTTTTTTTAATAAAAGGTTATATAAAGGCATTCTTACTCTCTTATTCAACATTGTGCACACAATAATACCAAACAGCAAAGGGTCATTCTCTTAACGTAAATAGGCTAAATGATTGATTTTAGATTGAAGACACCTGTGACACGAATTAGAGATAAAAGTCTGCTTGAAATCAATCACCACAATCCTATCATTTATTGTGACTTCCAAGGGGTGTGAATAATGTTTTTACTTACTTTTTATGCTGTAACCCCTGAGCACTGGTTGACTTTGTTCAGTCAGCTGGATTTGAATGATATGTTTGCATAGCTTTGAATGTAAAACATCTGGTTCAGTTGAAGTTTGCTGCTGTTTTGATTGTCTTCCCACTGTGCAGGTTCAATGTTTATGTTCTTGCTGGTGGGATAATCAAACAAAGCAGCTGTTAGAGTAGCAGAGGTCATGTGGTACAGAGAAATAAGTTTGTAGCACATAAAAAAATTGAGATATTTCATTTGAGATGCTCGGATTTTGAGAATAAACTGTAACTGGAGCATGTGAAGATGATCTGATGTTTCCCACCATACTCTTAACTCTTCGCTTCTTAAACCAGCTTTCTAAAGGGACAATAAACACTGATTTAGTAAAAAATGTATTTAAAACAGCAATCTGCTGACACTTAATAATTCCAGTTTTCACATCAAAATGTAGTATATATATTCATCTCTTTTTACCTGCAATAGATTCTACATCTATACCAGCATGTAATCTTTCAGTGTGTTCCAAATCCAGCTTCTTAAAATTAGATTAGCACTGATTTCATAAAAAATTATTGTTAAATATATATAATTGTAATAAATTCTACTTCTATACCAGCACGTAAACAGCCACACAACCCGGCATTCACACAGCCCGTACTGGCCCACCTGTAACAAAGTAACACATAAACATAAAACTATTATGTTCAAGGTATAATACTCTGAATGTTCTTGTAGTTTTTGACAAGAAGTCTGACTCTTATTTTCAAAGAATCTATTCAGTCACTCTTTTGACCTTATGTGCTCCAACTTGGGAACATGATTCGTCAGTTTGGCATAGATTTTCATTCGTATGTGGACGACACTCAATTGTTTGTTTCCATAAATCCCAACGATCACTCTGCGATTTCCAACCTCAAGTCCTGCTTTCTAGCCGGTAAAGGCAAAAAAATGTCTGCTTCTTAATGTCAATACATCTGAAATGTTGATCTGAGGCCCAAAGAAGTGAAGAAGATTGAAATTTCAAAACATTATTGTTAAATTTGTCAACAGTCCCATCCGATGCTGGCTTTAATCAGTCAGTTTTCTGAACGAGCTGTTTGAGTGGTTGGGCCACCGCAAGAGCCGACTGTCAAATACCAAGAAGAAACAGAAGCTGCAGCCAGTCTGCATTCTATGGCAGAGCCTCTGAGGAATGGAACAACACACCTTAACACTGATGAAACAGCGCCACCTACCGTTCATTATTCATACAGTTAAGAGCCTGGCTCATGAGCAAACATTGCAAACACCTGATCAAGGGTTATGTGTTGTTATGTTGTCTGTGGGATTACACAAACATCACTATGTACAAAGGACATTCATATATTTCTGAATTTAAAATGATATACAATGAAATGAAAACTGTGAAGTAAGTAATGGTTGAATAATTGTAAAATCAAATACATGTCTACATTGAATCAATAAAAGCAATAAAATAAAGGCCTGCTTTGTATGTGATGTAAACGATCATGACATCTCGTCCTTTCTTATTTGCAAAACAAAATGCTTTGAACTTTAAATCTGTCCTCATGTCAGCAATATTCTACTTGTGGTTTTTGTTACTTGATTCTAAGGCCGAGAATTGTAAATTCTGATTGCAAATCACAAAGAGAACATGAGCTCAATGTAAACAAAGATATTAGAGTCAAACCTTTCTGCAAACCAAGTGCGATCTGGAAGATGTCCCAACGATTTGTATATGATGTAAATGATCATGGCATCTGGTCCTTTCTTATTTACAAAACAAAACAAAATGTACACAAAATGTACTCACTACTTCACAAACTGGACAACTATGGCGTAATTTTCCTGCCATAATCTGAGAGCATCATGTGGAACTTTGAGGGCATCATGTGGCAATGAAAATGAAATGATGCTCGCCTCTGTTCCAGTCTTTCTTCACTGATCTCATTTATCAATATTTTTTGAGAGCATAAGCAGAGAAATAACACTCAAACTGCCACATGATGCTCTGGAACTATGGCAGGATAATGGCACCATTCACCCAAATACCGGTTGAACATCTAACTAATACAATCTATCTATTTTTAGTTTGTGTGTGTATGTTTGATGGGATTGACCTGAATATATACATTATGTGCATATCAGTCTATGTAAGCATATCGTCAATCTAGCCTTGCACCTTAATGTGTGAAATCTACTCTAACTGTACCTGAATTGTCAGAATTCTATCACTAAAAATGCCGATTGCAAATGTGTTCTTCACTCATGAAACCCACAAGTTGTGGAGGAATTCTGACAGGTTTACTAACCGTCTGAACCCCACTAACCCCTTTGAAAGGTTTGTTTTCTTTTAAAAAAGTTGCCAAAATTATACCAGTTATCATAAAATCATCATAAAAATAGAAATACTTGTCAGAGTTTCACATTTCTAAAGGTCCTTGAACTAATTGTGTGTCTAACACTTTAGATTAGAATATTATCTCAAAATTACTTATGTCACATTTACATTTGCCAATCCAGATCTAAAATTTATTCAATTCATTCATTCAATTTTGAGTGTAGTCAATGTCAAAGTAGATTGACGTACCAGGTATTTTTAATTTGTCATATCGTTTAACATTTGGCTACTTGCAATGTAGTTTGTTTATTGAATGAGTGGTCCCTTCACTGCTCTTGCTGTGGGACTATTGGACACTATGTGTGCTGGTAGCGGGGAAAGAGATCTGGGCTTTGGCCTTGGGCCGGTCTAGTTTTATTTGATTTTTTTGTCCTGTTTTTTGTTCCGCTTGCTTCCCCCATCATTCATCAACCTTAAGTAGGTTGACCACAGCTCGGCAGGAAGGCTTGAGGTGTTCTTTGCAGTAGAATTTGGAGTTAATTTACCTCACGTACATGGTCTTTTGCTGACAGTGTGCACTGGTGCGTGTGTGTTAGTGGAACAGTGCTTAGTAGTGATGGGTCGTTCGCGAACAAGTCGGCTCTAAGACTCGGCTCTTTGAAGTGAACAGGACTCGGCTCCTGTTTGGGAGCCATTCCTTTTTTTCATTTGGTTCACTTTTTTTTTTATTCTGTTAAAGCCGCATGTGATTGATCAAGATATGTGTGGGAGGGGAGGTGTGAAGCACACCCCCTCAACGAATTGTGAAGCAGGTTCCCTCCCGTACTGCTGCTCACTGCATGCCCGGGGGGGGACCCCCCTCTGTGTCTCAGGGGCAGGAGGGGAGGTGTCACAGATGCAGCAATACACGAACGGGAGGGAGCAAGAGAGAGAGAAATAACTTTGCAAGACTCTACAAGTTGGAAAGGTGAGGAAAATGAGTGACAGGAAACATAGTAAAGTTTGGACATATTTTAATGTGATAGATAGTTCAAAGTCAGAGTGTAGACCCACTGAGCTGGTGGGAGACCAAGTGTTCAGTCTACCCATTTAATTTAATTCATATTTTATTGAGTGATGTTTTGTTGATGTTGTGGTGTGTTGTTTCACTGTACATAGTTGCAAATTTACAAATAATATACACAGAGATTGAACCTTTTTTTCTAAATGAGTTGTTTTTTTGGTATTATTTGTATTTTTGAACTCTGTTCCATGTTGGGTAAATTAATAAAGCCATATACATAATAAACATTTGATATAATGTATGTATGTAATTCATTTTACACATAATTTGATAATAAATTGATTTAAGCAACAAAAAATCTGAGGAACCACTTGGGAGCCATTTGGGAGTGGGAAGAGCCAAAAGAACCGGCTCTCTTGAAAGAGCCGAAATGCCCATCACTAGCAGTGCTACTTACTGCTTAACTGGAAGTCAACTGCAATGAGGTTAGATGTTATGGTGGCTTAAACAACTTGTGCTTGTGCATCTTTCCTTAAGCTAGTGATCTGTTGTGGGTATACCAAAATGAAAAAAAGAAAACAGTTCACACAGTAGTTGAAATACCATTTAAGTTACGTTTGTCAGCTGCTCCGGTCTCCACCTTGCTGCCATATTGGATAAGAACAGAGCTCCGGACGGAGGAAACAGTGAATTCTGCTAAAAGTATTCCCTCTGGATCCTAGTCTGCACAGCTCGTTCATCTGATTCCACAAAGATCTCTACCTCAAAATGATCGATGTGACCGAAAGTGGCTAAAGTTTCCTCGCTGTGCCCGGTCAGAGCACCGGGTCTGAATTAGAAAGTTATCACAGTATTACACGGGTAGTACTTCTTGTTTCGGTTTCAAAATAAACGTACTAACAACCAGAGACTGCGCTGGAGGTTTCTTTTATTTTGAAATATTTCAGCAAGTTACTTTTACACACACATTTAACAAATGATACATCGCTCTTTAAGGAGCATAACCAGGGTTAACTTCAAAAACACAAACTAAGTCATATTTTAGAGGCATGCTTATTGGAAAGCTATTTATTTTAAAGGTACTTTCTTCCCTCCTCTAAGATCATCACACCTCCACCATTGACCACTAGATGACAGCAAAGAACAAACAAGTAAAATAAACCAATATAATATGAAATGAAACCAATATTAAAATGCTATGATGAGATACATTACAGAATGGATACAACAATGACCCTAGCTCTACATTTCTTGACTTGGAGACTATTGGATGTGAGCCTGCTCTTTTGGACATACCGTTTATAAATAATGCAGTTTCACTTCAGGGGGTGAGGGAAAACTTTATTGTAAGAAATACTCTCAAATCCTGGAATCAGGTACGTTGGCATTTTGGGATAATGAATCATACTCTGTGTTGGCACATATTGCATGTGATCCTGACTTTGCACGATCTTGTTCAGATTTGGGCTTTAAAATATGGAAGGATGCTGGTATCTCTAAAATACAAGAACTCTTTTTAGGTGGGACTCTTAAATCCTTCTCACAACTCAGGACTGAATTCGACCTTCCTCAAACACAATTTTTTCGCTATTTACAATTTAGGAGTTACATCCAATCCATACCAATGTATAAGAGTAGCTTGTATATGGATCAATTGGAAAATATATTACTGAAATCCTCTTCTCTGAGAAAGAAGGTTATAAGTTATATTTATTTATTTACCAGTTATTTATAAATTGTTTGATAACATCCCTATTATCAATAGTAAAACAGCTTGGGGGGAAGATTTTGAGTCGCATCGGGATGATGAGATGTGGCGAAACATTTTATTAAATGCAAAGAAAATTACATGTTCTGACAAATCCATTAAGACCCAATACAAGATCATTCATAGACTACATGTAACTCCAGCTATTCGTTGTAAGTATGATCCTATGTGCTCTTCGATATTCCTGAAATGTCAAAATAGCTGTAGTACATACAGTCATATTATATGGTCATGCCCTCAAATTGTAAATTTTTTTATGTTAGTCCAAAGTGAGATTAATAAAATATTTGGGATAGACATACCTCTAAATCCATATCACTTTGTACTGGGATTAGACTCCAATAAGGAATGTAGGTACAGGTACATTCTTAGAATTGCTTTGTATGCTGCACCCCTCACGATACTACAAAAATGGTTTGACGAAGACCCCCCTGATATTTCAGCGTGGTATGAAAAACTTATGTCCATTTTGCCATTGGAAAGGTTGTCACGTGTATTAAGAGTTACTTTTGCGCAGTTTGTTAGAAACTGGTCCCCAATAGCAATATTCCTGAAAGAGGAATGGTCACGAGTAATAAGCATGGGGGCAACAAATATAACAGAATATATACATACAAACCACCTTTTGTAAACTCACTTGGCTGTGACTACTGCTATTGCTAAATCTATCTTCCTATCTTTTTATTTTATTTGTTGTTGTGTCTATGTTTGTTCTTGGGTTTTTTTCCCCCACAAAATCGTGTCTGAACTGTGTGTCTTTGTTTTGTATCACCCTATTATTGGAAAATATAAATATATTGAATCAGAAAATGCTATGATGTTGCTTCTGACTGAAGGCTTGGTCATATGTTTTTTAAATAGGCACCTCACACTGAACCAGTTATTGACCATTCTGAGTTTTGCATCATTATAACACCCCCTCTTGATTGGAAAGTGCAATTTTTTTATGTGTAGGCTCATCCTCCTTTATCTACCCTCTAAATTTTACATTTGCATGTTGCACCCTTTGGGCCTAAGAATCAGTTTTAGGGTCTTTTTGGTGGAAGTAGAGTAAAAATCATAACAATCTGAGGAAAAACTATAGAGTTCCACCACTTTTATCCCTAATGAACATGGTTGAACTCATACTGGTGTCACAGTAACTACAGGGGAGCAGTCGCATACAATTCGAATAAATGTGACAACACAGACGTCGCTTAATCATTCTCCTTTACTTTTTGTTGAGGTTTAATCTTCCAGGACATCGTGTAGTTGGTCCAACCGCGGTTCATCAGTGTTGTGTTCAGCTGCGGAGGAAAAAAAAGTAAGAAGGTCTGTCTTTGTCATATAGTTTGAACACTGAGTAAGAGAGCTTTTAACCTGGTATAGGATCTGGGTTTGAATAGTTGGATCCGTCAAGTCAGCAGCACTCTTAAACTTCATCCTCACAACGGCCTTCACTTTTGGAACTGAACAATTCAAGAAACGTGATGTTACAAACAAAATAGAGAAATGTTTTTCTTTATAAAGCCCTAAATAAGTTGTATGTGCTGTAATGAATGTTCACCTCCTTGGCAGATGAAAGTATTCAGAATACTACAGGAAACATCATCCCATTGATGGAGAGCATTCTCTGCCACACAGTGTTGGTTCTTTTGATCATTATTTGGAGCATTATCTTGCCAATTTCTGAAAAGGCTGGTGCTGTTGTCTGCCCACTTCCAGGGTATTCGGTACAATCCAATCCACCCCCAATCTGGTATTAAAGACAAGACCTCATTGTCCTCTTCGGCATTCTCGATCATTGCAAGATCTGTGTGATGCTCTCTGCAGTATGCCTGGGCATCCGTCCATGAGAGTAAATCTGTGATGAAAGTATAGACTTTGGGTCCTGGATTTGCATCTACAATACAAAGATAATGATTCATGAGATGATTTTCATTGCTTAATCGGCTGCCACCCAGCAACTGTTGCCTTCATACAACATAAATTAAATACAATAATGCATGTGTGTACTTTGCCATGTGTCTCTGAGGGTGTAAATAAGTCCTCTAACACTAATTGGTCTTACCAGTAAAACAAACAAATTGCTTCCCTGCAGTGCATTCCTGATCATTCCATATTCTGTAGTTATACTTTACAGCACATTTCTGATTTGCTCCAGCAAAGTTTGGGAGACCTGAACCCCAGTTGTGATAGCTGGTTTGGCTTGTTTCACCAGTCACTGACCATCTCCAGGAGTTCACATCATTGCCCAAAGTGTTCTTCCAGGCTTTGGGGTCATCTGATAGTCCAATCCAAGATATTGAGGTGTCCAAGCTCGGCCTGCTCAGTCTGTTAATGTCATCCATGCTATCAAAGGTTGCCAGGTCATGGTAATTCTCTCTGCAGTAATCTCTTGCATCATACCAGTTCATTTTCAAGTTGACATAGCGGTAAGCTCGAAAGAATTGATAGAAGTGAGAGGAGGGAATGCAAAATCCTGAAGATTGATAAAAGAAGATGAAATTGGCAAAATCAGTTTATTTTTCTATTTTCATTATTATTAATGATCAACAGGAAATAACTGTACATAATATCGTTATAATTTTGCCATGTTAGCCCATTTACTACAGCATATTTCAAACCTTCAACAGGTAGAACTTGTTTGAATTTTCAGGGTCAAATTAATAATATAGCTAAACATTTTTAAAGTACTATGGTATGAGTTGGTATGGTATCTGTTGTAATGTATATGAGACTTCTCGTAAATGGGGTGAAACAGATCAAAATCCATCACTATGAACTTAAATAAAAAGCTGCTTCACTCTTACCAATCAGGAGAAAAATCACAAGAGTGTTATGATCCATTTATGGTTTTTCTGCAGAAGAAGTTAGAAAAATAATGAAACCATAGATCACATACTAAGACAGAAAACACTGTAAAGTACAGATAGTAGACACATCAATACTGAGAACTTTTTCCCCTTTTTTCTGCCCATTCATTTATTGGAATTGTAATGCTGCACATAGTTGTCTCATATTGCTCAGAAAAAAGGAGGCAATTGAAAAAAAAAATTATCCAAGGGCTGTTCTTATTCACATCTCACATCTTCATTGAATGAATATATTTCTTTTATATTGAAATAATATAAAATATACTGAAAACTAAGTAAATGTTGAACAAATTTCAAATCAAATACATGTCTAATAACTAATAACGTGAACGCACACAAACAAAATACATGAACATTGCAGTAATGCATTTTGTGTTTTAAGAAATGTTACAAAAGTAAACTAATGCGGTGACGTCATGACAAAAGATAACATATTATTGGATTACCAATTGAACGTATGCTGTGTTTTATATTGTCCAACCTGAAAATTACAAAAAATAGAAAGATGTCTTAACCATCTCGCTAATTTCTTTGCAAATGTTAAAGTCTGTTTACTCACAGTTTTAAGATCCAGCTGATATCACAACGTTTGAACTCTTTGTATCAACCCTGAAAGTTAGAGTCTCTCACACCTGCAAACCTTTCTGCAAACCTGTCTGCAAACCTTTCCACCAACCCGGTGCGATTGCTGCTTTTAAGTTGGAGGATATCAAAATTAAGGCATGCTTTGAATGTGATGTAAACGATCATGGCATCCGGTCCTTTCTTATTTGCAAATCAAAATGTTTTGAACTTTAAATCCTGTCTTCATAATGTGTGTATTACAGCAATACACTACTTGTTGTTCTTGTTACTCAATTCTAAAGCCAAGAATTGCTAATTCTAATTTACGAGTCACAAAGAGAACACAAGATCAATATAAATATCAATGATATTAGAGTCAAACCTTTCTGCAAACCAAGTGCGATCCGGCAGATTTCCCAATGATTTGTATGTGATGTAAACAATCAAGGCATCTGGTCCTTTCTTATTTGCAAAACAAAATGTTTTGCAAATAAGTATGGACAAAATATTGGGCAATAATGTGGGGTCACAGGCCATAAATGTATGAATTACAGCAATATGTTGTTCAGCAGCACCTTTTTTACCCTC
Source organism: Genypterus blacodes (assembly GCF_046128005.1). Classification (NCBI taxonomy): domain Eukaryota; kingdom Metazoa; phylum Chordata; class Actinopteri; order Ophidiiformes; family Ophidiidae; genus Genypterus; species Genypterus blacodes. The sequence continues at coordinate 5,821,560 of NW_027466864.1, read as the reverse complement.
TAACATACTTGGATTTAATGCCAACAAATTGTAATTATACATCACAAAGAGAACATGAGATCAACATAAACAAAGATAATAGAGTTTGCAGAATCCCAGGAAGTGCTGCTAAAAATGACATTATTTCCTTCCATAAGCAGGGCTTGGTGCTTACTTTTTCTTCAAGAAGCTCATGTGCTCCTCAGCTAAAAGATTTCAGAGCACATAAAGAACTTTAATGGCACATTAAAAACAATGTGTGCTTCTTTAATAAAGTTTGCACACACATCTGGATTTATTTATTAGTCGCAAATGCAACTGCATGTTTGCCCATACATATGGTTCATGGGCATGAGGGTGGGACACATTTCTTGTTCTTCGCAGCACAAACTGGAGATGAGGCAGGACTGTGATGATTTGATTATGAGGAGAAGGACTGCAGGATGAGAAGGTGGAGTCAGTCTCTGATAGGCCAATACATGATTGACCCCACCATGATGTGACATGGATGCAAAGTACATTTGACTTGCAAAGAATGTTAAAAGTCAGCTTCAGAAGATTCACCTCATGATGACCACACATGATCAAAGGGACCAGGACATGACAGCTCATCCATGAACATGTGTGTATGTGCGTGTGCGTGTGTGTATGGTCCTGTCCAAATTACATAATTTATCAAAATGGAAAGAACTTATTTTTTAGATAGAACAATGTGTATGCATTTGGTGATTTGAAGTTGTGATGGATTCAAAAAGTTTCCAATCAATTGGAAATCTTTGTCATATTACTTTAATTTGTTGTTTCAAAGGTAAACAGTGTGCTGACAGAGTATTAACCCGAAAAGTTGTATTCTGGCTTAGAACTCGAATCATTTGCTTTGATTTATTATCTGCCACATGCTTCCACATCCAATTGTACAAACTGCAACAATATTAACAGTATATTATTAAACATGTTGTGCTCACTGATAACAAAGTTTAAAATGCAGCTTCATTTTGATTGAAAAACAGTTGAAGTCTTAACTGTAGATGCCCATAGTGAGTGTGTTGCAAAGGAAAACAAATGTTAATCGCACCAAAATCACTTTTTCATCCACCTGTAAGTATTCTATATTGAAATAACATGAGATTTCAATTGAATTCAATTCAAACTGATGATTGATTGTTACATTGGTTATACAATCCAATAAAGATATAACTGAAATTAGTAGAAAATCGAGGCCATACACTGTAAACTGACATTGAACTATTTGGACAACAAAAACATAAAAACTGTACCGTCTCATGATATATATATATATATACACACACACATTTTAAAATATTGGCTCTAAAGAACATCATGTGTTGCACTCATACTGGTGTCAAAATTACTTCAGTGGAACTGTCAAATGCAATGAAAAATTGCACTTGTGTTTGCTTAATCATTCTCTTTTTTTTGTTTTCTAGGTTAAATCTTCCGGAGCAGCTTGGAGTCGATCCAACTGTGGTTTGGGGGAGGGAAAAAAACTAAATGTAAGGAGATTTTTGTAGGTAGCGCCTTTTTCTGTACATAAAATCCCCTGTTTTGACCGTTTTATTTGTTGAATATATTTATTGAAAAAAGCATTTGAGATAACAATGAGCATGCAGTTATCAGACATTTTGATTGTTTTTATACACAGAGAGGTGGAGAAAAGAAAGAGACAAAGAAGAGATATATAACCATAAAGAGAATCAGGCTGTGTAATGTACATGTGAATTAAGGTAAAGGGATGACAAACAGAGCAACAGCAACTTGACTAGTTTTTACATTTGGTTTACACATTGAGAAAGAGAGCTTTAAACATGATATGGGAGCTGGGTTTTCATAGTTGGATCCATTTCGTCAGCAGCCGTGTGAATCTTCATCCTCACATTTCACTTCTGGAACTGATCAGTCCAAGACACAAGAAGATACAAAGCAAATAGAGAAATGTTATTTTCTTCATAGAGCCCTAAATAGGTTGTATGTGCTGTGGTGACTGTTCACCCTGTTGGCATATAAATGTAAGCTTTGGCCCACAATCACCCTCATCCCATGCATAGAGAGAACGCTCAGCTGTACAGTGTTCCTGATCTATTCAGCTTTTAGGACATAAAGTGGGCGATTCATCAACAAATCTGCCATGGTAAGATCAAATGTACAAAATAAAAACCGGAGACAATGATGAGAAACAGCACATTTAATAGCTGAATGCTTGAGGCACCTGTGATACTAAATAAAGATAATTGTCTGCTTGGTTTGGTAGTATCACTACCATCCAATGATTTATTACGACTTCTGCTGAAAATCAACAATTTATGCTGGCCATTGTTCTTTGTTTTAAGAATGGTGGATAGATGGATGGCTGAATGAATTACTTTTCTCAGTTTCAATTGATTTCAGATAAAAAAAAAAAGGTGTTTTCTCTATTTGATCAGTACCAACACTTACAGCCATGTCTGGGGCTAAACATTTTCAAAATACTACGGTTAGGCATTTATCTAATTTAATGTATGTGGGGCTTCTATTTAAGTACAGTCCATTGAGTAAATGAAACATGCCATCACAAGAAAAGATCAAAATATATCACCATGAACTTAGAAAATGCCTGGTTAGAAGTTAGAAAGAGGGAAACTGTAAAATACAGAGGTTGACACATCATCAGAAAACAGCTTCTAGTGCCAAACTCTACTAAGAAAAAGAAGCAATTGGAACACTAATAAAACTGATTTTAATGGTTGATTATTTTTGATAATTATTCATATCTCTTTTCCTGGCAATTGTTAAAGAATGTTTACTCACAGGTTTAGGATCCAGCTGATATGACAAAAAATGAACTCTTTGTACCAGCCCTGAAAGTTAGAGTCACATACATCTGCAAACCTGGTGTGGTTGCTGCTTTTAAATGTGAAGGTCATATTCTAATATGAAAATAATGAATCTGGCAAAGGTCAGCATGATTTGTATGTGATGTAAATGATGATGGCATGTGGTTGGTGCTCATTTGCAAAACAAAATGCTTTGACACTTTTTGTCCTGTCCTTGTAATGTGAGGTCAAAGGCCTACACATTTTTAAAGTAGTATTCCACATTTTGTTCAGTAGCAGTTATTAAAAATGCATTTAAAACTTAACCTTTAACCTAACATTATGATTTTAAGGCCAATACAGCCCTGGTTGAAAGTGTTGGTACTGTTTCAATATAGAAATGTCTCTTTCAGTGTAATTTGTAACAAAAGTAATTGGTATGCACCATTCTTCATTCCATATTAAATAGAACTTTAAGATGTACCATATTATTTGGATAAAACAGATGAAAATGGCCTGGGTAAATAATTAACACTTTACTTTACTACACTTTGGAAGGAATAACTGATAATTGGATAGATTTTCGTCTTTCATTGGTATCACAGGTGATTTCAATCTTATAATCAAATATTGCTTCAGCCTCCAGGATGCCACCCACGGACTCCAAGAAGGCCGGATAACTTCAATGAAATGATTCATGCATGTAAGTAGCAATGCCCAACAAGGAGCCTGACCAGATATTTTCTATATCTGCACACATTGGAGGATTTGCAAACCTCAAAAACACTCAGGTTTGGTGTTTCTCTTAAACAGCAAGCTGGTGCTTTAAAATGGAAATGAGGGATCTAAGAAAGGTCACCTGAGATGACACTTGACCAACTTTGACATTTGGTTATATCATGTCTCTGTCTCAATACCTAGATCCCTCCATGTTTCAAGCTCAGAACTATGCAGTCACTACTAGTCTTGAACAGGGCCAGGTTTACACCAAACATGCTGGAACCCATCTGATATCTAACAATGTGCTCAGTGCTGCCAATATTCATCAATTCTCTTCTTGGATACCATCACATCCAATTTCCACAAATTACCTTGCTGCCAAGTTAGTACCACTTGCTAGTTTGTTTTTCAATGCAGGGTTGTGTGATAGCAGGGGTGTGTGAATAGTGAATAGAATCCTTTTTCGAGGATGACCAATGCATCTTCTGATATTTGGTAGAATGGCTTTTCCTTTATGGGCTGTGTGTAGCCCTCTGATGTTCTTGTACCCTCTCCCATCTTTATGAAGGCTCCCAATCTGCAATCTTAATGGGAAGTAAGCGAGTTGTATTTATTAAGCACCTTTCAAGACCAGAGGTCACAGGGTGCTTCAGAGAAAATAAACACAAGATTAAATTACAAAAGTAAATTAACAAAATAAAATCATAAAATGCTTTGACAACTAAGAGTAAAATACAGACAAATCGCTACCTATAGGGTTAGTTTGGGGGTCACTTTGTTCAGGTAATTTCCTTATCATGTGGTGCCATGGTGCATTAAACAGAGGTCAGGCCAACACTGAGAAAGCTATGGTGTTCACAGGTTAATTTGTAACCTTGTTCATGCAATCAGCCTTAATTGGAAATCAAAATCACTTTTGTTGCAGTGTTCACAGATGTACTCACTTTTGTTGCATTGAATGTGTAGCTTTAGTCTTTCTAACCTGTTTGTCTTTGCTCATACATAAGAGATAATACCCTGCACTTCAACTTAAAAGTAATCATAGTAATGGAAGATGTGTTGCTGGAGATAAAATAACTACTTGTAATTTTTTGCTTTGGCCGGGGTCTGGAACTTTCCTGATGTTGTGGGCCTGTAAAGCCCTTTGAGACGATAAAAGTAAAACCTGACTTGACTAAATTGTGACGATCCCGAGTTGTATGGCGTGTTTCTGTCTATGTATATGTCTGTCTGTGAATATATCCTTAGATTGGTTAAACAGCGAAGGTGTGTCTGCGGTGGTAGTCGCAGCTTGGTTGATCCTGAGAGCCTGTAGATTCTAAAAAGTCTGAGACGTATCCCTCTGGTTCCTGCTGGTTCCCAGCTCCCGGCGTTTTTTGCTCCCCGTCCGTTTTCCAACCCAGCCTCCCCTGATTGTTAAAGAATTTCTGTGATATAGTTGTACATAGTATCTGTGTTGTGGTTTGGTTTATGTACGTTATTATATTATGGTTGTAAGGTGTTAGCTTATCACTGTAAATAAATTTTACACTGTATTCATATTGTTTGTTTGATATCCTTCGTAGTGGCTGATTTGAAAATTGGTTGATCTTTTTCTTTTCACATTTATACCCCAAGATTCCCCCACAGTGATATGAAAACCATATTACAAATTTGGAAGAATGGAAGCTTTTTAAAGTATTAACAAATTTAAAATGTAGCAGTCACTGTAATGTGTATATATATACATGCATGCGTTATGCTTAATATAGAATTTTCATTTTATTTCTTTAGTTTGTGTTTTTACATTCCTGTTAACACCAAAATTATCTTTGGGCACCAACTTCATGGATGCTGTTTGAAGAAAGTTCTCACGAGTATAAATTCTGAACATTGAACTGCAGTTGATTATTTTAAGTCTTTGCAGGGAAAACTGAGGAACTCTGAGGAGTTGTTTTTCTCTCTCCAAAGTGCTCAGTGCTGTTTCTTCTACCTTATAATCAAAGACACAGGCATGTAATCTGATCACTAATCATGCTGCAAGCATTTACACCTTGCACTAAAATGAGACCTTGTTATCTTGATAATGTATCCCAGTAATGAGAACAGATGGTGTAAAAAGGGCCAGAGTGACTGAATAGAGCCTACAGCTGTCCTTGTGATGTGGTTTTGTGGTTTTGCTGTAGTGGACAAAAAATGTAAATTTTCGGCAAAGATGCTGTCCTTGCACTATTTCACTAGTTGACCACTTCTTCAGTGTTTTTTCATTACTGATGAGTCCCATCATGGTTGACTCATCAGTGAACTTGATGATATAGTTAGAGCTGGATTTGGCAGTGCAGTCAAAGGCAGGGCAAGGCAAGGCAAATGTATTTGTATAGCACATTATCATACACAGAGGTCATTCAATGTGCTGCAAAGACGATCAAAGAATCATCTTAACCGACAGAGAAAATAAAAGGGCACAAAGTACAAAGATCTGATCTCCATTGGGAGCTGGTTCCAGCAGTGTGCAGCATGACAGCTGAATGTCATTTCACCATGTTTTGTTTTAGTTTTGTTTTTAACTCTGGGCACCTTAGACATATCAGGGTCAATATCAAGGCTCATTTACTTGAAAATTCTATATTCTATAATTTCCAATTTCTTTAATTAGACCATTTAGTGACTATAGATCAGTGGTCTACAACAGGTCGCTCATGAGCTACCAGTTCTTAGTAGCTTGCGAAATTTTCAAAGAATATGTACACTTGACAACACAACGTCACTTGATGAAGCTGTTTAAATTTCTATCCAATCAAATTCACAGACATCCCGTCCCTTTTTGTCACAAAACGATAACAAACGAATCAGCTGTTAGTCCAACACATGACGCTGCTGTCAAGTTTGGTTACGTGACATCCTAACATTCAGCTTAAAAGCTCACGCTGGATTTGACGATGACCGCCCCGAAAATAGCCCAGATAAAAGGCAACAAATATACTATTTTCATGCAGAATTAAAAACATTTACGAATGTGAATGACAAGTGTGTGCGTGTCTCATTTGCGGACATATGTGGACAGACTGAAAATATGAAAGTCTAGTATTGGTAAAATAGTAAAATGAGTAACTGATAATATTGAAGAAATAACATTGTGTTGTTTTCTATGAGATTAATATGATGTGAATTCATTCGTGTGAGCTTGACACTGAAAATGCATACAGAACAAGCCTATGTTGCTGAATTAAAGACGCTTATTCAGCTGGTTTGGTCGGAGAATCAGCCATGTGGATAAATGCTACTTATAATGTTAAACATGAGTAGCTCTCAGACACTGATATTTTGTCAAAGTAGCTCTCAGAGACAAAAAGGTTGGAGACCACTGCTATTGACAATAAGTAGAACTTTGCAGTCAACTCTGTATCTGACTGGTAGCTAGTGCAAAGACCTGAGAGGTGGAGCAATATGCTCTCTTCATAGTTTTTGTAAGAACCCAAGCAGCAGCATTCTAAATAAGTTGTAGCTGTCTAATGGTCTTATTATTTGGTAAACCTGTGAGGAGAGCATTGCAGTCATCGACCCTGGTCTCATTACATTCCATTTACATTTCGATCATTTAGCAGACGCTTTTATCCAAAGCGTCTTACATTACATTACCACCCATTACAGAGGGGGGAGCAATTGAGGTTTCGGTGCCTTGCTCAGGGGCACCTCAGCAGGGCGACCTGACTCGAACCGGCGACCCTCCGGTTCCCAAGCGGAAGCTCTACCCACTGAGCTACTGCCTCCCTATAGTTGACCCATGACTGGGTTTCCATTTCTGCACAAATGTTCCATTCATCTCTTTAACTCGCCCAAATCATGAAAGGAAAGTATTTTTAAAAGCCAGCTGCTATATCTGTAGTAGTGCCCAGCGTTTAACCTGCTCAAAGGTTAGCAAGCATGAATAAATGTAGGTAAATGTAATGCTAATGTCTGCTATTAGTTGTGGTAAACATACAATGACGTTGAGGTCACCCTGTAGAGGCTTGTGCTTTGACAGGTATATTAGGAGTTATATGAAGGCCATCCTGTAGTTTTGTCTTGGATTAGAGCAATATCAAACTTATACACATTCAGGGGAGGAAATCAGAGAGATCAGTTTTTAATGGGTCAGTTTTTGCCCTCCCAGACCAAACTTTGGGAGGATTTTAAACACATTTGGGGGCACTTTATGAAATTTTATATTTTATATTGTGTGTATACAATCATAACATCATAACTGATTATTATAATTAATCATCATTCTTTTTATTAAGAATAACAGGAATAAAAAGTGATTGATCAGAAATAATGCAGCATAGATTGGACATTTGATTTTTCGTTATCCCTTCTAAAATTTGGAGAACTCATCTTCAGGATGTTCTTACATAAAGACCGTCTTCTTGACTGTCAGAGTGGAGAAGCTGCTGCTGCAGCTCTTCTCCATGGCTTATGGTTTGATGTGTGGTTGCCTGGATTGCTTGTGGACCCACTTCTTCACAGCTGACTCCACAGTAACAGCTGCATCTTCCAGGGATATCATCATTGGAGGGATTTTTATCAGTGCTAACATCAATCTTTAACTTACACGTTGAACACTCACAGTAGATCTAAGCTTTATACATTTATAACCCTTGTTAAGTTGTTTGGACTTGTTTGTTCTTGGTAATGGTCTTTCAGTGCCTATAAAACATTTTGGCTGTGATTTATCTGTTACCCATTCACATTGATTGATAAATAATTAAAAGTTCATAAACTGTATATAATGTAACTTTTTTTCCGTCAGTTATAAAAAGGCATTCTTACTCTCTTATTCAACATTGTGCACACAATAATACCAAACAGCAAAGGGTCATTCTCTCAACGTAAATAGGCTAAATGATTGATTTTAGATTGAAGACACCTGTGACATGGTTTAGAGATAAAAGTCTGCTTGAAATCAATCACCACAATCCTATCATTTATTGTGACTTCCAAGGGGTGTGAATAATGTTTTTACTTACTTTTTATGCTGTAACCCCTGAGCACTGGTTGACTTTGTGCAGTCAGCTGGATTTGAATGATATGTTTGCATAGCTTTGAATGTAAAACATCTGGTTCAGTTGAAGTTTGCTGCTGTTTTGATTGTCTTCCCACTGTGCAGGTTCAATGTTTATGTTCTTGCTGGTGGGATAATCAAACAAAGCAGCTGTTAGAGTAGCAGAGGTCATGTGGTACAGAGAAATAAGTTTGTAGCACATGAAATAATTGAGATATTTCATTTGAGATGCTCGGATTTTGAGAATAAACTGTAACTGGAGCATGTGAAGATGATCTGATGTTTCCCACCATACTCTTAACTCTTCACTTCTTCAACCAGCTTTCTAAAGGGACAATAAACACTGATTTAGTACATTTATGTAAAACAGCAATCTGCTGACACTTAATAATTCCATTTCTCACTTCAAAAACTGAGTATATATATTCATCTCTTTTTACCTGCAATAGATTCTACATCTTTACCAGCATGTAATCTTTCAGTGTGCTGAAAGTGTGTTTCAAATCCAGCTTCTTAAAAGGGACGATTAGCATGTAATTAGCATAATTGTAATAAATTCTACTTCTATACCAACACGTAAACAGCCACGGCCACACAACCCGGCATTCACACATCCCATACTGGCCCACCTGTAACAAAGTAACACATAAACATAAACATAAAACTATTATTAAGTGTTCAAGGTATAATACTCTGAATGTTCTTCTAGTTTTTGACAAGAAGTCTGACTCTTATTTTGAAAGAATCTATTCAGTCACTCTTTTACTTCATGTGCTCCAACTTGGGAACATGATTCGTCAGTTTGGCATAGATTTTCATTCGTATGTGGACGACACTCAATTGTTTGTTTCCATAAATCCCAACGATCACTCTGCGATTTCCAACCTCCATTCCTGCTTTCTAGCCGGTAAAGGCAAAAAAATGTCTGCTTCTTAATGTCAATACATCTGAAATGTTGATCTGAGGCCCAAAGAAGCGAAGAAGATTGAAATTTCAAAACATTATTGTTAAATTTGTCAACAGTCCCATCCGATGCTGGCTTTAAAAAGTTTTCTCTCTGTCAGTTTTCTGATCGAGTTGTTTGAGTGTTAGGGCCACCGCAAGAGGCGACTGTCAAATATCAAGAAGACACAGCAGCTGCAGCCAGTCTGCATTCTATGTCAGAGCCTCTGAGGAATGGAACAACACACCTTAACACTGATGAAACAGCGCCACCTACCGTTCATTATTCATAAAGCTAAAAGCCTGGCTCATGACACCTCATCAGGGGTTATGTGTTGTTACGTTTGCTGTGGGGATACACAAACACCACTCTGTACAAATGGACAGTCAAACCTCTAAGAAAAAGAAGCAATTTAAAAACGTTTTGCTACCAAGGGATATTTTCATTTTTAAATACTGACATGTTCTCACTCAATGAATATATTTCTGAATTTAAAATGATATACAATGAAATGAAAACTGTAGAGTAAGTAATGGTTGAATAATTGTAAAATCAAATACACGTCTACATTAAATCAATAAAAGCAGTAGAATAAAGGCCTGCTTTGTATGTGATGTAAACGATCATGGCATCGGGTCCTTTCTTATTTGCAAAACAAAATGCTTTGAACTTTAAATCTGTCCTCATGTCAGCAATATCCTACTTGTGGTGTTTGTTACTTGATTCTAAGGCCGAGAATTGCAAATTCTAATTGCAAATCACAAAGAGAACACAAGCTCAATGTAAACACAGATATTAGAGTCAAACCTTTCTGTAAACCAAGTGCGATCTGGAAGATGTCCCAACGATTTGTATATGATGTTAATGATCATGGCATCTGGTCCTTTCTTATTTACAAAACAAAACAAAATGTACACAGTAACTCACTACTTCATAAACTATGCCAAACTATGGCGCAATTTTCCTGCCATAATTTAGGAGCATCATGTGGAACTTTGAGAGCATCATGTGACAATGAAAATGAAATGATCCTCGTCCAATTTTAATTTGTGTGTGTGTATGTATGATGGGATTGACCTGTAAATAAACATTATGTGCAGTTTTGTGTTTTTCGTGTGTAGTCAATGTCAAAGTAGATTGACGTACCGGGTATTTTTAATTCGTCATATCATATGTTTATTGAATCAGTGGTCCCTTCACTGCTCTTGCTGTGGGACTATTGGACACCATTTGGGCTGGTAGAGGGAAAGAGATCAGGGGTTTGGCCTTGGGCCGGACTAGTTTTCTTTTGTTCGTTTTTTTGTCCTGAATTTTGTTATGCTTGCTTGCCCCATCACTCATCAACCTTAAGTTGGTTGACCACACTTTGGCAGGAAGGCTTGAGGTGTCCTTTGCAGTAGAATTTGGACTTTATTTACCTCATGTACACGTACATCTTTTGCTGACAGTGTGCACTGGTGTGTGTGTGTGTGTGTGTGTGTGTGTGTGTGTGTGTGTGTGTGTGTGTGTTAGTGGAACTGTTGCTTAGTTTAAACTGGAAGTCAACTGCAATGAGGTTACATGTTATGATGGCTAAAACAACTTGTGCTTGAACTCATGTAATAAAAACACTTATTCTGTATGTCACTCTTATCTTCTTTCCTTCTCTTCATTCTTTATGCTAGTGATCTGTTGTGGATATACCAAAATGAAAAAAGGAAAAATATTCCACAGTAGTTACGTATTTTACGTTTGTCAGCTGCTCCGGTCTCCACCTTGCTGCCATATTGGATAAGAACGGAGATCCCACGGAGGAAAAGGTGAATTCTGTTCTAAGTATTCTCTCTGTATCCTAGTCAGTGCACAGCTCGTTCATCTTATTCCACAAAGATCTCTACCTCAAAATGATCGATGTGACCGAAAGTGACCTAGAGTTTCCTCACTGTGCCCGGTCTGAGCACCGGGTCTGAATAAGAATGTCATCACAGCTTTACACAGGAACTGCTTCCTGTGTCCGATTTAAAAAACAAAACTACTAACAGCCAAAGACTGCACTGGAGGTTCCTTTTATTTTGAAATATTTGAGCAAGTTACTTTTACACACATCTCATTTAACAAATGATACATCACTCTTTAAGGAGCATAACCAGGGTTAACTTCAAAACACAAACTAAGTCATAGTTTAAAGGCATACATTTTGTAAAGCTATGTATTTTAAAGGTACTTTCTTCCCTCCTCTAAGATCATCACACCTCCACCATTGGCCACTAGATGGCAGCAAAGAATATAAATGTTACAATAAATGACTATAATCTGAAATTAAACCAATTCAACAATTTGCACATTTGTATACAAACACTCCAGCATTGATATGGACAAATGTTACATCAAATAAAGCCTCACTATTTAAAGTATAGTTTTATAGTTTAGTAGGAATATATGAATATACAAACGTTCAGATCTATGTGGCTTGCAAATAAATCAGAATTCAAAACATTTTATTGCTAAGAATACATTCCAGAGAATGGCTCGTCACCAACTCTATTTTTCTGGGTAAAATCAGGGTCCAATGTCGCTTAATCATTCTCTTTTTCTTGTTTTTGAGGTGTTATCTTCCAGTACATTGTGGAGTTGGTCCAACCGCGGTTCGTCAGTGTTGAGTTCAGCTGAGGAGGGAGAAAAAAGTAAGAAGCTTTGTCTGTGTTTTCACTTCTTCCATAAAGTTTCAACACTGAGTAAGAGAGCTTTTAACCTGGTATAGGATCTGGGTTTGAATTGCTGGATCCGTCAAGTCAGCAGCACTCAGAATCTTCATCCTCACAATGGCCTTCACTCTTGGAACTGAATAGTCCAAGAAACATGAAGTTACAAACCAAATAGGGAAATGTTTTTCTTTATAAAGCCCTAAGTAAGTTGTATGTGCTGTAATGAATGCTCACCTTCATGGCAGATGAAAGTAAACGTAGAACTACAGGAACCATCATCCCATCGATGGGCAGAATTCTCTGCCATACAGTGTTGTGAACCATAATCATTATTTGGATAACTCCCCGTCCAATGTCTGAAAAGGCTGGTACTGTTGTCTGCCCACTTCCAGGATATTCGGTACAATCCAATCCACACTTGGGTCCACCCTGAATGTAAAGAGAAGACCTTATCGTTCTCCTGGGCGTTCTCAATCATTGCAAGATCTGTGTGATGCTCTCTGCAGTATGCCTGGGCATCCTTCCATGACAGTAAATCTGGAATTAAAGTATAGACTTTGGGTCCTGGATTTGCATCTACAATACAAAGATAATGATTAATGAGATGATTTTAGTGCTCAATCGGCTGCCACCCAACAACGTTTAAGCCTTCATAGAATATTAAATGAAATTCAGTAATGCGCGTGTGTATTTTGCCATGTGTCTCTGAGGGTTTAAATAAGTCCCTTAACACTAATTGGTCTTACCAGTATAACAAACAAATTCCTGTATAGTTGTGCATTCCTGATGATTCCATGTTGCGTCACTCTGCATCACAACACATTCGTGCTTTGCGTTTTTGAGATCTGAACCCCAGTTGTGATAGCTGGTTTGGCCTGTTTCACCAGTCACTGACCATCTCCAGGAGTTCACATCATTGCCCAAAGTGTTCTTCCAGGCTTTGGGGTCATCTGATAGTCCAATCCATGACCATGATGTGACCAAGTCTGGCCTGCTCAGTCTTTCAAAGTCATCCATGCTATCAAAGGTTGCCAGGTCAAGGTAATTCTCTCTGCAGTAATCTCTTGCATCATACCAGTTCATTTTCAAGTTGACATAGCGGTAAGCTCGAAAGAATTGATAGAAGTGAGAGGAGGGAATGCAAAATCCTGAAGATTGATAAGAGAAGATGAAATTGGCAAAATCATTTTTTTTTCTATTTTCATTATTATTAATGATCAACAGGAAATAACCGTACATAATACAGTTATAATTCTGCCATGTTAGCCCATTTACTACAGCATATTTCAACCCTTCAACAAATCATTCAAGAGGTTAAATGTGTTTCTATTTTCTGAGTCAAATTAAAAATATACCTTAACATTTTGAAAGTACGGTATGGTATGAGTTGGTATGGTATCTGTTGTAATGTATATGAGACTTCTCATAAATGGGCTGAAACAGATCAAAATCCATCACCATGAACTGAAATAAAAAGCTGCTTCACTCTTACCAATCAGGAGAAAAATCACAAGAATGTTATGATCCATTTATGGTTTTTCTGCAGAAGAAGTTAGAAAAATAATGAAACCATAGATCACATACTAAGACAGAAAACACTGTAAAGTACAGATAGTAGACACATTAAGACTGGGAACTTTCCCTCCTTTTTTTCCTGCCCATTCATTTAATGGAATTGTAATGCTGCACATAGTTGCCTCATAGTGCTGCTAATATTCATCACCAACTCACATTTTAAGATTAGGTCTTCAGGCCAGGAATGTGAAAACAGCTTGTAGTGCCAAACTCTACAGATACATCACTGTGATCCAAGACTGTCAAATGCTTCTCAGAAAGAGAGGCAATTGAAAAAGAAATTTAACCAAGAGATTTTAATTTTCTTTTAAATACTGACCTTTAATGAATATATTTCTTATATATCAAAATAATATAAAATGAAAATAATAGTAATGTTGAACAAATTAAATACATGTCTACATTGATTTAATAAAAGAAGTACTTATAATGTAAACACACACAAACAAAATACATGAACAGTGTAGAAATGCATTTTGTGTTTTAAGAAATGTTACAAAAGTTAACTAGTGAGGTGACGTCATGACATAAAACGACATATTATTGGATTACCAATTGAATGTATGCTGTAAATATTGCCCAACCTGTAAATTAAAAAAAAAAATGGAAAGATGTCTTATCCACCTGCTAATTTCCTGGCAAATGTTAAAGTCTGTGTACTCACAGTTTTAAGATCCGGCTGATATCACAACGTTTGAACTCTTTGTATTAACCCTGAAAGTCTCTCCCACCTGCAAACCTTTCTGCAAACCTTTCCACCAACCCGGTGTGATTGCTGCTTTTAAGTTGGAGGATATCAAAATAAAGGCATGCTTTGTATGTGATGTAAACGATCATGGCATCTGGTCCTTTCTTATTTGCAAAGCAAAACGTTTTGAACTTTAAATCCTGTCCTAAAAATGTGTGAATTACAGCAATACACTACTTGTTGTTCTTGGTACTTAATTCTAAAGCCAAGAATTGCAAATTGTAATTACCAGTCACAAAGAGAACATAAGTACAATGTAAACAAAGATATCAGAGTAAAACTTTTCTGCAAACGCAGTGTGATCTGGTAGATGTCCCAATGATTTGTATGTGATGTAAATGATCATGGCATCTGGTCCTTTCTTATTTGCAAAACAAAATGTTTCGCAAAACACAATGTTGGGCAATAATGTGGGGTCACAGGCCATAAATGTATGAATTATAGCAATATGTTGTTCAGTAGCACCTTTTTTTACCCTCTAACATACTTGGGCCAAGAAATGCAAATTGTAATTATAAATCACAAAGACAACATGAAATCAACCTAAACAAAGATATTAGAGTTTGCAGAATCCCAGGAAGTCCTGCTAAAAATGACATTATTTCCTTCCATAAGCAGGGCTTGGTGCTTACTTTTTCTCCAAGGAGCTCATTTGCTCCTCATCTTAAAGATTTCAGAGCCCATAAAGAACTTTAAGGGAGCATAAAAAACATTGTCTTCTTCCTTAATAAAGTTTGCACACACATCTGGATTTGCAACTGCATGTTTGCCCATACATATGGTACATGGGCATGTGGGTGGGACACATTTCTAGTTCTTCACAGCACAAACTGGAGATGAGGCAGGACTGTGATGATTTGATTATGAGGAGAAGGACTGCAGGATGAGTAGGTGGAGTCAGTCTCTGATAGGCCAGTACATGATTGACCCCGCCATGATGTGACATGGATGCAAATTATGTTTGACTTGCAAAGAATGTTAAAACCAAGCTTCAGGAGATTCACCTCATGATGACCACACATGATCAAAGGGACGAGGACATGACAGCTCATCCATGAACATGTGTGTGTGTGTGTGTGTGTGTGTGTGTGTGTGTGTGTGTGTGTGTGTGTGTGTGTGTGTGTGTGTGTGTGTGTGTGTGTGTGTTATACGGTTCTGTCTAAATTACATTATTTATCTAAATGGGAAGAACTTATTTTGCTAAATACTTGTGAATAGAACAATGTGTATAAATTTGGTGATTTGGATTAGTATTTTATATTGAATGAGATTCCCATTGAATTCAGATCAAACTGAGAATTGATTGTTACATTGGTTATACAATCCATTAAAGCAATAACTGAAATTAGTGGAAAATTAAGGCCATACACTGTGTAAACTGATCTATCTATCTATCTATCTATCTATCTATCTATCTATCTATCTATATAGACTTTAAAAAGTGTTGGTAAAATATTGGCTCTAAAGAACATCATGTGTTGCACTCATACTGGTGTCAAAATGACTACAGTGGAACTGTCAAATGCAATGAATGTGATAACACTGGTGTTCCCTTAATCATTCTCTTTTTCTTGTTTTCTAGGTTAAATCTTCCGGTGCAGCTTGGAGTCGGTCAACTGTGGTTTGTCCGTGCATTCAGCTGAGGAGGAAAAAAACTAAATGTAAGGAGATTTTTGTGGGTTGCGTCTTTTTCTGTACATAAAATCCCTTGTTTTGACCGTTTTATTTGTTGAATATTTTTATTGAAAAAAGCATTTGAGATAACAATGAGCATGCAGTTATCACACATTTTGATTGTTTTTATACACAGAGAGGTGAAGAAAAGAAAAAGAGAAAAAGAAGAGGTCTATAACCATAAAGAGAACCAGACTGTGTAATGTACATGTGAATTAAGGCTGGACAAACAGAGCAACAGCAACTTCACTAGTTTTTACATTTGGTTTAAACATTGAGAAAGAGAGCTTTAAACATGATATACATGGAAGCTGGGTTTTCATAGTTGGATCCATCATGTCGGCAGCCGTGTGAATCTTCATCCTCACAATGACCTTCACTTCTGGAACTGATCAGTCCAAGACACAAGAAGTTACAAAGCAAATAGAGAAATGTTATTTTTCTTCATAGAGCCCTAAATAGGTTGTATGTGTTTTTCAGTTATTATTCAGTTTTAAGGACATAAAGTGGGCGATTCCTGATTGGTTGGAACATCTGTCAGGGTTCAGATTATTTCATTTCAAACGGAAAACGTAACTAGGATTTTTTTTTTGTAAATGGTGTTTGGGGTTTTTCCTTTTGCTATTCAGCAATTAGCAACTAGAACACACCCTCAGTTTAAGATCAGATGGACTTTATCAACAAATCTGCCATGGTTTGCCATCAAATGTACAAAAAAAAAATCAGAGACAATGATGAGAAACAGCACAGGGAGATTTTTTCTCCATTTAACAACTGAATGCTTGAGGCACCTGAGATACTAAATAAAGATAACTGTCTGCTTGGTATGGTAGTATCGCTACCATCCAATGATTTATTATGACTTCTGCTGAATATCAACAATTTTGTGCTGGCCATTGTTCTTTGTTTTAAGAATGGTGGATGGATGGATGGATGAATTACTTTTCTCAGTTTCAACTTGTTTCAGATTAAAAAAAAGATTATTTCTTATTTGATAAAAAAAATCATCTTTAACCATGTCTTAGGTTAAACATTTTGAAAATACTATGGTTGGGCATTCATCTTATGTAATGTATGTGGGGCTTCTATTTAAGTACAGTCCATTTAGTAAATGGCCATTGCAATGGCCATCACAAGAAAAGATAATATAATAACATATATCACCATGAACTTAGAAAATGCCTGGAAAAAGGGAAACTGTAAAATACAGAAAGAGGGAAACCATAAATAGTGGACACATCATCAGAAAACAGCTTCTAGTGCCAAACTCTACAGAAATATCATTTTGTACAAAGACAGTCAAAAATCTAAGAAGAAGAAGCAATTGAAACACTCATTTAACTGATTTTTAAAAAAATATTCATATCTATCTTTCCTGGCAATTGTTAAAGAATGTTTACTCACAGGTTTAGGATCCAGCTGATATCACAACAATTGAACTCTTTGTACCAGCCCTGAAAGTTAGTCACAAACATCTGTAAACCTGGTGTGGTTGCTGCTTTTAAATGTGAAGGTCATGTTTTAATATGAAAATAATGAATCTGGCAAAGGTCAGCATGATTTGTATGTGATGTAAATGATGATGGCATGTGGTTGGTGCTCATTTGCAAAACAAAATGCTCTGACACTTTTTGTCCTGTCCTTGTAATGTGAGGTCAAAGGCCTACATATTTTTAAAGTAGTATTCCACATTTTGTCCAGTAGCAGTTATTCCAAATGCATTTAACACCTTACTTTAACCTAACATACTTGGTTTTAAGCCAATACAGACGTGGTTGAAAGTGTTGGTACTGTTTCAATAAAAAATTTCTCTGTTAGTGTTCTATGAAAAAAATTGAAACAAAACTAATTGGTATGCACCATTCCTCATTCCATATTAAATAGAACTTTTGATGTAACATATTATTTCAAATAAAACAGATATTCATGCCGACAACGTGGTTCTCTTTTTTTTTTTTCCTCGGAAAGTTCTATCTTATCTGATCTTATCTTATGAAAATGGCCTGGGCAAAATTTTTAATACCGTTAAGAAGAAAAAATTAATTGGATTGCAAACAATCTTCTTTCTTTGGTCTCACAGGCAATTTCAGTCTTCTAATCATCCTCCAGGATGCCACCCAGGGACTCCAAGAAGACCGGATACTCCAAACTGCTGTTCAGTGCATTGACAGTCAGAGCCTTCCCTCCCAGCGACTTGAATACAAGTAGAGGCAACCCTTTTGTTCCCTCTGGAGAATTCTAATACAGTGGTGCTCAGCCACCATCCGGTGCCTCTCACCCTGGGCTACCAAGTATATCTAGTTGGTGCTGCTCCATCTCCCAAATCAACTCTGGTTCCTTCTCTGCCAGACAGGTGACATTCCACATCCAAAGAACTAGTCTGCATCCAGTCCGTCTGCATAGCACCTGATTCCCATACCTATCTCTGTGGGTGGTGGGCCCACAGGGCTGCGGCTTGACCGGACACAGCCATGGATCAAGGTCCCCTCTGGGATCTGGCTCCAGGAGATGGCCCTGGTACCCATATACCAGACGAGTTAGCGTATTTCCCATTTTTCCAGTTCATACAGGCTCAATCATTGAAACATTTACACAATGACAAAAGTCTCAAATCATCAAATTCAGAGGAAAGACACTCACTTTTATTTTCACATGTTTTTAGATGAAAACTCAATATATTTTAAATGTAATTTTCACCTACTGATCTTTATTATAAACAAACAACATTAAAACATCTAACTTCAATGACCTGATTCATGCATGTAAGTAGCAATGTATGTCTCCTGATGTCTACTGATCACCTCTCTGGCCCCACACCCTTGAGTGTGGGGTCCACGGGTCAGCTGTTTTTCAGCTCCATGGCTGTTTCAGTGATAGACTCCCACTCCCACTCCCACTTTGCCCCTTGCTCCCCATCTCATCTTCCATGGCATCCCATCTTCCTCTCCATCTAACCTTCCACCGTCTGCTCTTGACTTGACAACAAGGAGTCGATATGTGGGAAACTTATGGACAGATATTTTCTATATCAAGACACATTGGAGGATTTACAAACCTCAAAAACACTCAGGTTTGGTGTTTCTCTTAAACAGCAAGCTGGTGCTTTAACATGGAAATGAGGGATCTAAAAAAAGGTCACCTGAGATGACACTTGACCAACTTTGACATTTGGTTATATCATGGCTCTGTCTCAATACCTAGTGAGCTGTCTATAAAGACAGCATATTGCGATATCTACTAAGACACCTTATTTTGACTGACTTTTAAGGCAGCATCATATGTATCCTTAATCATCAAGACAATCCCATTTCTTGCATTGTGTTTAGGATCATTGTTATGTTGGAAAGTCCTCTCCTGCTAAGCGTCTTGAGACTACGACTCGTCTTTTCATTCAGTATTTAGGTATACAATGACAAGAAAGTGACAAAAGACAGAATCTTGGTCTTGATCACTTGCACTCAATCAGCCCCATATCAGCACACCTCCACCTCCATGTTTTAGGGTCAGCACTGTGCAGTCACTGCTAGTCTTGGCCAAATTTGGTTTAATCTAACAATGTGCCCAGTGCTGCTAATATTAATCAGGCTTCTTTTTATGCTCTTTGGCAAGGTTTAATCTTGCATTTTTTTGTCATTTTGTGAGCAATGGATCAATGGTTCTCTTCTTGGATGCCATCACATCCAATTTCAACAGACACTTTGTGCCACGTCGGTAGCACTTGCCAGTTTGTTTTTTAATGCAAGGTTGTGTGAACATCGAATTGGGGCGGAGTCATATTCTGAGGATGGCCAGTACATCTTCTGATATTGGTAGAATGGCTTTTCCTAAGGTAGGAAAGGTGTGTCTGCAGAGGTGGTCGCAGCTGATTGATTTCATGGTAGTGGCTGATTTGAAAACTGGGTGAGGACATTATTTTTCTCTTCACATTAATGTTGCACCCCGATTCCCCTAGATGAGGTCGTAACAAAAGCCACGCGTATATCATTTGTCTGAAAATACGTAGATGTCAGTTCACATTGTTTTAGTTAGTTTAAAAAAGATTCAGGAAATCATGAAATGTTTAGAATTATTGCATTATTTTTTTCCCATACTCCTATTAATAATAACATAATAAAACCAAAGTGATATTAAAACCATGTCACATATTTGGAAGAATGGAAGCTTTTTAAAGTATTCACAAATTTAAAATGTATGTATGTGTCTCTGAAATCAATTGCCGCATTCTGGACCTCTGGGACCTATCTGTGACTCTTAGTGGTGTCTTGAACTGCGGGGGAGGGGACGGGAAGCTTTTGAAGTTGTGTCTGATTTGGAAGTACAGTACTTAAATAATTGGTTTGCAGGTAGTCTATATTGAGTTGACAGTTTGGAGAAGCTGTTAAAACTGCCGTCTGAGTACAGGTCAAGGAAACATTGTATGCCTTTGTGGTGCCATGCTGAGAAGGAAGAGTCCAAGAATGAGTGAGAGAACAGGTGGTTGTTGCGGACTGGACCCAGGGGGGAAGCGTTATTTAAAGTGTTTCCTGAATTTGTACCAAATCATAAGAGTATTAAGAACAACAGGGTTTTGTGTTAACTGAGAGATCTAGGTTTGGAGAGAGGAGTACATTAGGGCAGGTGCTTTGTTTTAATAACGCCAAAATTATCTAATAGCCATGTCACCAATTTTCTTGGATGCTGTTTAAAGAAAGTACTCACGGGCATAAAATCCAGCAGCTGAACATTGAAATGCAGTTCATTGTTTCAAGTCTTTACAGAAAAAAGTCTGAAGAACTCACACAGACAGGCAAACAGTTGTTTTTCTCTCTGAGAAGTGTTCTTATAATCAACACTTGACACACAGACGTGGTGGATCACAAATAATTATGCGAGCATTAAAATGACACCTTGTTGTCTTGATAATGTATCCAAACTATGGTGTAAAAAGGGCCAGAGTGACTGAATGGAGCCTATAGCCGTCCTTGTGGTGTTGTGGTTTTGCGCTAGTGCACAGAGATCCCTTGTGTTTTTACAAATTGTCAGCAAAGATTGTTGTCCTTGCACTATTTCACCAGTTGACCACTTCTTTGGTGTTTTTTCATTACTGATGAGTCCCATCATGGTTGTCTCCTCAGTGAACTTGATGATATAGTTAGAGCTGGATTTGGCAGTGCAGTCCAAGGCAGGGCAAGGCAAGGCAAATTTATTTGTATAGCACATTATCAGACACAGAGGTCATTCAATGTGCTGCACAGAAAATCAAAGAAGCGTCTTAACCAACATAGAAATTAAAAGCTAAAAAAAAGATAGTAGTATGAAGGTGCAAGAATAAAGATACATGAAGGCAGAGGTGAACAGAGCAGTTTTAAGCTTCTATCTATCTATCTATCTATCTATCTATCTAGCCATATCTAGCCAGCTATCTAAAAAGCCAGTTACAGTTTGGACAGATCTGATCTCCATTGAAGCTTGTTCCAGTAGTGGGCAGCATAATAGCTGAACACCATTTCACCATGTTTTTTGTTTGTTTGTTTTTTAACTCTGGGCACCACTAACTGACCAGCTCCTGCAGATCTAAGGCATATTGGGCTCATACACATGAAACCTCTGAAATTTCTGAAATGTATTTAGGGCCAAGCCCATTAAGTGACTAAAGACAATAAGAAAAAGTAAACTCTGTATCTAGCTGGAAGACAGTGTAAAGACCTGAGAGGTGGAGTAATGTGGGTCGAACAGCAGCATTCTGAATAAGTTGAAGCTGTCTAATGGTCTTATTTGGTAAACCTGGGAGGGAAGGGAAGCATTGCAGTAATCGACCCTGGAAGATAGAAAAATATACATAAGATTCTCTAAATCCTGGTTAGACACAAGGTCTCTGATCCTAGCTTTGTTTGTGAGATGATGCCAAAACGTAGTCATGTTATTGCTTTGATGTGGTCACTGATATTAGCTGTGCAAATACATCTACTTAAGCTTCTGGACACACCTTCAGTGATGTTCCTGAAATCAGCCAATCACCCATCAGCACCCTTTGATAATTCCTACCTCAATCCTGTGCCAGCCTGTTATCACTGCTCCTCACTGCTGAAGAGGCTCTCATCCTGAAGTTGCTGTAGTAGTCATCGATGAGGTCTCTAAAGTCCTTCATCCATGATTATGTCCAGATTTTTGACATGGGAAAAACTCTGTGTCGTGGTCCTGAAGGGGGCACTGGTGCTCAGTTTGGTAGTGCTTTTGTTGCCAATGTGGACTGACACTGAGGAAGTCCAAACAGCGTTGCAAGTATCTGACAATATCCAATCGCTGTCAGTCCATATGTCAAGAAAACCCCACCTTAGGGCCACAGTCATAATGATTGGAAACATTTGTTCACTTGTAGCTTTAGTTAAAACAGCTTGTTGAAAGGGAAAAAAACAGAATACTTCCATGTTTGACTGGGTTTCCGTTTCTGCACTTATGTTCCATTCATTTCTTTACTTCCCCCAAATCATTAAAGGAAAGTATTTTTAAAAGCCAGCTGCTCTATCTTTAGTAGTGCTCAGCGTTAAACCTGCTCAAAGGTTAGCAAGCATGAATAAATGTAAGTAAATTTAATGCTAATGTCTGCTAATAGTCGTGGTAAATACAATGACGTTGATGTCATTCTGTGGAAGGTTGTGCTCTCAAAGGCAAATGAGGAGTGATGTAAAGGTCATCCTGTGGTTTCGTATTGCATTCGAGAAATATCAAACCCCTTAACACATTCAAGGGAGGAAATCAGATCTTTTCAACACATCAGTTTTAAATGGGTTAGTTTTTGCCCTCCCAGACCAGATGGGGGCATTGTAAAATCATTTGGGGGCACTTTGTGAAATTTTACATTTTCTATTGTGTGTACACAAACATAACACCATAACTAATGATCGAAAATATTAATTATTGATCAAAAAGAGAATAAAAAGTGATTGATCAGAAATAATGCAGCATAGATTGGACATTTGATTTGTCATTATCTGTTCTAAAATTTGGAGAATTTTTTCCATAAAGACCGTCTGCTTGACTGTCAGAGTGGAGAAGCTGCTGCTGCAGCTCTTCTCCATATGGTTTGATGTGTGGTTGCATGGATTGCTTGTGGACCCACTTCTTAACAGCTGACTCCATAGTAACAGCTGCATCTTCCAGGGATATCAACCGTGGAGGGATTTTATCAGTGCTAACATCAATCTTTAACTAACAGGTTTAACACTCACAGTAGGTCTAAGCTTATTGATAACACTCTAAGGTTGTTTGGACTTGTATGTTCTGGGTTATGGTCTTTCACTGCCTATAAAACATTTTGGCTGTGATTTATCTGTCACTCATTCACATTGATTGATTAAAATTCTATATAAACGTTCATATATAATATTACTTTTGTCATTTATAAAAAAGGCATTCTTACTCTCTTATTCAGCATTGTGCACACAATGATACCAAACAGCAAAGGGTCATTCTCTTTACTTAAATAGGCTGAATGACTGATTATAAGATTGACAACACCTGTGACACAAAAGTTTTTTCTAATAAATCAGCTTGAAATCAATCACCACAATCCCATAATTTATTGTCACTGGGATCACTACCGTTTTTACTTTTGTGCTGTAACCCCTGAGCACTGGTTGACTTTGTGCAGTCAGCTGGATTTGAATGATATATTTGAATAGCTTTGAATGTAAAACATCTGATTCTTTAAAGTTTGCTGCTGATTGTCTTCCCACTGTTCAGGTTCAATGTTTATTTTCTTAGTTAGAGAAGCAGAGGTCATGTGGTACAGAGAAATTAGTTTGTAGCACATCAAATAATTGAATGAATTGGATTGGATTGGATTGAAAATTTCCATCATACTCTGGCTTCCCAATCCAGCTTCTTAAAGGCACTGATTTCATACAAATGTATGTAAAACAGCAATCTGCTCACATTCTGCAAAATAATTCCAGTTTTCACATTAAAATGTAGTATATGTATGCATCCCTTTTTCCTTCTTTTTTTATACCTTCAATAAATTCTACTTATATACCAGCATGCAACCTTTCAGAGAAGAAAAGGGGAAAATGGAAAAAAGGTTAAATCCCACCAAAATACCCACCCCAACAGCCACACAACCCGGCATTTACACACCCCATCCTGGCCCACCTGTAACAAAGAAACACATAAACGAGCCATCTATGAATAAGTGTTCAAAGTATAATACTCAAAATGTTCTTCTAGTTTTTGATATGTTTTGAAATAATCTATTCAGTGGGGCCTGTGGGCTCCTGCATTCCAACAGGTTGGTTATCAAACAAATACGACCAATTTTGTTTTGTTAAATAATACCAACTCGCCTCACTAACCTATAAAGTTTGGTATTCCACAGGGTTATGTATTGGGCCCAGTACTTGTTGAATTTATTTGCTCCCACTTGGAAAGATAATTCGTCAGTTCGGCATTTTCATTTGTATGCGGACGATACTCAATTATATTTCATTGTAGTTAGCTTTGACTGCAGTCACATCCGATGCTCCACAATGATGTATGATCTGGGGCGTGACAAGGACCTAACATTCAGCAGCCACGTTAACAATATTACAAGGGTCGCATATTTCCATATCTGATATATCGAGACTGGACTACTGTAATGTTGTCTTCTCTGGCTTGAACTCCTCTGCTCTGAAATACTGCAGCTTGTTACAAAAACTGCAGCAAGAATCTTGACTAAAACTGATAAATTTGAGCACATCGCGTCAGTTCTACCGCCACTACATTGACATTCATCTATCTATCTATCTATCTATCTATCTATCTATCTATCTATCTATCTATCTATCTATCTATCTATCTATCTATCTATCTATCTGTCTGTCTGTCTGTCTGTCTGTCTGTCTGTCTGTCTGTCTGTCTGTCTGTCTGTCTGTCTGTCTGTCTGTCTGTCTGTCTATTTTAACAGACATTTTTACGTTTGTTGATTTTAGACAAATCATAATAGGCAAAGTTAAAGGTCCCATATTATGCTGCATATTTGCAATATAGAAAAGTCCCATGTGGTCTGTGAATGGTGCCGGTGAAATGTGTTGACATCCTCAAAATCCAAACTTTTGCAGTCATTTCTCATCTTATCTCTCTGTCAAAGACAGAATGAAAATGTGCAGCAAAAACAAATAGGGCTGCAGCAGGATGTGTCCACATAGTAAACCTGTAGTGTGATGATTATTCTGTCTGTTTCGTATCCAATACAGCATAGTTTCCTATGACAGGTAAGCTTAACATGTTGCTATTCGAGTCCTTGCCTCTCTGTACAAACAAACAATAAAGATCCTGGATAAGAATCACTGCAGGAGCTAATGAGCTGAGGTAACAGAGTTACATACAGCAGTCTGTGCCATGTTCTGAAGAATTTAAATGGTATGGCCCCTCCACCTCTCAACACTTTTATTACAGTAAGAAGCAGTCAAACTACTAGAGCCGCCGCTAGAGACGACTGTCAAATACCAAGAAGACACAGCAGCTGCAGCCAGTCTGCATTCTATGTCAGAGCCTCTCAGGAATGGAGCAACACACTTTAACACTGATGAAACAGCGCCACCTACCGTTCATTATCCACATAGCTAAGAGCCTGGCTCATGAGCAAACAGTCCAAACATCTGATCAGGGTTTATGTGTTGCTCTGTTGTCTGTGGGTTTTCATCCAGCCCTGTGTTGCTGTGTTGTCAACTTTATCCTCACTGATTTTAATTATGATAATACATAATGTATCCACACATTCTGTCCTTTATCTCGTTATTGCTAAGTACAAAATGAAAGACTGTGGTTATTGATCTGTCTCTATAGAGAGAATGAGCTAAGCAAGCAGGTCAAATAAGTATCAGGTGTAAGTGTTTTGGGAATGCACAGGTTCAATCATCCAACTCTCTATCATTGTCAGGTCAGTGTGTTTCCTCTGCAGGTGAGCATCAGTCCAGTTCATTGCCATGCGGACACACAAAGGAGCTAAGAGGAGTGGCTGAAGAGTTGAATAAAAACTATTTGCCTCTGGTTGGCTACAAGAAGTGTAACTGCCGGACCAATTGAGGAGGTGGTCTCAATCACATTGGGATCAAATCTTCTATGTAACAAATGTAAAGTGTAATGTAATGAATATATTTCTGGAATTACAATAAAATAAAATAAACTGAAAACTGTAAGTAAGTGCTTGAACAGTCAAAACAAATTCATGTCTACATTGAATAAATGAAAGCAGTAAAATAAAGGTCTATGTGATGTATACGACCGCGGCATCTGGTCCTTTCTCATTGCAAAACAAAATGCTTTGAACTTTAAATCCGTCATAATCTCATAATGTATAAACTACTTGTTGTTTTTGTTACTTGATTCTGAGGCCAAGAATTCTGATTACAAGTCACACATAAGCTCAATGTAAACAAAGACATTAGAGTCAAACCTTTCTGCAAACCAAGTGCGATCTGACAGATGTCCCAATGATTTGTATGTGATGTAAATGATCACGGCATCTGGTCCCTTTCTTATTTACAAAACAAAACAAAATGTACACATTAACCTACATTCTGTAAGTATGGCAGGAACATGACTCCACTCACCAAGGTCACTCAAATACTTGTTCAACATCTTACTAACACAATCCATGTATTTTTGTGTTTGTGTGTGTATGTGTATGATGGGATTGACGTGTGTATATACATTATTTGCATATCAGTCCATGAAAGCACATCAGGTTATGTACGCCAGTCTAACCTTGCTACTAAATGTGTGTAATCTACTCTAACTTTACCTGAATTATCAGTAGAATTCTCTCACTGAAAATACTGATTGGGAATTTCTCCACTCAAGACATCCACAAGTTGTGAAGAAATTCTGAAAACTGTCTGAAGCCTACAACCCACCTTTAAAAGACATGTTGGTTTGTAAAAAGTTGCCAGAATTACACCAAGTATCACTGCCGGGGGCTGCAAATAAAAAATAGATGAATAATAGATAAATAGATTAACAATAAAAATAACTTCTTTCTAGATGTCTCATTTCCAATTTTGTGAAAAAATAAACTTTGTGCACAATCCAGATCTGTAAAAACCTTAAAATGTTGCGCAACTGGGAGGCCTTCATGATCCACGCCAGGACTTTTGAGCATATTTCATCACATTGAACTGCTTCAATTGGAATATTAAAATGAACTGAAAGAACACCTAAATATCTCTTCATTCATAGGCATATATATTGAGAGCTCTGTGCACTGCTCTCTCTCACCAATCGCAAATCACCCCTTCAGTCGCTTTTCGTGTATTTGAGACCTTTGATTGTTTTGTGTGCTTTGTCACTGGGTTGAAAGTGGCTGGTAGTCAATGTCAAAGTTAATCAACGAAAAAGGTCATGTAGTTTAAAATTGGGCTAATAGGTGTGTACTTAAATATTTGTTCCCCTGCAGAGCATCAGTGGTCTATTAGCTGCCCTTGCCTTGGAACTATTTTTGTTGTTTTCATTTGTTTGTTTGTTTCTTTTCCTGTCCAATCCACCCTGGCATGATTGCTGGTAGCCAGCAAAAAGATCTGGGGTTTGCCCTTGGGGCGAACTAGCTTTCTTTTGTTTGTTGTTTTTTTTAGTTCTGCTTGCTTCTCCCCCTCACTCATCAACCTTAACTACACTCTAAAAAGTAATTCAGGGGACCTTTTACCACCAATTAATTAGATGCATGGTTGCAAGATAAAAATTCTAATTTATTGATTTAGATCAATTTTTTAAGTTGCAAACATTATTTTGATGAGTTGTGTTTACATAATAATGTTGGTAATTACATCAACTTAATATTGTGTGTAATTTAGACTCAAATTTCTGCGTTAATTGATTCAAAACAAAATTCAAGTTGTAGTAACTTAATGAAATTGGCTTGGTAACTTAATTTTTCTCCACCTTGAGTTCAAGTCCCCTCCCCCCCACGTAACATGCCTGGAGATTCAGACAGTTAAGACTGTGTGTTAGAGGACCTGTAGCTGAAGAAATAAGTAACAAAGGAAATTTTCAAGGTGACTATAATTTCATTTACAAATAAATTCTACTAAAGCAATGTATTTGGGCATATTCTCAATTGTAATATGACCAATAGTGGACCCATGCACAGACGTTAGGCTACACCTGCTAATACAGTTGATGGAATATGTTGTACTACTATATGTAGCTAACGCTAGTCATATTTAGCAGTGTAATTTGGCCATCCAACCCTTTATTTTAGCATAACAGTGAAGAATGATAAAGTTTCATTTGACAAATCTGCTCAGCTAGAGAGGGCTTTTCATTTGTGCTGTGGGGAGGAAAATCATGATTAATTGCTTATTTGTGTAACTGTCAACTACATTGTGTAATCTAAATTCATTTGCTCATTTCATCCAATGTTGCTTTTATGTCTATGTTAGGTGAGATATTTGTATTGTAAATTGGACTTTGGTTACTATTGTGATACAACTTACAGTTTGGAAAAACTAGTTGATGCAACTAAATTTTTTGAGTAATCAACTTTAAAACTTGTGTTAATGCTACCAATTATTAAGTAAGCGGTAATTAAAATACGTTTGATTGTAGCGGAAATGCTAATTCCCCTAACTCAATGTAGTTTGTTGGTTAAACATAATTTCATTAGAAGTTGTAGTAACTCAAAAAGATTGATGCAAACTGTTGCGTTAATTTTTTTTGTTGAGCCAATGCTTTTGTTTTTAGAGTGTAGGTAGACCGCAGTTAGGCAGGAAGGCATGGCTCAGCCCATGGCTCAATAAAGTTGCAGAGAAACACAAATGCAAAATTCCAAAATGAAATAAATCTAATTTGTTTGTAATGATTGTTAATAGTTGAACAAAAAAGAAGATATCATAAGAAATATTATTATTGTATTATTGTATTTATTACTATAAGGTCACTTTCTGGAATTCAGCAGTGATATTGTAACTGCAGTACTGTTGTGGGCTGGTGGCGCTGTTGAGTAACTTTCTAAATAGATGAAGCTTGTTACTGGAGATCTAATGCAATAATTATTTTGGAATTCCCTGACAATAAATCCCTTGGAACTTTAACAGCGTGTCAGCAGGTACAACTACGTGATGTGCTGAAGCTGAAAACCCCAGGAAGATCTTTCAACTTCCCACAAAGTGTGAAGGAGGAAAAACCTATGTTTTCAGACACAGAGACCAACACGCTCAAACAGCACTTTATACTGCTCCCGCAATTTCACACACGCAGACACACACACAGTAACTCAAACAGCTTTGCTCCAACACACGTGGTAGCAAGACACACAAAATCAGCCCTCTCAACACACGTGTACAGTAACACAGTTGGACAAGCCCGACTCTCAACACGTGTGCAGTAACACAGTTCGACAAACTTCAGCTCTCGCACGTGTACAGTAACACAGTTGGATAAACTTCATCGCTCTCTCTCACACACACGTGTACAATAACACAGTTGGACAAGCTGGCTCTCTCAGACACACAGAGATGCGCACAGAGGAGCATGGTCACACATCCAGTTTCACACAAACTCCACTCTCTCTCCCACGTGGTAGCAAAGACACACACACACCGCACTATCCTTTGTTCTGCAAACCACGTGTGGCAATAAATCACAATACAAGCCCCAGGCTTCATCCGGGTATCTCAATAAACAACATCCTCAGACAAGAATATGACTCCTTTTACGAATATTCATCCTCTTGACTATACGGCTACGACTATTTACTTTGAACACTGTTAATTACTCAGAGACTGTTGATTCTTTATGGTGTGTCAGTATTTCGCCACGCTGCTGCCACGCCGGCGCACCTCCAAAGATTTATTTATTTTAGATTATGAGGTTAGCACTAAGGACTTCAACCAAATGTGGTTACCTCGAACCACGGGGGGCCTGTGCCTATCTTATGACTATAATTAGCAGGTTATATTTCAACACAAATCAGGACTTAAACCCTGGGACTCAAACCCTTAGCTAAAAAGGACTCCAGCCTAATTTGCTTCTTTTAAAAAAAGGACTCCAGTCGTATGACCACTTCCGGTCGGGAAACCCGTATTTCCCCGGTCTGGATCGAATATGAGAATTCCAACATGTTACTTCAATTACCCATCCACAGACTTCAGTTCGTCTCCTCTTAATATTACTTTTGAATTTATGTGACAACAGCAGACAATCACCCACTTCCATCTAAACTTTAAATGTGTCCATTAACCTATGCAGATTTTTTTAAACAGGGTCTGTTGCCTCTTAAAATTCGGCGCCGTATGGTAGTCACTGCCCCTGCTGGGCAATCACGTCGGGGTCACCCAATTGTAAGAGGACCGAGCTGAGAATCCTCTTGTGTGTTCGTTGAATTGAATTGGCTAGTTGAAAAGATCTTGAAGTTTATTTGTATAGCCCAATATCACATACAATGTCTCAAAGGGCTTTACAGACCCACAACATTAGGACAATTCCTGACCGAGCCCAAAGCTCTCAAGGAAGACGAGGAAAAACTCCTGAGAAAACCTTGATGGATAAGGAAAAAAGGAAGAAACCTTGGGAGAGGCAATTCCATGAGATTCCCTCTCCACAAATGGCTGGGTGTGCAATAGGAACTTACAGTGGGATTATACAGAGGTGCAAAGGCATGCAGGGCAAAACAAATTAAGTCATGGATTGAGGAAAAGAATGCAGGACAGGGTTGAGGGAGGGAGAGAGAGAGAGAGAGAGAGAGAGAGAGAGAGAGAGAGAGAGAGAGAGAGAGAGAGAGAGAGAGAGAGAGAGAGAGAGAGAGAGAGAGAGAGAGAGAGAGAGAGAGAGAAGGATGACAAGAAAGGTTAAGCACAGTAGAAATGTAGTTCTAAAGTCGAGCTGAAACTTTCGATGAGTTTTATTGCAGTAAGAAGTTGAACAGCGCTAGTCCTGCTCTCTGCATGCTATGTTTGGACAGGGCCCGAACATGTGCGTGCATTTCACGTATATTCTGTGGCACGAGGTGTTCCCGTGCTCACGATGACGCTGTGGTCAGAGAGCTGCGAATTGGTGGGGCGGTGGTTGCCATGGCGGCACTGCAACAACCCTTAGAAGTTTGAAACAAATGGCGGTGGGGGGGAAGCCTGAGACTGCTCAGGGAGTTCTATCTCAACAATACAAAAATGAAAAAATGAAATATATTCCACAGTAGTTGAAACAATGTTTAAGTTACGTTTGTCAGCTGCTTCAGTCTCCACCTTGCTGCCATATTGGATAAGAACAGAGCGACGACAGAGGAAACAGTGAATTCTGTTCTAAGTATTCCCT
The DNA here is from genome assembly GCF_046128005.1 of Genypterus blacodes. NCBI lineage: Eukaryota > Metazoa > Chordata > Actinopteri > Ophidiiformes > Ophidiidae > Genypterus > Genypterus blacodes. The sequence goes on along the minus strand of NW_027466864.1, from coordinate 5,790,143 downwards.
CTGGATCCTAGTCAGTGCACAGCTCGTTCATCTGATTCCACAAACATCTCTACCTCAAAATGATCGATGGGACCAAAAGTGACACAAAGTTTCTTCGCTGTGCCCGGTCTGAGGAGCACCGGGTCTGAATTAGGAAATTATCATAGTTTTACACGGGTAATACTTCTTGTCGAGTTTCAAAACAAAACTATTTACAACCAAAGACTGTACTGGAGGCTCCCTTTATTTTGAAATATTTGAGCAAGTAACTTCTACACACATCTCATTTAACAAATGATACATCACTCTTATATAAACTCTTAACATAACCAGGGTTAACTTCAAAAGCATAAATTAAATCATATTTGAGAGGCATACATATTGGAAAGCTATTTATTAAGGTACTTTCTTCCCTCCTCTAAGATCATCACACCTCCACCATTGGCCACTAGATCACAGCAAAGAACACAAATGTTAAAATAAATTACTACAATCTGAAATCAAACCAATTTTAAACATTTGTATACACTCCAGCATTGATATGGACAAATGTTATATCAAACGAAGCCTCACTTTTCAATGTATAGTTTTATAGTGTAGTAACAATATATTAATTTAAACACGTTGGTGGAATTATAATAATAATTTTTAGTAAAAACTCACTTAAAGGCAGATAGAGCACAACATACACGTTACAGTTTAACAAATTTCATTTTCTGAAAGAGGACAAAAGTTTATGTCTCAGCCAATCAGCTTCAGCTTCAACTTCCACTCTAACAAGATGCAATATACACACAAGAGGATGGCTGAAAAATCTGAAAGTATTTTTGAACTTGTAATTTCAGAAAAACATTGAACATATGTGAAATATTTCAAAGCAATATATTATAGCAATAATGTCCTGAATATTTTGAACATTTTGATGTTTGAAAGGTATCTGCAGGTTGAAGTCTGTATACCAAAAAACCCCCACGGAAGAAAACGATACTATATAAATTCTATAATAATAATAAAAATCTGAGAAAAAACTATTGAGTTCCAGCACACCTAATAAACATGGTTGCACTCATACTAGTGTCACAGTTACTACAGTGGGACAGTCGCAAACAATTTGAATGAATGTGACAACACCAAAGTCGCTTAATCATTCTCCTTTTCTTGTTTTTGAGGTTCAATCTTCCAGTGCAGTGTGGAGTTGGTCCAAGCGCGGTTCATCAGTGTTGCATTCAGCTGAGGAGGGGAAGAAAAGTAAGTCTCTGCGTAAAAAAATCAGTTTTCTCTTCTTCCATAGTTTTAACACTGGGTAAGAGAGCTTTTAACCTGGTAAAGGATCTGGGTTTGAATTGCTGGTTCCGTCAAGTCAGCAGCACTCTGAATCTTCATCCTCACAACGGCCGTCACTCTTGGAACTGAACAGTTCAAGAAACATGAAGTTACAAACCACACAGAGACATTTTTTTCTTTGTAAAGCCCTAAATAACTTGTATGTGCTATAATGAATGTTCACCGTCATGGCAGATGAAAGTCTTCAGACCACTACAGCCACCATCATCCCATTGATGGGCAGAACTCTCTTCCAAACAGTGTTGTTGACCACCACCATTATTTGGATAACTCCCTGTCCAATATCTGAAAAGGCTGGTGTTGTTGTCTGCCCACCTCCAGGGTATTCGGTACAATCCAATCCACACACTATCTGATATTAAAGACAAGACGTCATTGTTCTCCTGGGCGTTCTCAACCATTGCAAGATCTGTGTAATGCTCTCTGCAGTATGCCTTGGCATTTGTCCATGACAGCAAATCTGTGATGAAAGTATAGACTTTGGGTCCTGGATTTGCATCTACAATACAAAGATAATGATTAATGAGATGATTTTAATGCTCAATCGGCTGCCACCCAACAACTGTTGCCTTCTTACAACATTAAAGGAAATTCAATAATGCATGTGTGTACTTTGCCACGTGTCTCTGAAGGTTTAAATAAGTCCTCTAACACTAATTGCTCTTACCAGTAAAACAAACAAATATCTTCGTCTCAGTGCAATCCTGATCAGCCCATTCTCCGTCGCTCTGCATTATCACACATTCCTGGTGTCCTAAATAATAGTCTGGTTCACCTGAACCCCAGTTGTGATAGCTGGTTTGGCCTGTTTCACCAGTCACTGACCATCTCCAGGAGTTCACATCATTGCCCAAAGTGTTCTTCCAGGCTTTGGGGTCATCTGATAGTCCAATCCATGTCCATGAGCTGGCAAAGCTCGGCCTGATCAGTCTATTTACGTCATCCATACTTTCAAAGGTTGCCAGGTCAAGGTAATTCTCTCTGCAGTAATCTCTTGCATCATACCAGTTCATTTTCAAGTTGACATAGTGGTAAGCTCGAAAGAATTGATAAAAGTGAGAGGAGGGAATGCAAAATCCTGAAGATTAATAAGAGAAGATGAAATTGGCAAAATCAGTTTTATTCTATTTTCATTTTTATTAATCATCAACAGGAATTAATCATACATAATAGAGTTATAATTCTGCCATGTTAGCCCATTTACGAAAGCATATTTCAACCCTTCAACAAATCCTTCAACAGCTTAAATTTGTTTCTATTTTCTGAGTCAAATCAATAATATCGCTAAACATTAATACTATGGTATGAGTTGGTATGGTATCTGTGTTTTTGGAATGTATATGAGACTTCTCGTAAATGGGCTGAAACAGATCAAAATCCATCACCATGAACTTGTAAAATGTTGCTTCACTCTTACCAATCAGGAGAAAAATCACAAGAATGTTATGATCCATTTATCCTTTTTCTGCAGAAGAAGTTCGAAAAATAATGAAACCACAGATCACATGCTAGGACGAAAAACCTTTTTTTTCTGCACATTCAGAGCGGCCAGCAGGATTCCATGGAATTGTAATGCTGTACATAGTTGCCTCATAGTTGCTGCTCATATCATCTCCAACTCACATTTTTAGTCTTTAGGCCAGGAATGTGAAAACAGCTTGCAGTGCTAAACTCTATAGATACATCACTATGAACACAGTCGAATATTTCAGACAAATCAGCAATTGAAAAATAAAATAAATACTGACTTGTCACAGTCAATTTTCCGAATTTAAAATAATATAAAATCAACTGAAAACTGTACATAAATGCAAATACATGTCTAATAACAACTTATAACAACATGAACACACACTAACAAAATACATGAACAGTGAAGGACTGCAATGGAAACTAGTGAGGTGACATCATGACAAAAGATGACATATTGTATTACCAATTGATTGTATGCTGTGTTTTATATTCTCCAACCTCCAACATTTCTTAACCATCGCACTAATTTCCTGGCAAATGTTAAAGTCTGTTTACTCACAGTTTTAAGATCCAGCTGATATTGTTTGAACTCTTTGTATCAACCCTGAAAGTTAGAGTCTCTCACAACTGCAAACCTTTCTGCAAACCTGTCTGCAAACCTTTCTGCAAACCTTTCCAGCCACCCGGTGTGATTGCTGCTTTTAAGTTGGAGGATATCAAAATACAGGCATGCTTTGTATGTGATGTAAACGATCATGGCATCTGGTCCTTTCTTATTTGCAAAACAAAATGTTTTGAACTTTAAATCCTGTCCTCATAATGTGTGAATTACAGCAATACACTACATTGTTGTTCTTGTTACTTAATTCTAAGGCCACAAATTGCAAATTCTAATTACAAATCACAAAGACAACATGAGCTCAATGTAAAGAAAGATATTAGAGTAAAAGTTTTCTGCCAACCCAGTGCGATCTGGTAGATGTCCCAATGATTTGTATGTGATGTAAACGATCATGGCATCTGGTCCTTTCTTATTTGCAAAACAAAAGGTTTTGCTGAACAAAATGTTTGACAATAATGTGGGGTCAAAGGCCTATATTGTATGAAGCAATATGTTGTTCAGTAGCCCCTTTTTGCCTTGTAACATACTTGGTTTTTAGGCCAATAAATGCAAATTGTAATTATAAATCGCAAAGAGAACATAAGATCAATGTAAACAAAGATATTAGAGTCTGCAGAATCCCAGGAAGGGCTACTAAAAATGATTATTGAAATTAATTTCCTTTCATAAGCAGGGCTTGGTGCTTACCAGTTCTCCAGGGAGCTCATTTGCTTCTCAGCTTAAAGATTTCAGAGCCCATAAAGAACTTTAAGGTACAATTAAAACAATGTTTTCTTCCTTAATTAAGTTTGCACACACATCTGGATTTATGTTTTAGTGACAAATGCAACGTTTGCCCATACATATGGTACATAGGCATGAAGTTGGGACACATTTCTTGTTCTTCACAGCACAAACTGGAGATGAGGCAGGACTGTGATGATTTGATTATGAGGAGAAGGACTGCAGGATGAGAAGGTGGAGTCAGTCTCTGATAGGCCAATACATGATTGACCCCACCATGATGTGACATGGATGCAAAGTATATTTGACTTGCAAAGAATGTTAAAACCAAGCTTCGGAAGATTCACCTCATGATGACCACACGTGATCAAAGAGACCAGGACTAAAGAAATGATGGCTCATCAATGAACATGTGTGTGTGTGTGTGTGTGTGTGTGTGTGTGTGTGTGTGTGTGTGTGTGTGTGTGTGTGTGTGTGTGTGTGTGTGTGTGTGTGTGTGTGTGTGTGTGTTATAGGGTTCTGGTTAAGAAGAAAGAACTTACATGTCAAAACAACAATGTGTATCAATTCAAATAGATTTGAGAAGTAGTTTCCAAACAATTGGAAATCTTTGTCACATTACTTTAATTTGTTGTAATAAAGGTAAACAGTGGCCTGACAGAGTATCAACCCGGGAAAGTTGTATTCTAGATCAAAACTCGAATCATTTGCTTTTAACTATTATCTTCCACATCCAATTGTACAAACTGAAACACTATTAATAGTATATTGCACAAATCTTCTGGAAATTATATTATCCACACTGATAACAAGGTTTAAAATGCAGCTTAATTTTGATTGTAAAACATTTGAAGTCTTAAATGTAGATGCCCATAGTGAGTGTGTTGCAAAGGAAAACAAATGTTAATAACACTAAAATCACTTTTTCATCCATTCAGTATTTTAATATTGAAATAACATGAGATGCCCATTGAATTCAGATCAAACTGACGATTCATTGCTACGTTATCATACAATCCATGAAATAATAACTGAAACTAGCGAAAAATTGAGGCCATACACTGTCTTAACTGACATTGAACTATGTGCATAAAGAAACATAAACAACTGTACTGTCTCATGGTATATATATATGGAGAAAAAAACATTATAAATTATTGATGAAATATTAGCTCTTAAGACATCTTGCACTCATCCTGGTGTCAAATGTAACGTGAATGAATGTGATCGCACTGGTGTTCGCTTAATCATTCTCTTTTTCTTGTTTCCTCGGTTGAATCTTACGGTGCAGCTTGGAGTCGGTCCAACTTTGGTTTGTTTGTGCATTCAGCTGAGGAGGACAAAAAAGGAAGAGTGACTTTTGTGGTTTTTTTGTGTCTTTTTCTGTAAATAAGATTCCCTGTTTTGACATTTTTTTTGTTGAATATTTTTATTGAAAAAAGCATTTGACATGACAATGAGCTTGCAGGTATCAGATGTTGTTTTATACACAGAGAGGGAGAAAAGAAAAAGAAAGGATATGGAAAGAAATATTCATGAGTCCAAGGAAAAGTGACAGACATGTGGACTAGAGGCATAAGGAGACAAAGCAACAGTGACATAGCACAGCTAGTGACCTGTACAGTCGGGCTGTACAGGTATTCAATAACAATGTTATTGCTGATGAATAATTGTGTTTTGTACCAGAGTGATGATAGTGTAGACAAATTGTCACAGTTCTGTTACATGGCTCCATGTCTGTAACATGTTGACATATGGGGATTATATTTTTACATACAGAGGGGGAGAAACGAACAGACAGAGAAAAAGAAGAGAACTAAAACCGTAAAGAGAACCAGGCTGTGTAATGTACATGTCAATAAAGACAAAGGGATGCCAAACAGAGCAACAGCAACTTGACTAGTTCTTACACATGGTTTTAATATTAAGTTAGAGAGCTCTTAACCTGATATAGGAGCCCTAAATAGTTTGATTGTGCTGTGGTGAATGTTCACCTTGTTGGCATATGAATGTAAGCTTTGACCCACAATCACCCTCATCCCATGCATGTAGAGAACGCTCAGCTGTACAGTGTTCCAGATCTATTCAGCTTTTTGGACATACAGTGGGCGATTCCTGATTGGTTGGAACATCTGCCAGGGTTCAGATTATTTAATTTTTAATGAAACTGAAAATGTAAGTTAAAGATCAGATGGGCTCCATCAACAAATCTGCCATGGAAAGATCAAATGAAGAAAAAAACCTGCAAATATTGACAAATGACAGCCAATGATGAGAAACAGCACAGGGAGAACTTTTCTCAATTTAATGGCGGAATGCTGAAGGCCCCCTGTGATACTAAAGATAATAGTCTGTTGTGTAGTATTACTACAATCCAATGAATTATTACCACATCTGCTGAATTTCAACTATTTTGTGCTGCCTATTGTTCTTTGTTTAGAGAATGGTGGATGAATTACTTTGATCAGTTTCAACTTATTTCACATAAAATTGTGTTTTTTTTATTGCATCAGTACCAACACTTACAGCCATGTCTGAGGCTAAACATTTAAAATTGAAAATATTATGGTTGGGCAATCATCTTATGTAATGTATGTGGGGCTTCTATTTAAGTACAGTCTATTTAGTAAAAGGGCTGTAACAAAGTATCACAAGAAAATATCAAAATGCCTCACCACAAACTTATAAAATGCCGGGGCAGAAGATAGAAAAAATGAAAGTATTGATCATACTCCAGGAGGGAAACTGTAAAATACAGATACATTAACAGAGTTTTTTTCGGCACATTCAAAACCACCGACAGGATGTAATGGAATTTGATGTGCTGCTCATATTCACGTTTCATTCATAATTTGAAAACAGCTTCTAGTGCCAGACTCTACAGATACATCTTTATGTACAACGACACATCTAAGATCACATCCAAGAAAAGATGCAATTGAAACACTTCTTTAACTGAGGGACATTTTCATCATTCAATACTGACACTTTGAACATGATTCAAATCTACACTACACTACACTTTGACTGTTTTTCTTTATTATTCATAACTCTTTTCCTGGCATTTGTTAAAGAATGTTTACTCACAGGTTTTGGATCCAGCTGATATCAAAACAATTGAACTCTTTGTACCAGCCCTGAAAGTTAGAGTCACATACATCTGTAAACCTGGTGTGGTTGCTGCTTTTAAATGTGAAGGTCATATTTTAATATGAAAATAATGAATCTGGCAAAGGTCAGCATGATTTGTATGTGATGTAAATGATGATGGCATGTGGTTGGTGCTCATTTGCAAAACAAAATGCTTTGACACTTTTTGTCCTGTCCTTGTAATGTGAGGTCAAAGGCCTACACATTTTTGTAGTAGTATTGCACATTTTGTTCAGTAGCAGTTAAAAATGCATTTAAAAACTTAACCTTTAACCTAACATACGTGGTTGAAAGTGTTTGTACTGTTTCAATAAAAAATGGCTCTTTCGTTTTCTCCCTCGAATAAATTGAAACAAAAGTAATTCAACAATTTCCCTCAGGATAAATTAAGTACTATCTGATCTGATCTGAAGGATCAAAAGGATTTAGAAGGAATAATTCATTGGATTGCAAACAATTTTCCTTCATTGGTCTCACAGGTGTTTGCAATCATACAATCAAATAATGCTTCATCCTCCAGGATGCCACCCAGGGATTCCTAGAAGGCTGGATACTCTGGACTGCTGGTCAGTGCATTGGCAGGGAGAGCCTTCCAGCCCAGTGACTTGAATACGTGTAGTACATGTATGTCTCTCACCCTGGGCTACTCCAGAAAAGAGAGACAGAGATGAGAGAGAATACAACCCCTGTGCTGTGCGTAGAGGTGAGCCCAACTATATCTAGTTGGTGCTGCCCCATCTCGCAGATCAGCTCCTGTTCCTTCTCTGCCAGACAGGTGACATTCCACATCGCAAGAAACAATCTGTGTCCAGGTGGTCTGCATAGCACCTGATTCTCACACCTATCCCTGTGGGCGGTGGGCCCACAGGGCCGTGCCTCTATGATGTTCTCTCTGGCTGTGTCCAGTCAAGCCTCATGGGTCAAGGTCCCCTCTGAGGTGCCAGTTCATACAGGCTCCATGAATCATCGTAGAATACACACAATGACAAAAGAATCAAACTATCAAATTCAGAAGAAAGACACTCACTCTTGTTTTCTATTGTTTGGAGTTTCATTTTTCGAGACGAAAGCTAAATATATTTTAAAGGTGATTGTCAACTACGGATCTTTGTTATGAACAAACAAGATTAAACATCTAACTTCAATTAAATGATTCATGCATGTAAGCAGCAATGCACAACAAGAAGTCTTGAAATGTGGGAAACTAATGGACAGATATTTTATTTATCTGGACACATTGGAGGATTTACAAACCTCAAAAACACTCAGGTTTGGTGTTTCTCTTAAACAGCAAGCTGGTGCTTTGACATGGAAATGAGGGATCTAATAAAAGGTCACCTGAGATGACACTTGACCAACTTTGACATTTGGTTATATAATGGCTCTCATAGACAGCATTTTGCATCGATATCTACTAAGATACTTTATTTTGACTGAATTTTAAGGCAGCATCATATGTATCCTTAATCAACAAGACACTCCCATTTCTTGCAGTGTGTTTAAGATCATTGTTATGTTGGAAAGTCCTCTCCTGCTAAGCGTCTTGAGACAATGACTCATCTTTTCATTCATCATTTGGGTATACAATGACAAGAAAGTGTCAAACTAAATCTTGGTCTTGATCACTTGCACTCAATCAGCCCCATATCAGCACACCTCCACCTCCATGTTTCAGGGTCAGCACTGTGCAGTCACTGCTAGGCTCGCCCAAATTTGGTTTCATCTAACAATGTGCTCAGTGCTGCCGATATCAATCAGGCTCCTTTTTTTTTCCGTTATGTTCCATTTTTTGAGCAATGTTTCAATGGTTCCCTTCTTGGATGCCATCACATTCAATATCCACAGACACTTTGTGCCATTTCAAAGGTAATTTATTTTGATCCCCGAGGGGAAATTATATTTCAGTAGCACTTTCCAGTTTGTATTTTAATACAAGATTGTGTAAATATCAAATTGGGGGCGGAGTCGTTTGCTGAGGATGGCCAATGCATCTTCTGATATTGGTAGAATGGCTTTTCCTAAGGTAGGAAAGGTGCGTCTGTGAAGGTGTGTCTGCAGAGTTGGTCGCAGCTGATTGGCTGATCCAGACAGCTCGCAGATTTCTGAGACGTTCCATCTGGCTGGCTGACAGCTCACAGCGTCCTCTGCTCCCCTCCCATTTTACAACCCAGGCTCCTGTGATTGTTGGGGAATTTGACCCTGTTCTGGGATATAGCTGTATATAGTATTTGCGTAGTGGTTTGGTGTTTAATTGTATGTATTGTTATGGTTGTTAAGTGTTCCCCTAGGTCAGGTGGTAACATTAAGAACTAGGTTTCTTTGTTTGTTTCTTTTGCATCCCAAGATGGCTACATCGAATAAACAGTTCATAGATTCTAAGAATATTATTAAACGATTATGTACTAGTATACATTTTTGAATTATTTGTGTAAACATGAAATCCACGCAAGTTAATAATTTGTCTCTAAATACGTAGATGTCAGTTAGCAGTGTTTTAGTTTAAACTTAAGGAAATCATAAAAAAATGTTAAAAATTATTGCATTAACATAATAAAACCACAGTGATATCAAAACCATGTCACATATTTAGAAGAATGGAAACTTTTGAAAGTATTCACAAATTTAAAATGTAGCAGTCACTGTACTGTACTTTCGTACTTGTGTACTTCATCCTGAGTATAGAATGTTCCTGTTATTATTTATTTGTGTTTTTGTGTTCTTGTTTATAACACCAAAATTAGACCAATGTCTTGGATGCTGTTAAAGGAAAGTACTCACGTGTATAAAATCCAGAAGCTGAACATTGAAGTCTCAGGAACTCACACAGACAGGCAAACAGCTGTGAGAAGTGCTCAGTGCTGTTGCTTCTATCTTATAATCAACACTTAACACACAGACGTGGTGGATCACAAATAATTATGCGAGCACTTTGCATTCAAATGAGACCTTGTTGTCTTGATAACTTATCCAAACTATGAGAACAGATGGTGCAAAAAGGGCCAGAGTGACTGAATGGAGCCTACAGCCGTCCTTGTGGTGTTGCAGTTTTGCGCTAGTGAACAGAGATCCCTTGTGTTTTAACGAATTTTCAGCAAAGATTGTTGTCCTTGCACTATTTCACCAGTTGACCACTTCTTTGGTGTTTTTTCATTACTGATGAGTCCCATCATGGTTGTCTCATCAGTGAACTTGATGATATAGTTAGAGCTGGATTTGGCTGTGCAGTCCAAGGCAGGGCAAGGCAAGGCAAATTTATTTGTATAGCACATTATCAGACACAGAGGTCATTCAATGTGCTGCACAGAAGATCAAAGAAGCGTCTTAACCAACATAGAAAATAAAAGCTAAAAAAAAGATAGTAGTATGACGGTGCAAGAATAAAGATTACATGAAGGCAGAGGTGAACAGAGCAGTTCTAAGCTTCTATCCATATCTATCTATCTATCGATCTTTCTATCTATCTATCCATATCTAGCCAGCTATCTAAAAAGCCAGTTACAGTTTGGACAGATCTGATCTCCATTGAAGCTTGTTCCAGTAGTGGGCAGCATAATAGCTGAACACCATTTCACCATGTTTTTTGTTTCTTTGTTTTTTAACTCTGGGCACCACTAACTGACCAGCTCCTGCAGATCTAAGGCATATTGGGCTCATACACATGAAACTTCTGGAATTTCTGAAATGTATTTAGGGCCAAGCCCATTAAGTGACTAAAGACAATAAGAAAAAGTAAACTCTGTATCTAGCTGGAAGACAGTATAAAGACCTGAGAGGTGGAGTAATGTGGGTCGAACAGCAGCATTCTGAATAAGTTGAAGCTGTCAAATGGTCTTATTTGGTAAACCTGTGAGGGGAGCATTGCAATTTCGACAATTCTACATTTCTCTAAATCCTGGTTAGACACAAGGTCTCTGATCCTAGCTTTGTTTTTGTGATGCTAAGACGTAGATATTGTTTTTGCTTTGATGTGGTCACTGATATTAGCTTTGCAAATACATCTACTTAGGCTTCTGGACACATCTTCAGTGATGTTCCTGAAATCTACATCACCCATCAGCACCCTTTGATAATTCCTATCTCAATCCTGTGCCAGCCTGATATCAATGCTCCTCACTGCTGACACGCTCTCATCCTGAAGTTGCTGTAGTAATCAGCGATGAGGTCGCTAAAATCTCATCCATGATTATGCCCAGATAAGGCTCGGGGTCCTGAAGGGGCACTGGTGCTCCGTTTGGTAGTGCTTTTGTTGCCAATGTGGACTGACACTGAGGTCCACACAGAGTTGCAAGTATCTGACAATATCCAATCGCTGTCAGTCCATATGTCAAGTAAACCCCACCTTTGGGCCACAGTCATAATGATTGGAAACATTCGTTTACTTGTAGCTTTAGTTAAAACAGCTGTTTCTGTTCTTGTTGAAAGGCATTCTGGGGAAAAAACAGAATACTCCCATGTTTGACTGGGTTTCTGTTTCTGCACTTATGTTTCATTCATCTCTTTACTTCTCCCAAATCATTAAAGGAAAGTATTTTTAAAAGCCAGCTGCTCTATCTTTAGTAGTGCTCAGCGTTTAACCTGCTCAAAGGTTAGCAAGCATGAATAAATGTAAGTAAATTTAATGCTAATGTCTGCTAATAGTCGTGGTAAATATACAATGACGTTGAGGTCATTCTGTGGAAGGTTGTGCTTTCACAGGCAAATGAGGAGTGATGTAAAGGTCATCCTGTGGTTTCGTATTGCATTACAGAAATATCAAACCCTTTACACACTCAAGGGAGGAAATCAAAGAGATCTTTTCAACAAATCAGTTTTAAATGGGTCAGTGTTTGTCCTCCCAGATTAGATGGGGACATTTGAAAAACATTTGGGGGCACTTTGTGAAATTTCCTATTTTCTTTTGTGTGTACACAAACACCATAACTAATGATCGAAATTATTAATTATAAATCATAAAGAGAATAAAAAGTGAAATAATACAGCATAGATTAGACATTTGATTTATCGTGTTCTCTTTTAAAATTTGGAGAATTCATCTTCAGGATGTTTTTCTATAAGACAAACTCTTCTTGACTGTCACAGTCTCCTCCATATGGTTTGATGTGTGGTCGCCTGGATTGCTTGTGGACCCACTTCTTTACAGCTGACTCCACAGTAACAGCTGCATCTTCCAGGGATATCATCATTGGAGGGATTTTATCAACATCAATCTTTAACTAACAGGTTTAACACTCACAGTAGGTCTAAGCTTATTGATAACCCTCTAAGGTTGTTTGGACTTGTCTGTTCTTGGTTATGGTCTTTCACTGCCTATAAAACATTTTGGCTGGGATTTATCTGTCACTCATTTACATTGGATGATTAAAATTCTATATCAATGTTCATATGTAATATTATTATTTTTTTCATTTATAAAAACGCATTCTTACTCTCTTATTCAGCATTGTGCACACAATGATACCAAACAGCAAAGGGTCATTCTCTTTACTTAAATAGGCTGAATAACTGATTAAGGGATTGACAACACCTGTGACACTAATTTAAACTAAAAACTAAAAAAAGTCAGCTTGAAATCAATTACCACAATCCCTTAATTTATTGTCACTGGGATCAATAATGGTTTTACTTTTGTGCTGTAACCCCTGAGCACTGGTTGACTTTGTGCAGTCAGCTGGATTGGAATGATATATTTGAATAGCTTTGAATGTAAAACATCTGATTCTTTGAAGTTTGCTGCTGATTGTCTTCCCACTGTTCAGGTTCAATGTTTATTTTTTTAGTTAGAGAAGCAGAGGTCATGTGGTACAGAGAAATTAGTTTGTAGCACATCAAATAATTAAATGAATTGGATCTACTTTGAATTTGAGAATAACATATAGCTGGAGCATGTGAAGATGATCTGATGTTTACCATCATACTCTGGCTTCCAAATCCAGCTTCTTAAACGGAGGATAAGCACTGATTTCATATATAGGCATGTAAAACAGCAATCTGCTCACATTCTGTGACATAATTCCAGTTTTCACATTAAAATGTAGTATATGTATGCATCTCTTTTTACCTTCTTTTTTATACCTTCAATACATTCTACATATATATGCAACCTTTCAGAGAAGAAAAGGGGAAAATGGAAATAGGGTGAAATCCCACCAAAACACCCACCAACCCCAACAGCCACACAACCCAGCAGTAGTGTCTATAAGAAGTGTGATTTTGGCTTGAGCTCCTCTGCTCTGAAAACTGCAGCTTGTTTCAAACACTGCATCAAGAATCTTGAGTAAAACTTGTAGATTTGAGCACATCACGTCAGTTCTACCGCCACTACATTGGCTTCCTCTCAGTGCCAGGGCTGATTTTGAGAGAGAGAGAGAGAGAGAGAGAGAGAGAGAGAGAGAGAGACCATCTCTGGTCTGGTCTGGTCTATCTATCTATCTATCTATCTATCTATCTATCTATCTATCTATCTATCTATCTATCTATCTATCTATCTATCTATCTATCTATCTATCTATCTATCTATCTATCTATCCATCCATCTATGCATCCATCCATCAATCCATCCATCCATCCATCTATCTATCCATCTCTTTAAACAGACATTTTTATGTTTGGTGATTTTAGACAAATCATAATTGGCAAAGATAAAGGTCCCATATTATGCTGCATATTAGCAATGTAGAAAAGTCCCATGTGGTCTGTGAATGGTGCCTGTAAAATGTGTTGACATCTGCAAAATCCAAACTTTTGCAGTCATTTCTCATCTTATCTCTCTGTCAAAGACAGAATGAAAATGTGCAGCAAAAACGAACAGGGCTGCAGCAGGATGTGTCCACATAGTAAACCTGTAGTGTGACGATTATTCTGTTTTGTTTCGTATCCAATACAGCATAGTTTCCTATGACAGGTAAGCTTAACATGTTGCTATTCGCATCATGAGTCCTTGCCTCTCTGTAAAAACAAACAATAAAGATTCAAGATTCAAGATTCAATAGAGATCCTGGATAAGAATCACTGCAGGATCTACTGAGCTGAGGTAACAGAGTTACATACAGCAGTCTGTGCCATGTTCTGAAGAATTCAAATGGTATGGCCCCTCCACCTATCAACACTTTTATTACAGTAAGATGCAGCCAAACTACTAGAGCCGCCGCTAGAGACGACTGTCAAATACTAAGAAGACACAGCAGCTGCAGCCAGTCTGCATTCTATGTCAGAGCCTCTCAGGAATGGAGCAACACACTTTAACACTGATGAAACAGCGCCACCTACCGTTCATTATCCACATAGCTAAGAGCCTGGCTCATGAGCAAACAGTCCAAACACCTCATCAGGGTTTATGTTGTGTGTTGCTCTGTTGTCTGTGGGTTTTCATCCAGCCCTTTCTTGCTGTGTTGTCAGCTTCATGTCTGTTCACGGTGTTGTCATATTTATGTTAGTATATAGTGCAGGTGCTGTCTGTATATGTGTTTCCTTGTTGTCTGTTAGCTTCACTGTCCTGTTTTGTGGTGATGTGTGATCATCCTTGTGTTTGTATGCTATGGTGTCAACCTTATTTTAGTAAAATGCAAGTACAGCCTATGTCTGCAAAATATGAATAGTTTTTATCCTTACTTATTTTAATTATAATAATACATAATGTATCCACACATTCTGTCCTTTATCCCGTAATTGCTAAGTTCAAAATGATCGGTCTCTACAGAGAGAATGAGCTAAGCAAGCAGGTCAAATAAGTATCAGGTGTAAGTGTTTTGGGAATGCACAGGTTCCATCATCCAACTCTCTATCATTGTCAGGTCAGTGTGTTTCCTCTGCAGGTGAGCATCAGTCCAGTTCATTGCCATGCGGACACACAAAGGAGCTAAGAGGAGTGGCTGAAGAGTTGAATTAAAACTATTTGCTTCTGGTTGGCTACAAGAAGTGTAACTGCCGAACCAATTGAGGAGGTGGTCTCAATCACATTGGGATCAAATCTTCTAGTAGTGTAATGTAATGAATATATTTCTGAAATGAAAATAACATAAAATGAACTGAAAACTGTAAGTAAGTGCTTGAACAGTCAAAACAAATACATGTCTACATTGAATAAATGAAAGCAGTAAATTAAAGGCCTGCTTTGTATGTGATGTAAACGATCGCGGCATCTGGTCCTTTCTCATTTGCAAAACAAAATGCTTTGAACTTTAAACATAATGTGTGACTTTCAGCAATACACTACTTGTGGCTTTTGTTACTTGATTCTAAGGCCAAGAATTGCATATTTTAATTACAAATCTCAAAGAGAACATGATCTCAATGTAAACAAAGATATTAGAGCAAACTTTTCTGCAAACCAAGTGCGATCTGACAGATGTCCCAATGATTTGTATGTGATTTAAATGATCATGGTCCTTTCTTATTTACAAAACAAAACAAAATGTACACATTAACCTACATTCTGTAAGTATGGCAGGAACATGACTCCACTCACCAAGGTCACTCAAATACTTGTTCCACATCTTACTAACACAATCCATCTATGTTTGTGTTTGTGTCTATGTGTATGATGGGATTGACGTGTGTGTATATATATACATTATATGCATATCAGTCCATGTAAGCACATCAGGTTATGTACGCCAGTCTAACCTTGCACCTAAATGTGTGTAATCTACTCTAACTTTACCTGAATTATCAGCAGAATTCTCTCACTGAAAATACTGATTGGGAATTTCTCCACTCAAGACATCCACAAGTTGTGGAGGAATTCTGACAAACTGTCTGAAGCCTACAACCCGCCTTTAAAAGACATGTTGCTGTGTAGAAAGTTGCCAGAATTAAACCAAGTATCACAGCCTAGGGCCGTAAAAATAAAAATAGATAAATAGATAAATAATAAAAATTACTTCTTTCTACATGTCTCATTTCCAATTTTGTGAAAAAATATACTGTTTGCACAATCCAGATCTGTAAAAAAAACGTTAAATTTTGCGCAACTGGGAGGCCTTGATGATCCACGCCAGGACTTTTGAGCATATTTCATCACATTAAACTGCTTCAATTGGACTATTAAAATGAACTGAAAGAACACCTAAATATCTCTTCATTCATAGGCATAAATATTGAGAGCTCTGTGCACTGCTCTCTCTCACCAATCGCAAATCACCCCTTCAGTCGCTTTTCGTGTATTTGAGACCTTTGATTGTTTTGTGTGCTTTGCCAATGGGTTGAAGGTGGCTGGTAGTCGATTTTGAGGTTAATCAACGAAAAAGGTCATGTAGTTTAAAATTGGGCTAATAGGTGTGTACTTTAATATTTGTGTGTTAATATTTGTTCCCCTGCAGAGCATCAGTGGTCTATTAGCAGCTCTTGCCTTTGAACAATTTTTGTTGTTTTCATTTGTTCCTTTATTTTTTTTCCTGTCCAATCCACCCTGGCATGTGTGCTAGTAGCGAGCAAAAAGATCTTGGGTTTGCCCTCGGGCCGACTAGTTTTCTTTTGTTTGCTGTTGTTTTTTGTTCTGCTTGCTTCCCCTCATCACTCATCAACTTTAACTAGGTAGACCACAGTTAGGCAGGATGGCTTAGCGTGTGTGTGTGTGTGTGTGTGTGTGTGTGTGTGTGTGTGCGTGCGTGTGTGTGTGTGTGTGTGTGTGTGTGTGGAACTGTCCTGTTTAGTTATAACTGGGATTAAATGTTACGATTTGTACTTAATCTCATGTAATAAAAACATTTATTCTGTACGAGATCTTTCCTTATCTTCGTTCCTTATGCTAGTGATATGTTGTGGGTATACCAAAATAAACGAAAATTAAAAATATTCCACAGTAGTTGAAATACCGTTTAAAATACGTTTGTCAGCTGCTCCGTTCTCCACCTTGCTGCCATATTGGATAAGAACAGAGCTTCGACGGAGGAAACAGTGAATCCTGTTCTAAGTATTCCTCTGGATCCTAGTCAGTGCACAGCTCGTTCATCTGATTCCACAAATATCTTTACCTCAAAATGATCGATGTGACCAAAAGTGACAAAGTTTCTTCGCTGTGCTCGGTTTGAGCACCGGGTCTGAATTAGAAAGTTATCATAGGTTAACAAGGGTACTGCCTCCTGTCGAGTTTCAAAACAAAACTACTAACAACGAAAGACTGCACTGGAGGTTTCTTTTATTTTGAAATATTTGAGTTACTTTTACACACATTTCATTTAACATATGATATATCACTCCTATATATACTCTTAACATAACCAGGGTTAACTTCAAAAACACAAACTGAGTCATATTTTAGAGGCATACATATTGGAAAGCAATTTATTAAGGTACTTTCTTCCCTCCTCTAAGATCATCACACCTCCACCATTGGCCACTAGATTGCAGCAAAGAACAAAAATGTGAAAATAAATTACTATAATCTGAAATCAAACCAATTTTAAACATTTGTATACACTCCAGCATTGATATGGACATATGTTATCTCAAACGAAGCCTCACTATTCAATGTATTGTTTATAGTATAGTAGGAATATATTAATATACAGACGTTTAACATTTATTGATAAGAATACATTCTCGAGAAGATTTTGTCACCAATTGCATGTCTCCAAGTAACAGATCCAGAAAGTAATTGGATAAAGGATTTTTTGGACATTTTGCAAATTTAACGTTTGGATGAAAAATGGGCATGGCCTATGTCAACTGATGCTGCTATTGACTGAAGATTGGTTACATGTTTTTTTTTAAATAGGCACCTCACACTGAGCCAGTTATTGACCATGTGTTTTACATCATTATAACACCCACTCTTGATTGGAAAGTGCAATCTTTTATGCACTCATCCTCTTGAAAATACCCTCCAAATTTCACATTTGTATGTTGCAGCATTTGGGCCTAAGAAACTGTTTAAGGGCCTTTAAAGGCAGAAAGAGCACAACATACACGTTACAGTTCAACAAATTTCATATTCTGAAAGAGGACAAAACGTCAAGTCTCAGCCAATCACCTTTAGCTTGCCTCCACTCTAACAAGATTCAATATACACAAATGGGGAAGGCTGAAAAATCTATTAAAATCTATCTAAAAGTATTTTTTAATTTGTGATATCAGAAAAACATTGAACAGACGTGAAATATTTCAAAATGCTGAATGTGTCGCTGAAAGCCTGAAGTCTGAAAGCCTAAAAATCGCTTGAATGGCTTCTCTGCCTGAAAGTTTGAAGAAGTAAGAAGGACCTGAAGGCTTGAAGTGTCTAAAGAAAATTTGAGTGGGATTGAATGGGGATTTTTCTGCTGAATATTTTGGAAAATATGAAAGATATGAACACCACATCATAGCAATAATGTCCTGAATATTTTGAACATTTTGATGTTTGAAAGGTGTCTGCAGGTTGAAATCTGCAGACATAAAAATCTGAGAAAAAACTATTGAGTTCCAGCACACCTAATGAACATGGTTGCACTCATACAAGTGTCACAGTTACTACAGTGGAACAGTCGCATACAATTTGAATGAATGTGACACCAATGTCGCTTAATCATTCTCCTTTTCTTGTTTTTGAGGTTCAATCTTCCAGTGCAGTGTGGAGTTGGTCCAAGCGTTGTTCATCAGTGTTGCGTTCAGCTGAGGAGGGGAAGAAAAGTAAGTCTCTGCGTAAAATGATCAGTTTTCACTTGTTCCATATACAGTAGTTTCAACCCCGAGTAAGAAAGCTTTTAACCTGGTAAAGGATCTGGGTTTGAATAGTTGGATCCGTCAAGTCAGCAGCACTCTGAATCTTCATCCTCACAACAGCCTTCACTCTTGGAACTGAACAGTTCAAGAAACATGAAGTTACAAACCAAATAGAGAAATGTTTTTCTTTATAAAGCCCTAAATAAGTTGTATGTGCTGTAATGAATGTTCACCTTCATGGCAGATGAAAGTATTCAGATTACTACATGAATTATCATCCCATTGATGGTCAGAATTCTCTTCCATACAGTGTTGTGAATCACCAATATTATTTGGCCAACCCCCTGTCCAATGTCTGAAAAGGCCGGTGCTGTTGTCTGCCCACTTCCAGGGTATTCGGTACAACCCAATCCACACTTCACCAGGTGATTTTACAGAGGAGGCCTCATTGTTCTCCTGGGCGTTCTCGATCATTGCAAGATCTGTGTGATGCTCTCTGCAGTATGCCTGGGCATCCGTCCATGACATCAAATCTGTGATGAAAGTATAGACTTTGGGCTCTGGATTTGCATCTACAATACAAAGATAATGATTCATCAGATGTTTTAGTGCTCAATCGGCTGCCACCCAACAACTGCTGCCTTCATACCATATTAAATTAAATTCAATAATGCAAATGTGTTCTTTGCCATGTGTCTCTGAGGGTTTAAATTAGTCCTCTAACACTAATTGGTCTTACCAGTAAAACAAACAAACTCCTTCATCAAAGTGCAATCCTCATCATCCCATGTTTCATCGCTCTGCATCATCACACATTCCTGCTTTGCTCCACCAAAGTTTGGGAGACCTGAACCCCAGTTATGATAGCTGGTTTGGCCTGTTTCACCAGTCACTGACCATCTCCAGGAGTTCACATCATTGCCCAAAGTGTTCTTCCAGACATTGGGGTCATCTGATAGTCCAATCCATGTCCATGAGGTGTCCAAGCTTGGCCTGTTAAGTCTGTTAATGTCATCCATGCTATCAAAGGTTGCCAGGTCATGGTAATTCTCTCTGCAGTAATCTCTTGCATCATACCAGTTCATTTTCAAGTTAACATAGCGGTAAGCTCGAATGAATTGATAGAAGTGAGAGGAGGGAATGCAAAATCCTGAAAATTGATAAGAGAAGATGAAATTGGCAAAATCTGTTTTTTTTTCGATTTTCATTATTATTAATGATCAACAGGAAATAACCGTACATAATAGAGTTATAATTCTGCCCGTTTACTACAGCTATTTCAACCCTTCAACAAATCCTTCAACAGCTTAAATTTGTTTGTATTTTCTGAGTCAAATTTATAATATATCTAAACATTTTGAAAGTACTATGGTATGAGTTGGTATGGTATCTGTTGTAATGTATATGAGACTTCTCATAAATGGGCTGAAACAGATCAAAATCCATCACCATGAACTTATGAAAAGCTGCTTTACTCTTACCAATCAGGAGAAAAATCACAAGAATGTTATGATCCATTTTTCTGCAGAAGAAGTTGGAAAAATAATGAAACCATACATCACATACCAGGACAAAAAACTTTTTTCTTAATTTTTTCTTTACATTCAGAACAGGATTTAATGGAATTGTGATGCTGCACATAGTTGCTGCTCATATTCATCACCAACTCACATTTTTAGTCTTTAGTCTTGCTCTAGGCCTGGAATGTGAAAACAGCTTGCAGTGCCAAACTCTATAGATACAGAACTATGAACACAGTTGAATATTTCAGACAAATAAGAATTTGAATAACTTTTATTAAGAGATATTTTCATTTCTAAATACTGATACGTTCTCATTCAATTAATATTTTTCCGAATTTAAAATAATATAAAATAAACTGAAAACTGTAAGTTAGTGTTGAATAATTTTCAAATCAAATACATAATAGTCTCATAATAACTTATAACAACATGAACACACACAAACAAAATACATGAACAGTGAAAGAATGCAAAGGAAACTAGTGAGGTGACGTCATGACAAAAGATGACATATTGGATTACCAATTGAATGTATGCTGTGTTTTATATTCTCCAACCTGTAAATTATGAAAAATGGAAACATTTCTTAACCATCTGGTAATTTCCTGGCAAATGATAAAGTCTGTTTACTCACAGTTTTAAGATCCAGCTGATATCACAACGTTTGAACTCTTTGTATCAACCCTGAAAGTTAGAGTCTCTCACACCTGCAAACCTTTCTGCAAACCTGTCTGCAAACCTTTCCACCAACCCGGTGCGATTGCTGCTTTTAAGTTGGAGAATATCAAAATAAAGGCCTGCTTTGTATGTGATGTAAACGATCATGGCATCTGGTCCTTTCTTATTTGCAAAACAAAATGTTTTGAACTTTAATCCTGTCCTCAAAATGAGTGAATTACAGCAATACACTACTTGTTGTTCTTTGTACTTAATTCTAAAGCCAAGAATTGCAAATTCTAATTACAAATCACAAAGAGAACATAAGCTCAATGTAAACAAAGATATTAGAGTCAAACCTTTCTGCAAACCCAGTGTGATCTGGTAGATGTCCCAATGATTTGTATGTGATGTAAACGATCAAGGCATCTGGTCCTTTCTTATTTGCAAAACAAAATGTTTTGCTGAACAAAATGTTTGACAATAATGTGGTGTCACAGACCTATATTGTATGAAGCAATATGTTGTTCAGCAGCACCTTTTTACCTTGTAACATACTTGGATTTAAGGCCAACAAATACAAATTGTAATCGCAAAGAGAACATGACATCAACATAAACAAAGATATTAGAGTTTGCAGAATCCCAGGATGTCCTGCTAAAAATTACATTATTTCCTTCCATAAGCAGGGCTTGGTGCTTACCAGTCCCCCAAGGAGCTCATGTGCTCCTCAGCTAAAATATTTCAGAGCACACAAAGAACTTTAAGGGTGCAATTAAAACAAACAAAAACACATCTGATTTATTTTTTAAGTCACAAATGCAACTGCATGATTGCCCATACATATGGTACATGGGCATGTGGGTGGGACACATTTCTTGTTCTTCACAGCACACGCAACTGGAGATGAGGCAGGACTGTGATGATTTGATTATAAGGAGAAGGACTGCAGGATGCGTAGGTGGAGTCAGTCTCTGATAGGCCAATACATGATTGACCCCACCATGATGTGACATGGATGCAAAGTATATTTGACTTGCAAAGAATGTTAAAAGCCAGCTTCGGAAGATTCACCTCATGATGACCACACTTGATCAAAGAGACCAGGACATGACAGCCTATCCATGAACATGTGTGTGTGTGTGTGTGTGTGTGTGTGTGTGTGTGTGTGTGTGTGTGTGTGTGTGTGTGTGTGTGTGTGTGTGTGTGTGTGCGTGTGTGTGTGTATGTGTGATAGGGTTCTGTCTAAGAAGAATCATTTATTTTGCAAAATACATGTGGAAACAACAATGTGAATAAATTTGGTGATTTGGATTTGTGATGTATTAAAAATGTTCCAACCAATTGGAAATCTTCATCACACTTACTCACTTTCACTTTAATTTGTTGTAATAAAGGTAAGCAATGGGCTGACCCGGGAAAGTTGCATTCTGGATTAAAACTCAAATCATTTGCTATCTGAATCATTTTTTATCTTCCACATGCTTCCACATCCAATTGTACAAACTGAAACACTATTAACAGTATATAGCACAAATCTTCTGGAAATAATATTATCCACACTGATAACAAGGTTTAAACTGCAGCTTAATTTTGATTGTAAAACATTTGAAGTCTTAAATGTAGATGCCCATAGTGAGTGTGTTGCAAAGGAAAACAAATGTTAATCGCACCAAAATCACTTTTTCATCCATTCAGTATTTTAATATTGAAATAACATGAGGTTCCCATTGAAGATCAAACTGATGATTCATTGCTACGTTATCATACAATTCATGAAATAAATAAGTGAAACTAGCGGAAAATTTAGGCCATACACTGTGTTAACTGACATTGAACTATGTGGACAAAAAACATAAAAACTGTACTGTCTCATGGTATATATATGGAAAAAAAACATAAAAAATTATTGATGAAATATTAGCTCTTAAGTCATCTTGCACTCATCCTGGTGTCAAAATTACTAGAGTGGAACTGTCAAATGCAATGAATGTGATCGCACTGGTGTTCGCTTAATCATTCTCTTTTTCTTGTTTCCTCGGTTGAATCTTCCGGTGCAGCTTGGAGTCGGTCCAACTGTGGTTTGTTGGTGCTTTCAGCTGAGGAGGACAGAAACGGAAGAGAGATTTTTGTGTCTTTTTTGAGTCAATTTTTTTCTGTAAATTAAATTCCCTGTTTTGACAGTTTTTAAGTTGAATATTTTTATTGAAAAAAGCATTTGACATGACAATGAGCATGCAGTTATGTGGCATTTTGATTGTTTTGTTCACAGAGAGGGAGAAAAGAAAAAGAAAGGATAAGGAAAGAAATATTTATAAATCCAAGGAAATGTGACAGACATGTGGACTAGAGGCATAAGGAGACAAAGCAACAGTGACATAGCACAGCTTGTGACCTGTACAGTCGGGTTGTACAGGTATTCAATAATAATGTTATTGCTGATGAATAATTGTGTTTTGTACCAGAGTGATGATAGTGTAGACAAATTGTCACGGTTCTGTTACATGGCTCCATGTCTGTAACACGTTGACATATGGGGATTATATTTATACATACAGAGGGGGAGAAACAAAAAGACAGAAGAAGAAGAGAACTAAAACCATAAAGAGAACCAGGTTGTGTAATGTACATGTCAATAAAGGCAACGGGATGGCAAACAGAGCAACAGCAACTTGACTAGTTCTTACACATGGTTTTAACATTAAATTAGAGAGCTTTTAATCTGATATACGAGCCCTAAAAAGTTTGATTGTGCTGTGGTGAATTTTCACCTTGTTGGCATATGAATGAAAGCTTTGACCCACAATCACCCTCACCCCATGCATGTAGAGAACGCTCAGCTGTACAGTGTTCCTGATCTTTTCAGCTTTTTGGACATACAGTGGGCGATTCCTGATTGGTTGGAACATCTGCCAGGGTTCAGATTATTACATTTTTAATGAAACTGAAAATGTAACCAGGATGCTCTTTTATGGTGTTTGAGGGACTTTTCCTTTTGCTATTCAGCAACTGACTAGAATGTGTCCTCAGTTAAAGATCAGATGGGCTCCATCAACAAATCTGCCATGGAAAGATCAAATGAAGAAAAAACCCTGCAAATATTGACAAATGACAGCCAATGATGAGAAACAGCACAGGGAGAACTTTTCTCAATTTAATGGCGGAATGCTGGAGGCACCTTTGATACTAAAGATAATAGTCTGTTGTGTAGTATTACTACAATCCAATGAATTATTACCACATCTGCTGAATTTCAACTATTTTGTGCTGCCTATTGTTCTTTGTTTAGAGAATGGTGGATGAATTACTTTGATCAGTTTCAACTTATTTCACATAAAATTGTGTTTTTTTATTGCATCAGTACCAACACTTACAGCCATGTCTGAGGCTAAACATTTTGAAAATATTATGGTTGGGCAATCATCTTATGTAATGTATGTGGGGCTTCTATTTAAGTACAGACTATTTAGTAAATGGGCTGAAACAAAGTATCACAAGAAAATATCAAAATGCCTCACCACAAACTTGTAAAATGCTGGGTTAAAAGATAAGAAAAAATGAGTATTGATCATACTCCAAGAGGGAAACTGTAAAATACAGATACATTAACAGAGAGTTTTTTTCTGCACATTCAAAACCACCGGCAGGATGTAATGGAATTTGATGTGCTGCTCAAATTCACGTTTCATTCATGATTTGAAAACAGCTTCTAGTGCCAGACTCTACAGATACATCTTTATGTACAAAGACACATCTAAGAACACATCCAAGAAAAGATGCAATTGAAACACTTCCACTTTAACTGAGGGACATTTTCATCATTCAATACTGACACTTTGAACATGATTTAAATCTACACTACACTATGCTTTGACTGTTTTCTTTATTATTCATATCTATTTTCCTGGCATTTGTTAAAGAATGTTTACTCACAGGTTTTGGATCCAGCTGATATCAAACCAGCTATTGTACCAGCCCTGAAAGTTAGAGTCACATACATCTGCAAACCTGGTGTGGTTGCTGCTTTTAAATGTGAAGGTCATATTTTAATATGAAAATAATGAATCTGGCAAAGGTCAGCATGATTTGTATGTGATGTAAATGATGATGGCATGTGGTTGGTGCTCATTTGCAAAACAAAATGCTTTGACACTTTTTGTCCTGTCCTTGTAATGTGAGGTCAAAGGCCTACACATTTTTATAGTAGTATTGCACATTTTGTTCAGTAGCAGTTATTAAAAATGCATTTAGAAACCTAACATAC
This sequence comes from Genypterus blacodes, assembly GCF_046128005.1. NCBI lineage: Eukaryota > Metazoa > Chordata > Actinopteri > Ophidiiformes > Ophidiidae > Genypterus > Genypterus blacodes. Next base: position 5,764,771 of record NW_027466864.1, on the reverse strand, counting down.
GTGGTTGAAAGTGTTGGTACTGTTTCAATAAAAAATGTCTCTTTCGTTTTCTCCCTCAAACAAATTGAAACAAAAGTAATTGGTATCCACCATTCTTCAGTCCATATTAAAGAGAACTTTTGATACCATATTATTTTAAATAAAACAGATGATCCTGCTGACAATGTTCTGTTTTTTTCAACAATTTCCCTCAGGATAAATTAAGTACTATCTGATCTGATCTGAAGGATCAAAAGGATTTAGAAGGAATAATTCATTGGATTGCAAACAATTTTCTTTCATTGGTCTCACAGGTGTTTGCAATCATACAATCAAATAATGCTTCATCCTCCAGGATGCCACCCAGGGATTCCTAGAAGGCTGGATACTCTGGACTGCTGGTCAGTGCATTGGCAGTGAGAGCCTTCCAGCCCAGTGACTTGAATACATGTAGAGGCAACCCTCTTGTTCCCTCTCGAGAACACTAACACAGTTGCGCTCAGCTGGGGGCTTGTGAGTATCTCTCACCCTGGGCTACTCCAGAAAAGAGAGACAGAGATGAGAGAGAATACAACCCCTGTGCTGTGCGTAGAGGTGAGCCCAACTATATCTAGTTGGTGCTGCCCCATCTCGCAGATCAGCTCCTGTTCCTTCTCTGCCAGACAGGTGACATTCCACATCGCAAGAAACAGTCTGTGTCCAGGTGGTCTGCATAGCACCTGATTCTCACACCTATCCCTCTGGCTGTGTCCGGTCAAGCCTCATGGGTCAAGGTCCCCTCTGAGGTGCCATGTTTCCGGTTCATACAGGCTCCATGAGTCATCGTAAGATATGCACAATGACAAAAGAATAAAAATATCAAATTCAGAAGAAAGGCACTGACTCTACACTCACTCTTGTTTTCTATTCTATGGAATTTAATTTTTCGAGATGAAAACTAAATATATTTTAAAGGTGATTGTCACCTACGGATCTTTGTTATGAACAAACAAGATTAAACATCTAACATCAATTAAATGATTCATGCATGTAAGTAGGAATGCACAACAGAGTCTTGATATGTGGGAAACTGATGGACAGATATTTTATTTATCTGGACACATTGGAGGATTTACAAACCTCAAAAACACTCAGGTTTGGTGTTTCTCTTAAACAGCAAGCTGGTGCTTTAACATGGAAATGAGGGATCTAATAAAAGGTCACCTGAGATGACACTTGACCAACTTTGACATTTGGTTATATAATGGCTCTCATAGACAGCATTTTGCATCGATATCTACTAAGATACTTTATTTTGACTGAATTTTAAGGCAGCATCATATGTATCCTTAATCAACAAGACACTCCCATTTCTTGCAGTGTGTTTGGGATCATTATCATGTTGGAAAGTCCTCTCCTGCTAAGCGTCTTGAGACAATGACTCATCTTTTCATTCAGTATTTGGGTATACAATGAGAAGAAAGTGTCAAACTAAATCTTGGTCTTGATCACTTGCACTCAATCAGCCCCATATCAGCACACCTCCACCTCCATGTTTCAGGGTCAGCACTGTGCAGTCACTGCTAGGCTCGCCCAAATTTGGTTTCATCTAACAATGTGCGCAGTGCTGCCAATATCAATCAGGCTCCTTTTTATGTTCTTTGGCAAAGTTTAATCTTGCAATTTTGTGCCATTTTTGAGCAATGTTTCAATGGTTCTCTTCTTGAATGCCATCACATTCAATATCCACAGACACTTTGTGCCATATCAGTAGCACTTTCCAGTTTGTATTTTAATACAAGATTGTGTGAATATCAAATTGGGGGCGGAGTCATTTGCTGAGGATGGCCAATGCATCTTCTGATATTGGTAGAATGGCTTTTCCTAAGGTAGGAAAGGTGCGTCTGTGAAGGTGTGTCTGCAGAGTTGGTCGCAGCTGATTGGCTGATCCAGACAGCCCGCAGATTTCTGAGACGTTCCATCTGGCTGGCTGACAGCTCACAGCGTCCTCTGCTCCCCTCCCATTTTACAACCCAGGCTCCTGTGATTGTTGGGGTATTTGACCCTGTTCTGGGATATAGCTGTATATAGTATTTGCGTAGTGGTTTGGTGTTTAATTGTATGTATTTTTATTGTTGTTAAGTGTTCCCCTAGGTCAGGTGGTAACATTAAAAACTAGGTTTCTTCTTTGTTTGTTTCTCTTGCATCCCAAGAGGGCTACATCGAATATACAGTTCATAATTTCTAATAATATCATTAAACTATTATGTACTAGTATACATTTCTAATTATTTGTGTAAAAATGAAATGCACGCAAGTATATAATTTGTCTCTAAATACGTAGATGTCAGTTAGCAGTGTTTTAGTTGGTTTTAAAAAATTTAAGGAAATTATGAAAAATGTTGTTTAGAATTATTCCATTATTTCTTTTTCCGATATTCCTATTAATAATAACATATAAAACCACAGTGATATCAAAACCAAATATGTCACATATTTGGAAGAATGGAAACTTTTGAAATTATTCATAAATTTAAAATGTAGCAGTCACTGTACTGTACTTTCGTACTTGTGTACTTTATCCTGAGTATAGAATTTTCATGTTATTTTTTGATTTGTGTCTTTACAGTCTTGTTAATATCACCAAAATGAGAGCCATGTCACCAATTTCTTGGATGCTGCTAAAGGAAAGTACTCACGAGTATAAAATTCAGAAGCTGAACATTGAAGTCTCAGGAACTCACACAGACAGGCAAACAGCTGTGAGAAGTGCTCAGTGCTGTTGTTTCTATCTTAAAATCAACACTTAACACACACACATGGTGGATCACAAATAATTCTCCGGGCATTTACACTTTGCATTAAAATGAGACCTTGTTGTCTTGATAATGTATCCAAACTATGAGAACAGATGGTGTAAAAAGGGCCAGAGTGACTGAATAGAGCCTAAAGCCGTCCTTGTGGTGTTTTTCTGTTGTGAACACAAAATCCCTTGTGTTTTTACAAATTTTCAGCAAAGATTGTTGTCCTTGCACTATTTCACTAGTTGACAACTTCTTTGGTGATTTTTCATTACTGATGAGTCCCATCATGGTTGTCTCCTCAGTGAAATTGATGATATAGTTAGAGCTGGATTTGGCAGTGCAGTCCAAGGCAGGGCAAGGCAAGGCAAATTTATTTGTATAGCACATTATCAGACACAGAGGTCATTCAATGTGCTGCACAGAAGATCAAAGAAGCGGGTCAACCAACATAGAAAATAAAAGCTAAAAAAAGATAGTAGTATGAAGGTGCAAGAATAAAGATTACATGAAGGCAGAGGTGAACAGAGCACTTTAAGCTTCTTTTAAAGCCAGTTACAGTTTGGGCAGATCTGATCTTCATTGGGAGCTGGTTCCAGTAGTGGGCAGCATAATAGCTGAACACCATTTCACCATGTTAACTCCCTGTTTTGTTTTGTTTTGTTTTGTTTTACCAGCTCCTGCAGATCTTAGACGTATCGGGCTCATACACATGAAACTTCTGAAATTTCTGAAAAGAATTTAGGGCCAAGATCATTTAGTGACTATAGACAATAAGTAAAACTCTGAAGTCAACTCTGAATCTGGCTGGAAGACAATGTAAAGACCTGAGAGGAGGAGTAATATGCTCTCTTCTTAGTTTTAGTAAGAACCCAAGCAGCAGCATTCAGAATAAGTTATAGCTGTCTAATGCATTTAATTTGGTAAACCTGAAGCCTGTGAGCCTGTGAACCCTGGAAGATAAAAATGTATGCATAAGTTTCTCTAAATCCTGGTTAGACACAAGGTCTTTGATCCTTGCTATGTTTTGAGATGCCAAAACGTAGATATTGTTACAGCTTTAATGTGGTCAGTGATATCAGCTGTGCAAATGCATCTATTTATGCTTCTGGACACACCTTCAGTGATGTTCCTGAAATCTAAATTGTATAACCCCTCAGCACCCTGTGATAATCCCTATCTCAATCCTGTGCCAGCCTGATATCACTGCTCCTCACTGCTGAAGAGGCTCTCATCCTGAAGTTGCTGTAGTAGTCATCGATGAGGTCTCTAAGATCCCCCATCCATGATTTCTGACACAGGTAAAACTCTGTGTCGGGGTCCTGAAGGGGCACTGGTGCTCAGTTTGGTGGTTCTTTTGTTGCCAATGTGGACTGACACTGCGTAAGTCCAAGACACAGATGAAAAAGTAGATGTTGATGTTGATTTCCAAAAGTTCCAAAAGCCAACTGTTGACAAAAAATGTTGTTGAATGTGAGTTTGATGATGAGGTTGTATTCTGAACTGAGGACAACGGTCAACCTCTTGCCTTTGTTTGTTGACTAGAGGGGGTCGAGCCAGTCAAAGCACTTCAAATTGATTGGGATCACTTCTGCAGGGTGATAGTCATTCAAGCAGTCCTGCAGGTGGCTTCATCAACAACAATATAATGGTGGTTGTCTTAAAGCATGTATGGAGGACTGCCTGGCTCAGAGGTTTGTCTCTCATTGCACATTTTGGTCTGATACAGATAACCCATGCTGCATAGTTAGACATGAATTTATGACATCATCATCATCTAAACATTTGCAGTCCATAGAAGCCTCTGTTGGATTGAATTTATTCAATCGCTGTCAGGTGGGGTTTTCATGACATATGGACTTAGGGCCAAAGTCATAATGATCGCAAACATTTGTTCATTTGTAGCTTTATTTATAACATCTGTTCCTGTTGTTGTTGAACGGTAGTCTGTGAAATATCAGTGCAGTGGTTCCTTAGGTAAAGGCCTACTACACAGGGGGGGCGCGGCGCGGGATCGGAAGATCGCGATATGAATCAGGTAAATGACTGAAAAGAAAAAGGGGGGACCACTGAGTTAGTGCATCTAGAGTAGACAAAGCAGGCTGGAAAAGGTGGGCCCTTGGATAAGTCGTGCAATTTGTGATTTAAAGACAGTATTGAGGTTAAACCATGCTGGAGACTAAATACTTAAATGTTTGACTGGGTTTCCATTTCTGCACTAATGTTCCATTTTTCTCTTTAATTCCCCCAAATCAATGAAGAAAAGTATTTTTAAAAGCCAGCTTCTGCTGTATATATGTAGTAGCACTTAAGTCAAGTCAAGTCAGTTTATTTGTATAGCCTTAATATCACATACATTGTCTCAAAGGGCTTTACAGACCCACAAGATCAGGAGAATTCTCGACCCAGCCCAAAGCTCTCTAGGAAGACGAGGAAAAACTCCAGAGAAAACCTCAATGGATAAGGAAACAAGGAAGAAACCTCAGGAGAGGCAATTTAATGAGAGATTCCCTCTCCACGAATGGCTGGGTGTGCAATAGGAACTTCCTGTGGGATTTTACAGAGGTACAAAAGGCATGCAGGGCAGTACACACAAAAGTCAAGCATTGGGAAATAGCATGCAAGACAGGGACGAGGGAGAGGGAGAGAGAGAGATGACGAGAAAGGTAAAACAGAGTACATTGTAGTCCTATATTTTGCGAGTGTCTCTCTTAGGGCAGCGGTTCATGCAGGTAGTTGAGGATGTTGCAGGGGGTGGGGGCAGCTTGGCTCAACTGCTCAAAGGTTAGCAAGCATGAATAAATGTAAGTAAATTTAATGCTAATGTCTGCTAATAGTTGTGGTAAACATACAACGACGTTGAGGTCATTCTGTGGAAGGTCGTGCTTTCACAGGCAAATGAGGAGTGATGTGAAGGTCATCCTGTGGTTTCCTCTTGCATTCGAGAAAAACCAAACCCTTTACACATTCAGGGGAGGAAATCAGAGAGATCTTTGGGGGCAACAAATCAGTTTTTAATGGGCCAGTTTTTGTGAAACTTCACATTTTCTATTGTGTGTTCACAAACATATCAACATAACTGATGATAGAAATAAATAAATAATTAATAATAAAAAGATGATTGATCCGAAATAATGCAGCATAGATTGGACATTCGATTTATCTTTAGCCCTTCTAAAATGTGGAGTTTTTCCATAAAGACAAACTCTTCTTGACTGTCACAGTGGAGAAGCTGCTGCTGCAGCTCTCCTCCATATGGTTTGATGTGTGGTCGTCTGGATTGCTTGTGGAACCACTTCTTTATAGCTGACTCCACAGTTACAGATGCATCTTCCTCAGGTGAACCATCCAGGGATATCATCATTGGAGGAATTTGATCAGTGCTAACATCAATCTTTAACTAACACATTTAACACTTAAAGTAGGTTTAAGCTTATTGGTTAACCACTAAGGTTGTTTGGACTTAGTTCTTGGTTATGGTCTTTCACTGCCTATAAAACATTTTGGCTGTGATTTATCCGTTACTCATTCACATTGATTGATTAAAATTCTGAATTATAGTTCATTACTTTTTCATCAGTTATAAAAAGGCATTCTTACTCTTATTCAGCATTGTGCACACAATGATACCAAACAGCAAAGTGTAATTTTCTTCATTTAAATGGTGCTGCTTGAAATCAATCATGGCAATCCCATGATTTATTGTCACTTCTAATGGGAATCAACAATGTTTTTACTTTTGTGCTGTAACCCCTGAGCACTGGGTGACTTTGTGCAGTCGGCTGGATTTGAATATTTTATATTTGGATAGCTTTGAATGTAAAACATCTGGTTCAGTTGAAGTTTGCTGCTGTTTTGATTGTCCTCCCACTGTGCAGGTTCAATGTTTATGTTCTTGCTGATAGGATAATCAAACAAAGCAGCTGTTAGAGTAGCAGAGGTCATGTGGTACAGAGAAATAAATTTGTAGCACATGGAATAATTGAGATATTTAATTAGATTTGCTTTGAATTTGAGAATAAACTGTAACTGGAGCATGTGAAGATAATCTGATGTTTCCCACCATACTCTGGCTTCTTAAACCAGCTTCTTAAAAAGGTAAGCACTGATTTCATACAAATGTAAAACAGCAATCTGCTGACATTTCTGCTAAATAATTCCAGTTTTCACATTAAAATGTAGTATATGTATGCATCTCTTTTTACCTTCCTTTTTATGCCTTCAATAAATTCTACTTATATACCAGCATGCAACCTTTCAGAGAAGAAAAGGGGAAAATGGAAAAAAGGTTAAATCCCACCAAAATACCCACCCCAACAGCCACACAACCCGGCATTTACACACCGCATCCTGGCCCACCTGTAACAAAGAAACACATAAACGAGAGATCTATGAATAAGTGTTCAAAGTATAATATTCAAAATGTTCTTCTAGTTTTTGATCAGAAGTGTGATTTTGAAATAATCTATTCAGTGGGGCCTGTGGGCTCCTGCATTCCAACAGTTTGGTTACCAAACAAATAGGTTTTACTTTCTTTCATTATATAATATCAATTCACCCAGCTACCCTGGAAAGTTTGGTATTCCACAGGGTTCTGTGTTGGGCCCAGTACTCTTATTTGCTCCCACTTTGAAAAATAGTTTGTCAGTTTGGACGGTACTCAATTGTATTTCCATGTAACTTTGACTATGGTCACTTCCGATGCTCCGCAATGGCGTAGAATCTGGGGCGTGACGAGGACCTAACATTCAGCAGCCACAAGATCAATATTACAAGGGTCGCAAATTTTCATATCCGAAATATAACCACAATCAGACTGTTGCTTAGAAAGGCAGATAAAAAAAATGCAGCATTTTCAAAACCCTGCAGAGAGAATCTTGACTAAAACGTGTACATTTGAGCACATCACTCTAGTTCTAGCATCACTACATTGGCTTCCTATCAGTGCCAGGGCTGATTTTAAGGTCTTACTTCTTACCTATAAGATACTACATGGCCTGGCTCCAGTGTATCTTTCTGATCTTATTGCCACTATGCTGCCATTATGCTGCATACTGCTGGAACCAGCTCCCAATGGAGATCAGATCTGCCCCAACTGTAACTGGCTTTTAAAAAGAAGCCTTCATCTAATGCACTTTCATGTCAAGTCAATTTTATTTGTATAGCCCAGTATCACATACAATGTCTCAAAGGGCTTTACAGACCCACAACATCAGGAAAATTCCTGACCCTACCCAAAGCTCTCTAGGAAGACGAGGGAAATCTCCAAACAACAAACAAATCACCTCGGCTGTGTGGGAAACGCAGTGGTGAATAGTTACCAGGTCTAGGACCTTACAAACAGCAGTCTGTGCCTTATTCTCAAGATTTCAAATGATACAGCCCTCCACCTCTCAACACAGTATTATTACAATTACAGTAAGAAGCAGTCAAAGTACTAGAGCCACCGCTAGAGGCGACTGTCAAATACCAAAAAGACATAGCAGCATTCTATGTCAGAGCCTCTCAGGAATGGAGCAACACACCTTAACACTGATGAAACAGCACCACCTACCGTTCATTACCCACATAGCTAAGAGCCTGGCTCATGAGCAAACAGTCCAAACACCTAATCAGGTTTCATGTTGTGTGTTGCTCTGTTGTCTGTGGGTTTTCATCCAGCCCTGTCTTGCTGTGTTGTCAGCTTCATGTGTGTACACGGTGTTGTCATATTTATGTTAGTATATAGTGCAGGTACTGTCTGTATATGTGTTTCCTTGTTGTCTGTTAGCTTCACTGTCCTGTTATGTGGTAATGTGTGATCATCCTTGTGTTTGTATGCTATGGAGTCAACTTTATGTTAGTAAAATGCAAGTACTGCCTATGTCTGCATACTATGTATAGATTTTATCCTCACTGATTTTAATTTGAATGCTTGTATGCACATCTCTTTGACTAGCTACCTGCTCAGGGACTACAGAGGGAAATGAGCCTCTATGGCTAACTCCACATGTGCTCTGCCCCTGTCTAGCAAACTAACTAAATAAATAATGATTGAGAGCCACCTGTTGACAAAGTTTTAGGCCCCAATGTTAGCCGGCAGCTAAGCCTTGGCAAAATTTATTCTAGTGGTCTGGTTTATCTCAACACATTCTGTATCTGTATCAAGTACAAGTACAAAATGAAAGACTGTGGTAATTGATGTGTCTCTATAGAATGAGCTACACAAGCAGGTCAAATAAGTAACAGGTGTAAGTGTTTTGGGACTGCACAGGTTCCATCATCCAACTCTCCATCATTGTCAGGTCAGTGTGTTTCCTCTGCAGGTGAGCAGTCACCAGGCATCAGTCCAGTTCATTGCCTTGCTGACACAGTCGAACTCACAAAGGAGCTAAGAGGAGTGGCTGAAGACTTGCATAAACTATTTGCATCTGGTTGGCTACAAGAAGTGTCATAGTGTAACTGCCGAACCAATTGAGGAGGTGGTCTCAGTCACATTGGGATCAAATCTTCTAGTAGTGTAATGTAATGAATATATTTCTGAAATGAAAATAATATAAAATGAACTTAAAACTGTAAGTAAGTGCTTGAACAGTCAAATCAAATACATGTCTACATAGAATAAACGAAAGCAGTAAAATAAAGGCCTGCTTTGTATGTGATGTAAACGATCGCGGCATCTGGTCCTTTCTCATTTGCAAAACAAAATGCTTTGAACTTTAAACATAATGTGTGACTCTCAGCAATACACTACTTGTGGTTTTTGTTACTTGATTCTAAGGCCAAGAATTGTATACTTTACAAATTACAAATCACAAAGAGAACATAATCTCAATGTAAACAAAGATCTTAGAGTCAAACTTTTCTGCAAACCAAGTGCGATCTGACAGATGTCCCAATGATTTGTATGTGATGTAAATGATCTTGGCATCTGGTCCTTTCTTATTTACAAAACAAAACAAAATGTACACATTAACCTACATTCTGTAAGTATGGCAGGAACATGACACCACTCACAAATACTTGTTCATCATCTCACTAACACAATCCATCTATTGTGTTAGTGTGTATATGTGTATGATGGGATTGAAGTGTGTGTATATATATACATTATTTGCATCAGTCTATGTAAGCACAGGTTATGTACGCCAGTCTAACCTTGCACCTAAATGTGTGTAATCTATTCTAATTTTACCTGAATTATCAGCAGAATTCTCTCACTGAAAATACTGATTGGGAATTTCTCCACTCAAGACACCCACAAGTTGTGGAGGAAAACTGTCTGAAGCCCACGACCCCGCCTTTAAAAGACATGTTGCTGTGTAGAAAGTTGCCAGGATTACACCATGTATCATTCATCAACCTGAAGTAGGTTGACCACAGTTCGGCAGGAAGGCCTATGGTGTCCTTTGCAGTGGAATGTGGAGTTAATTTACCTTATGTACAAAGTCTTTTGCTGACAGTGTGCACTGGTGTGTGTGTGTGTGTGTGTGTGTGTGTGTGTGTGTGTGTGTGTGTGTGTGAATACAACTTGTACTTGAACTCATGTAGTAAAAACATTTATTCTGTTCTTATTGTCTTTCCTTCTCTGCGTTCCTTATGCTAGTGGTCTGTTAAGCGTGTAACAAAATGGAAAAAATGCCACAGTCGTTGAAATTAGTTTGTCAGCTGCTCCGGTCTCCACCTTGCTGCCATATTGGATAAGAACAGAGCTCCGACGGAGGAAACAGTGAATTATGTTCTAAGTATTTCCCTGGATCCTAGTCAGTGCACAGCTCCTTCATCTTCCATCTATTCCACAAAGATCTCTACCTCAAAATGATCGATGTGACCAAAAGTGTCTTCGTTGTGCCCGCTTTGGGCACCGGGTCGGAATTAGAAAGTTATCACAGCTTTACACGGGTACTACTTCCTGTTTTGGTTTTAAAAAAAAAAAACACTAATAACCATAGACTGTGCTAGAGGTTTATTTTATTTTGAGATATTTGAGCAAGTAACTTGTACACACATCTCTTTTCACAAATGATACATCACTATTTAAGAAAACTCCAACTTCAAAAACTCAAACTAAGTCATATTTTAGAGGCACATATATTGGAAGGCTATTTATTTTGAAAGGTTCTTTCTTCCCTCCTAAGATCATCACACCTCCACCCTTGGCCACAACATAACAGCAAAGAACACAAAAGTACAATAAACTACTATAATATGAAATTGAACCAATTTTAAAATGTTTCAAAGCAAAATATATGGACAAATGGTTTATCAAAGGATGCCTCACTATTCAAAGAAAAAAAATACAAAAGTTCAGATCTGTGTAGCTCCTTTATGAAGTCAGACTTCAAAACATTTTATTGATAAGAATACATTCCAGAGAATAGATTGTCACCAATGACATGTCTCAGAGCAAAATAAAAAATCCAGTTATAAATTGGATAAAGGACTTTTTGAACATTTTTGGATGGAAATGGGTATGGCCTATGCCAATTTATGCTGCTATTGGCTGAAGGCACCTCACGCTTAGCCAGTTATTAACCATTGGGCGTTCATAATTATTACACCCCCTCTTGATTGGAAAGTGCTTCTTTTTTATGTGTGGCAAGATCGCATCCACCTCGTCCATCATCCACTTTCAAATTGGAAGCATTTTAAACTAAATGAAATATGTGAAAATGCTGAAAAGACCTGAAGAATGAAGACAGAAGGGCTGAGGAGTGTCTTAATGGTTTCTGTACTTCAAAGAATAAAGAAGTCACAAGCAGTTGGAGTGAACACTAGAGCTCAAATCCTTTGATGCTGTCGTTTGTTTATAAATAACAGGTGCAGCCAATGAAGCATAGACACATAGCTGAGTCAGTCTGAGGGCAGAACATCTTAAAATGGGTTAGACCATGAGAAATGGAAATTTAACATTGGGCTTGATGAGAACATTTCAGGACCTGAAACTTTGCCTGAAAGTATGAAGAAGTTAGAGGGACCTGAAGGCATGAAGTGCCTGAAGAAAATTGGAGTAGGTTTGATTGGGGATTTTTCATCTGAAAAATGCTCAATATTTTGTATGAAGTATGAACATCAAAAGTCATAGCAATAATGTCCTGAATATTCTGAACATGTTGTTCAAGTGTCGTTTGAGTTCCACGTCATGATTTGACCCCTTATGCAGTTGTAACATTGTTGCAGTCATACTGATATCACAATTACTACAGTGAAACAGTTGCATACAATTTAAATGAATGTGACAACACCAATGTAGCTTAATCATTCTCCTTTTCTTGTTTTTGAGGTTGTATCTTCCAGTACAATGTGGAGGTAGTCCAACCGCGGTTCATCAGTGTTGCGCTCAGCTGTGGAGGAAAGAAAAAGTAAGAAGGTATGTCTTTGTCTCTGTGTAAAATAATCTGTTTTCACTTGTTCCATATAGTTTTACCACTCAGTAAAATAACTTTTAACCTGATATAGGAGCTGGGTTTGAATTGCTGGATCCACCAAGTCAGCATCAGTCTGAATCTTCATCCTCACAACGGCCTTCACTCTTGGAACTGAACAGTCCAAGAAACATGAAGTTACAAACGAAGTAGAGAAATGTTTCTCTATAGAGCCTTAATTAAGTTGTTTGTGCTGTGAATGTTCACCTCCTTGGCAGATGAAAGTATTCATATTACTGCAGGAATCATCATCCCATTGATGGAGCGAATTCTCCACCACACAGTGTTGGTTCAAATTTAATTCACCATTATCTGGAGAATTATCTTGCCAATTTCTGAAAAGGCTTGTGCTGTCGTCTGCCCACTTCCAGGGTATTCGGTACAATCCAATCCACACGTTACCAGTTAATATTAAAGACATAACCTCATTGTTCTCCTGGGCGTTCTCGATCAGTGCAAGATCTGTGTGATGCTCTCTGCAGTATGCCTGGGCATCCGTCCATGACAGTAAATCTGTGATGAAAGTATAGACTTTGGGTCCTGGATTTGCATCTACAATACAAAGATAATGATTGATTTAATGGTTTCATGCTCTATAAGTTGACACCCAACACAAAAAATTCAATAATGCATGTGTGTACTTTATCATGTATCTCTAAGGGTTAAAAGACGTCCCTTAACAATAATTGGGCTTACCAGTATAACAAAGAAATTTTGATTCTGCTGTGTTTTCGACATCATTCCATGTTCCGTCCAACTGTATCAGCGCATATTTCTGCAGTGCTAGATAAAAGTTTGGGTTACCTAGAGCCCAGTTGTGATAGCTGGTTTGGCTTGTTTCACCAGTCACTGACCATCTCCAGGAGTTCACATCATTGCCCAAAGTGTTCTTCCAGGCTTTGGGGTCATCTGATAGTCCAATCCATGCCGATGTGGTGTCCAAGCTTGGCCTGCTCAGTTTGTTAATGTCATCCATGCTTTTAAAGGTTGCCAGGTCATGATAATACTCTTTGCAGTAATGTCTTGCATCAGTCCAGTTCATTTGTAAGTTGACATAGTGGTAAAATTGATAGAAGTGAGAGGAGGGAATGGAAAATCCTGAAGATTGATAAGAGAAGATGAAATTGGCTAAATCTGTTATTTTTCTTATGATTAGAAGAAAAATCAGCAGAAAACATCTTTGCAAAACAGTTTTAATAATGCCATGTTAGCCCATTTACTACAGCTTGTTTTTTTAACCCTTCAACAGGTTTAATTTGTTTCTATTTTAAGAGTCAATGAATACAAATAGTTGTTTGCATGGAATATATCTAAACATGTTTACAGTACTATGGTATGAGTTGGTATGGTATCTGTTGTAATGTATATGAGACTTCTCGTAAATGGGCTGAAACAGATCAAAATCCATCACCATGAACTAAAATAAAAAGCTGCTTCACTCTTACCAATCAGGAGAAAAATCACAAGAGTGTTATGATCCATTTATGGTTTTTCTGCAGAAGAAGTTAAAAAAATAATGAAACTATAGATCACATACTAAGACAGAAAACACTGTAAAGTACAGATAGTAGACACATTAAGGCTGGAAACTTGTTCTTCCTTTTTTCTGCAACATCAGAAACGCCGTTCATAACCAACTCACATTTTGAAATTTAATCTTCAGGCCAGGCATTTGAAAACAGTTTCTAGTGCCAACTCTACGGATACATCACTATGATCAAAGACAGTCAAACATCTAAGAAAAGAAGCAACATTAAAACCTTTTCTCAACCGAGGGACACTGACACGTTCTCTCTCAAATCAAATTCATGTCTATATTGAATCAATAAAAGCAGTTCTATTACAACATGAACACACGCAAACAACATACATGAACAGCAAAACAATGAATTTTGTGTTTTAAGAAATGTTACAAAAGCAAACTAGTGAGGCGAAGTCATGACAGAAGATGACATATTATTGGATTACCAATTGAATGTATGCTGTGTTTTATTTTATCCAACCTATAAATCATACAAAATGGAAAGATGTCTTATCCACCTGCTAATTTCCTGGCAAATGTTAAAGTCTGTTTACTCACAGTTTTAAGATCCAGCTGATATCACGTTTGAACTCTTTGTATCAACCCTGAAAGTTAGAATCGCTCACACCTGCAAACCTTTCTGCAAACCTTTCTGCAAACCTTTCCACCAGCCCGGTGCGATTGCTGCTTTTAAGTTGGAGGATATCAAAATAAAGGCATGCTTTGAATGTGATGTAAACGATCATGGCATCTGGTCCTTTCTTATTTGCAAAACAAAATGTTTTGAACTTTAATCCTGTCCTCATAATGTGTGAATTACAGCAATACACTAGTTATTGTTCTTTGTACTTGATTCTAAGGCCAATTACAAAATCTAATTACAAATCACAAAGAGAACATAAGCTCAATATAAACAAAGATATTAGAGTAAAACCCTTGTGCAAACCCAGTGCGATCCCAATGATTTGTATGTGATGTAAACGATCAAGGCATCTGGTCCTTATTTGCGAAACAAAATGTTTTGCAAAACAAAATGTTGGGCAATAATGTGGGGTCACAATTCTATAATGTATGAAATACAGCAATACATTGTTCAGTAGCATCTTTTTCTTGTTACAATAATTGCAAATTGTATTTATTTTAATTATTAATAAAAGATAACACAAGATCAACATAAACAAAGATATCAGAGTTTGCACTCGGCAGAATCCCAGGAAGTACTGCTAAAAATGACATTATTCCTTCCATAAGCAGGGCCTAGTGCTTACCTTTTCCCCAAGGAGCTCATGTGCTCCTCAGCTAAAAGATTTTGGAGCGCATGAAGAACTTTAAGGGCACAATGAAAATTTATCAAATACTGCGTTCTTCCTTAATAAAGTTCACACACACACACACCTCTGGATCTATTTTTTCACAAATGCAAAGAAATGTTTGCATGTTTGCCCATACATATGGTACATGGGCATGTGGGTGGGACACATTTCTTGTTCTTCACAGCACAAACTGGAGATGAGGCAGGACTGTGATGATTTGATTATGAGGAGAAGGACTGCAGGATGAGAAGGTGGAGTCAGTCTCTGATAGGCCAATACATGATTGACCCCACCATGATGTGACATGGATGCAAAGTACATTTGACTTGCAAAGAATGTTAAAAGCCAGCTTCGGAAGATTCACCTCATGATGACCACACGTGATCAAAGAGACCAGGACTAAAGACATGAAGGCTCACCCATGAACATGTGTATGTCTAAATTGCAATAATGTTTCAATATGCAAACAAATTGCTAAATTAGTGTGGAAACAACAATGTGTATACATTTGGTGATGGAATTGTGATGTTTCCAACCAATTGGAAAACTCTGCCACATTACCTTAATGTGTTGTTACAAAGGTAAACAATGGGCTGACAGAGTATCAACCCAGTTAAATTATATTCTGGATTAGATCCTGAATCATTTGCTTGGATTTATTATCTTCCACATGCTTTGACATTTAATTGTACAAACTAAAACACTATTCCACCCCTCTCACAAATTTTATGGAAATGATTAAAGACATTATGCTTACAGAAGTTTAAAAAGCAGCTTCATTTAGTTTGAAAAACGTTTGAAGTCTTAACTGCAGATGCCCATGCTGAGTGTGTTGCAAAGAAAAACAAATGTTAACCTCACTGAAAACCCTTTTAATCGATCTGTAAGTATTTTAATATTGAAATCACAACTAAACATGAGGTTCCCAGTGACATTGGACTATTTGGACATAAAAATTTACAGGCTCATACATTTAAAAAGATAAATAAATAAAATATTGGATGTAAAGAACATTGTGTGCCCTGTGTCGCACTCATACTGGTGTCACAATTATTACAGTGGAACTGTCAAATACAATCTCAATGAATGTGATAGCGCTTGTGTTCGCGTGATCATTCTCTTTTTCTTGTTTTCGAGGTTGAATCTTCTGGTGCAGCTTGGAGTCGGTTCAACTGTGGTTCGTAAGTGCATTTAGCTGAGGAGGAAAAAAAACAAAATGTAAGGAGATTTTTTTGTCTTTTTCTGTCCATAAAATCTCATGGTTTGACAGTTTTTACATATGGTTTTAACATTAAGGAAGAGAGCTTTAATGATGATATAGACGCTGGGTTTTCATAGTTGGATCCATCATGTCAGCATCAATCTGAATCTTCATCTTCACAATGACCTTCACTTCTGGAACTGATCAGTCCAAGACACGAAAGGTTACAAACCAAATAGAGAAATGTTTTTTTTTCTTCATAGAGCCCTAAATAGGTTGTGTGTGCTGTGGTGAATGTTCACCTTCTTGGCATATGAATGAAAGCTTTGACCCACAATCAACCTCACCCCATAGAGAGAACGCTCAGTGGTACAGCGTTCCTGATCTTTTCAGCTTTTTGGACATAAAGTGGGCAATTCCTGATTGGTTGGAATATCTGACAGGTTTCAGATTATTTCATTTCAAACTGAAAATGTAACTAGGATGCTTTTTTTAATGGTGTTTGGGGGGCTTCTCCTTTTGCTATTCAGCAATAGTGTAAAGTGTGCCTTCAGTATAAGATCAGATGGGCTTCATTAAGAAATCTGCCATGGTATGATCAAATGTACAAAAAATACGCATATATTGACGAATGACAGCCAATGATGAGAAACAGCACAGGAAGAACTTTTCTCCATTTCACGGCTGAATGCTTGTATCACAACAATCCAAGGATTTCTTACCACTTCTGCTGAATATCAACAATTTTGTGCTCACCATTCTAATTGGTTGAAGAATGGTTAATAGATGGATAGATGGATGGATGGATGGATGAATAACTTATTTCAGTTTCAACTTATTTCAGATAAATTGTGTTTCTGTTTTATTGAAACAATAATGCCTGCATCTTATGTAATGTATGTGGGGCTTCTATATGAGTAGTAAATTTAGTAAATAAAACATTCCATCACAAGAAAAGATCAAAATACATCACCACTAACTTATGAAATGCCTGGTTAGAAGATAGAAAAAATTAAAGAATAGATCATATTCCCATATTCCAAGAGGGAAACTGTAAAATACAGACAGACACATCTGTCTGAAGGTTTTTTTTCTGCACATTCAAAACCACCATCAGCATGTAATGGAATTGTGATGCCGCACATAGTTGCCATAGTTCAAGTTCATCTCCAACTGACATTTTGAGATTTAGTCTTCAGGCCAGGCATTTGAAAACAGCATCTAGTGCCAAACTCTACAGATACATCAGTATGTACAAAGACAGCCAAACATCTAAGAAAAATAACCAATTGGATCATTTTTTTTAGCTGAGGGATATTTTCATTGTTCAATACTGACACTTTGAACATGATTTAAAACTAACTTAGCTTTGACTGTTTTCTTTATTATTCATATCTATTTTCCTGGAAATGTATTAAAGAATGTTTACTCACAGGTTTAGGATCCAGCTACAACAATTGAACTCTTTGTACTAGCCCTGAAAGTCACTTACACCTACAAACCCAGTGTGGTTGCTGCCTTTAAATCAGGTCGCCATATTTTAATATTAAAATAATAAATCTGGCAAAGGTCAGCATGATTTGTATGTGATGTAAATGATGAGGGCATGTGGTTGGTGCTCATTTGCAAAACAAAATGCTTTGACACTTTTTGTCCTGTCCTTGGAATGTGAGGTCAAAGGCCTACACATTTTTAAAGAAGTATTCCACATTTTGTTCAGTAGCAGTTATTAAAAATGCATTCAAAACCTTAACCTTCAACCTTACGTACTTGGTTGTAAGGCCAATACAGATGTGGTTAAAAGTGTTGGTACTGTTTCAATAAAAAAAAAAGTGCGCTCTTAGTTTTCTCTGAAATAAATTGATACAAAAGTAATTGGTACCTACCAATCTTTATTCCATATTACATAGAACTATTAGATGTACTATATGATTTTAAATAAAACTGATGAAAATGGCCTGGGCAAAATGATTAATACCCTTTAGAAGGAAAAATTAATATTTGGATTGCAAATTATTTCCTTTCTCTGTCTCACAGGTGATTCCAATCATATAATCAAATAATACTTCATCCTCCAGAATGCCACCCAGGGACTCCAAGAAGGCCGGATACTCTGAACTGCTGTTCAGTGCATTGACATGCAGAGCCTTCCGCAGTCACTTATCGTCTTGGCCAGGTTCAAGCCAAACATGCTGGAACCCATCTGATCCAAACAAATTTCATTTGGTTTCATCTTACAATGCGCTCAATGCTGCCAATATTCATCAGGCTTCATTTCATGTTCTTTGGCAAAGGCAAGTTTGAAAAGAATGGGTCCACTGATTTCACAGATCTTAAATTTATCAGGAGGGAGTTCGGGGGCTACGACTTCAAACGTGCTGTCACCTTTAGTTTTTAGCCTGGACTGAGGAACCAACAAAGAGCTGTGATCAGGGGATCTGAAAGCCCTCCTGGTGACATAAGGCTATAAATGTTCCAAAGAGGGTGTTTGGTCATGCAGAGCTCTAAAAATGAAAACCAGAACCTTAAACTGAACTCGAATCTTAACTTGTTCAGATAATTTCCTCATCTTGTTGTGCCATGGTGTTCACAGGTTATTTTACAACCTTGTTCATGCAATCAGCCTTAATTGGAAATCAGGCGTAATCACATTTGTTGCTGTGGCAACAGGTGTCCTCACTTTTGTTGCATTGAATTTGTACTTTGGGGCCTAAATTTTCACTGGAGTCTGTCTAACCTGTGTGTCTTTGATCATACATAGGAGATCATGCCCTGCACTTCAAAAGTACTACTAAAAGTGATAAAAAAAGATAAAATTCCTGTCTTGTTTTATACTGTATGTACATATATATAATATACCACACCAACAAGTATATTTACAAATTATTGAATGACCCAAACCCTAACCCATAGAAAAACAAAGTAAAAATAGAATATAATGACATGAAATGTGATGATATTTTCTACATTAAGAAACCTCATAGTTAATTTCACATTTATACAAAAGTCCAAGTGAAACATCAAATGTGTGAAATTGTGTAGTATTTGATTTGTCATATCTGTTGAGAATGACCTTAATCCTCTATCATTGTATACTACCGCAAGCTTTAAAAAATCTTGTTTGATTTTGTTGTCCCCTTCCTACTTGGCATCAAGATTGATCAAACACAAAGCTTCTTCCCATTGTATGCAGGCCTAAACCTATAGGCGATATGGTATCATTTAAGGCTAACCACACACAGACGTGGTGGATTGACAAGTAATCTGATCCCAAATCATTCAATGAAGCATTTAATGCAAGCATTTATTGCATTATAATGAGACCTTGCTATCTTGTTAATGTATCCCAGTAATGAGAACAGATGGTGTAAAAAGGGCCAGAGTGACTGAATAGAGCCTATAGCTGTCCTTGTGGTGTTGTGGTTTTGCTGAGGTGAACACAAATCCCTTGTGTTTTTACGAATTTTCAGCAAAGATCGTTGTCCTTGCACTATTTCACCAGTTGACCACTTTTTTGGTGTTTTTTCATTACTGATGAGTCCCATCATGGTTGTCTCAACAGTGAACTTGATGATATAGATAGAGTGGGATTTGGCAGTGCAGTCCAAGGCAGGGCAAGGCAAGGCAAATTTATTTGTATAGATTAGATTAGATTAGATTAGATTAGATTAGATTCAATTTTATTGTCAGTGCGGAAGTACAAGTACAAGCCAATGAAATGCAGTAGCATCCAACCAGAAAGTGCAAAAGTGTACTATTATATATACAGAATACAGAATTTATACAGAATATATACAGAATAAACTATATACATTATATATACTATATATACTAACTATAATTATAAATTAATAAATATGTAAATAAATAGTGCAAGGAGTCTTACTGCAAAACGGAAGTGAAATGGAAATGGAAATGATCAGTGCAAACAGAAAGTTGTGCAAATTGCAGTGGAGTGCAAGATGATGATAGAGGGAGGATGGAGTTGGGTGGGGGAATGGAGTAGAGTTCAGCAGGGTCACCGCCTCGTAGAAGAAACTCTTCCTGAGCCTGCTGGTGCGAGAGCAGAGGCTTCTGTAACGCCTGCCGGATGGGAGGAGGGTGAAAAGTTTATTGTTGGGGTGGGATGAGTCTTTTATAATGTTCCTGGTTTTGCCCAGACAGCGTCGACGGTAGATCTGTTCAATGCTGTCCAGTTGTGTACCGGTGATCCTTTGGGCGGTTTTCACCACCCGCTGGAGTGCTTTCCGGTCTGATGCGGAGCAGTTGCCATACCATACTGTGATACAGTTAGTGAGAATGCTCTCTATGGTACAGCGGTAGAAGTTCACCAGGATCCTGGGACAAAGGTGAGCTTTCTTAAGGCTCCGAAGAAAGTAGAGGCGCTGTTGCGCCTTTTTAACCAGGGTGGAGGAGTTTATGGACCACGTGAGATCATCGGAGATGTGGATGCCAAGGAACTTGAAGCTGGGCACACGCTCCACTGCAGCTCCGTTGATGGAGATGGGGGTGTGTGCATGGCTCCTGGCCCGCCTGAAGTCCACGATGATCTCCTTGGTTTTCTTGGTGTTGAGTGCCAGGTTGTTGTCAGCACACCACGTGGTCAGGTGCCGTACTTCCTCCCTGTAGGCTGTCTCATCGTCGCCTCTGATCAGGCCTATCACCGTCCTATCACCGGCCTATCATCATCTGCAAACTTAATTATGGAATTGGAACCATAGATGGGAGCGCAGTCATTGGTGAATAGGGAGTAAAGGAGAGGGCTCAGCACGCAACCTTGTGGCATGCCGGTGTTCAGGGTGATAGTGGAGGAGGAGAGGTTGTCTATCTTAACAGACTGGGGTCTGGCTGAGCTTGGATATCAACTTGGAGGGGATCACAGTGTTGAATGCTGAGCTGAAGTCAATGAACAGCATTCTGGCAAAACAGTATGGGGTGTCCAAGTGTGTCAGTGTGGAGTGAAGTGCCGTGGAGATGGCGTCCTCAGTTGACCTATTGTGGCAGTAGGCAAACTGGTGACGGTCCAAAGTAGCAGGCAGGCAGGGTTTTAAGTGTGAGAGGACCAGCCTCTCAAAGCACTTGGCGATGATGGGGGTGAGGGCAACAGGACGGAAGTCATTCAGAGCCGTAGCGGTGGAGTGCTTCGGCACTGGCACGATGGTGGCGGTCTTGAAGGTAGTGGGAACAACTGCTTGGGCCAGGGACAGGTTGAAAATGTCCGCAAACACACCAGCCAGCTGCTCTGCACACGCTTTGAGCAAGCGCCCAGGTATTCCATCGGGGCCAGCTGCCTTCCGGGCGTTCACCTTGCTCAGGATGGAACAGACCTCTGAGGTGGAGAGTGTGAGAGGCAGATCATTGAGAGGTAGATCTGCCTTGGACATCACCTCCCTGTTTTCCCGGTCAAAGCGAGCGTAGAAGTGGTTGAGCTCGTCAGGGAGGGAGGTGGAGCTGGTAGGGGGCACAGTGTTGGGTGGTTTGTAGCTGGTGAGTGTCTGTATGCCTTGCCACATACGCCGGGGGTCAGAGGAGTTGAAGTGCTCTTCAACCTTCAGTTTGTAGCCATGTTTGGCCTGTGAGATTCCCCTCCTCAGGTTGGCCCTAGCTGAGCTGTAGGCCTCCCGGTCTCCAGACCTGAAGGCTGCATCTCTGGCTTTGAGCAGAAGGCGAACCTCTCTGTTCATCCAGGGCTTCTGGTTGGGGAAAGTTTTTATTGTTTTAAGTGATGTCACTCTGTCCACACATAATAGCACATTATCAACACAGAGGTCATTCAATGTGCTGCACAGAAAATCAAAGAAGTGCCTTAACCGCCAGAAAATAAAAGAGCTAAAAGGGATGAAGGTATGAAGATCTGATCTCTATTGGGAGCTGGTTCCAGCAGTGGGCAGCATAATAGCTAAATGCCATTTCCCCCTGTTTTTCTCTGTTCAACTCTGGGCACCAATAACTGACCAGCTCATGTAGATCAGACATATTGGGCTCATACACATACAATTCTGAAATTAATTTAAGGCCCAGACCATTTACTTAGTTTTTAGATAACGTTTGTTGTGATTTGGCGCTATATAAATAAAGTTGAATTGGATTAAATAGACAATAAGTAAAACTCTGAAGTCAACTCCGTATCTGGACCGGAGAGAGTGGAGTAATATGCTCTCTGATTTAGTTTTAGTAAGAACCGGAGCAGCAGCATTCAGAATAACTTGTAGCTGTCTAATGGTCTTATTTGGTAAACCTGTAAACCCTGGAGTCCTGTGAGCCTGTGAACCCTGGAAGATAGAAATGTATACATAAGTTTCTCTAAATCCTGGTTAGACACAAGGTCTCTGACCCCTATCTCAATTCTGTGCCAGCCTGATATCACTGCTCCTCACTAAGGGGGATCTCATCCTGAAGTGTCTGTAGTGTAGTGTCAGCGAGGAGGTCTCTAAGATCCCCATCCATAAGGCATCCAAAATTATGCCCAGATTTTTGACACAGGTAAAATTCTGTCAGGGTCGTGTAGGGGCACTGGTGCTCAATTTGGTGGTGTCAATTTTTGTCAAGAAATCGGTCGACCTCTTGCCTCTTTTTGTTGACTGGAGGGGGTTGAGCCAGTCAAAGCACTTCATATTGACTTGGGTCACATCTATGAGGTGATGTCTCTCAAGCAGGACACAGGTCGCGTTATAAACAACAAAGAATATAAATTATAAGGTTGTCTTGAAGCATGCATGGAGGACTGCCTGGCTCAGAGGTTTGTCTCTTATTGCATATCTTGGTATGCAGTCTGATACAGATAATCAATGCTGCATCGTTAGACATGCACTGAACTTACAACATTGCTGCCTCTGCAGTCTATAGAAGCCTTTCTTGGATTGAATTCTTCTCAAAGTATCTGATTAGTATCAGATACTTTGTATCCAATCGCTGTCAGCCGGGTTTTCTTGACATATGGACAAAGGGCCACAGTCATAATGATTACAAACATTCTTAAATGTTCATTTGTAGCTTTATCTGTGTCTGTTCTTGTTTAATTGTAATCTGGGATGTATCAGTTAGTGCATCGAGAGTAGATGGAGCAGACTGGGCCCTTGGATAAGTCGTGCAATTTGTGATTTAAAGGCAGTAATGAGGTTAAACCATACTGGGGACAGAATACTTCCATGTTTGACTGGGTTTCCATTTCTGCACTAATCTTCCATTCATCTCTTTACTTCTCCCAAATCATTAAAGGAAAGTATTTTAGCTGCTATATCTGTTGTAGTGTTCAGCGAAAACTGCTCAAAGGTTAGACCCAAGCATGAATAAATGTAAGTAAATTTAATGCTAATGTCTGCTAATAGTCGTGGTAAATACACAATGACGTTGAGGTCATTCTGTGGAAGGTCGTGCTTTCACAGGCAAATGAGGAGTGATGTGAAGGTCATCCTGTGGTTTTGTCTTGCATTAGAGAAATACCAACACAAACATTCAGGGGAGGAAATCAGAGAGATCTTTGGGGGCAACAAATCATTTTTTAATGGGTCAGTTTTTGTCCTCCCATCCCAAACTTTGGGTGGATTTTAAACAACTTCGTGAAATTTCACATTTTCTATTGTGTGTATACAACCATAACTGCATAACTGATTAAAATTATTACGAATAAAAAGAATAAAAAGTGATTGATCAGAAATAATGCAGCATAGATTAGACATTTGATTTATCAATATGCCTTCTAGAATTTGGAGAGTTCATCTTCTATATTCTATATTCTCATCGTCTCCCTCACTGTCACAGTAGAGAAGCTGCAGTAGCTTTCAGTAGGTTAAGGTTTATTAATAACCCTCTAAGGTTGTTTAGACTTGTTTGTTCTTGGTTATGGTCTTTCACTGCTTATATAACATTGCTGCTCTCTTATTCAGCATTGTGCACACAAAAACAGCAAAGGGTCATTGTGTGCACCACATTTTCTTCATTTAAATAGGCTGAATGGCTGATTATAAGAATGAATACACCTGTGATGCTAATTGAAGAAAATAGTCATCTTAAAATCAATCACCACAATCCCATAATGTATTGTCACTTCTAAGGGGACTCAATAATGTTTTTACTTTCGTGCTGTAACCCCTGAGCACTGGTTGACTTTGTGCAGTCAGCTGGATTTGAATGATATATTTGAATAGCTTTGAATGTAAAACATCTGGTTCAGTTGAAGTTTGCTGCTGTTTGTCTTCCCACTGTGCAGGTTCAATGATTGTTTTCTTCCTGATACACACAAAACAGCTGTTAGACTAGCAGAGGCCTTGTGGTACAGAGAAATTCGTTTTTAGTATATGAAATAAATGAGATGTTTGATTGGATCTGCTTTGATTTTGAGAATAAACTGTAACTGGAGCATGTGAAGATGATCTGAAGATTCCCACCATACTCTGGCTTCCAAATCCAGCTTTCTAGAGCCATGATCAGCACTGATTTTATATAAATGTATGTAAAACAGCAATCTGCTGACACTTCTGCTAAATAATTCCAGTTTTCAAATTAAAATGGAATATATGTATGCATCTCTTTTTACCATTTATTTACAGCAAGGCAAATGAATGAGGCGATACTTCTTTGTATCACAGCAGGAGAATGAGCGTCCAGATAACATTATTGCTCCATGTATTTCTATCCTGGTTTGACTGTCTGTTTTTTACTGCAACTCTTCGGCCTGGTTGATTTTTCTTCATAGTTTGCACTAATCAGCCAGGTGAAATCCCACCAAGATACCCACCCCAACAGCCACACAACCCAGCATTCACACACCCCATCCTGGCCCACCTGTAACAAAGAGACTTATAAAGGAGAGTTGTACTATTAAGTGTTCAAAGTATAATACTCAAATTATTTGTAAATGTTCTTCTAGTTTTTGATTAGAAGTGTCACTTTTATTTTGAAAGAATATATTCAGTGGGGCCTGTGGGCTCCTGCATTCCATACAGGGTTATGTATTGGGCCTATTACTCTTTTCACAATCCTCAATTGTTTCCATAAATCACAACGATCACTCTAGGATCTCCAACCTGTAGTCCTGCCCTTTAGCTGTTAAAGGCTGGATGATAACATTTAAAAACATTTCAAAATTTCAAAATTGAAATGTTGATCTTTGGACCAAAGAAGCAACAATTTGTGAGCCTTTTAGTTAACTTTGACAATGGTTCTATCCTATTCTCCTTAGCAAAGCTCCTTATTTTAGACAAATCAGAATTAGGAATCTTATCAGAAAGGTTAAAATTTCAATAAGAATTTTCTTATTTACATCACTATTCAGCCACTTGAGACACTTGCATCTTCGAGACAGAATGACAATTTGCAGCAACAAATACATCAAACAAGGATGCAGCAGGATGTGTCCACATAGAAAGCATGTAGTTTGGTGAATATTCAGTTTTGTCTTGTAAACAAAACTGCATAGTTAGCTATGACAGCTAAGCAAAACATGTTGCTATTCACATCATGACACCTTGCCTGGGCACAAGCCAGCCAAATCAATCTCAAGGCAGCAAAAACAATAAAGATCCTTGATGAGAAGCCATACTGCTACTATCAGAGGATCTACTGAGCACACTAAGAAGCAGTCGGACCACTAGAGGCAGCAAACACCAAGAGGACACAGACAGTCTTTCTATGTCAGAGCTTCTCAGAAATTGAACAACAAACCTTAACACTGATGAAACAGTGCCACCTACCATTCATTATCCACACAGCTAAGATCCCAGTCCATACACCTAATCAGGGTTCATGTTGTGTGTGTTCTCTGTGGTTTTTCATCCAACCCTGTCTTGCTGTGTTGTCAGCTTCATGTGTGTACACAGTGTTGTCATATGGGCAGGTACTGTCTGTATATGTTTTGTTGTTGATGTTGATGTTGATGTTGTTGTTTGTTGATGTGTTATCATCCTTGTGTTTGTATGCCATGGTGTCAACCTTATGTGAGTACATAATAATATGTTAGACATACTGCCTATGTCTGCATACTGTGTATAGATTGTATCCTTATTGATTTTTATTTAAATGCTTGTATCCACATCTCTTTAACTAGCTACCTGCTCAGGGACTACAGATGAAAATTAGCCTCTTTGGCTAACAAACTATGGCACAAATGCTATACATGTGCACTGTCCCTGTCAAACAATCTAAATAAATAAATAGGGGCCCACTGTTAGCCGGCAGCTAAGCAGTGGCTAAATTGATTTCTAGTGGTCCAGTTCATTGCCATGGTGACACAGTTGGACTCACAAAGGAGCTAAAAGGAGTGGCTGAAGAGTTGAATAAAAAAGCAATTTGCTTCTGGTTGGTGAGCTGAAATTATAACACCTTAACATTCTGACTTCGGTATTTTTACTCTGAAATCCTCCTAATAATCACATTTCACAGAAAATTATTTATGTCTTTATGTTTATTACAACACCAGAAACTACAGAGCAGAATACAACAGTTTGGTTCATTTCAGTGGTACAGTGATGTCCAGCAGCACACTGACACACTCATCTAATTCTGTGGCCTCTTCTAGCACTTACAAGAACATCTTTAGTCATTCTTATTCATTATTATTTGTCATCTTTGTGTGACATCCATTCATGCTGTCGCTGCTGTTTCACAATATTCCCTTATTTCATTATACAAATAAAAAATTGGTCATCTTTGTTGAATCAAGCTTTAAACAAATAAAATGTTTGGTGACATCAGAGAGCATCAACATCAGCAGTGAAATGTTTGTTTCACCCTCTGGCCTGAGATTAGTATAAAAAACACATTTAACTTACTAGATATTTAGAGATGCTGGAGAAATCTAATTGTAGCATTTACAGTAAATAGTAAGAAAAGTAAGAAAATGTATTCATTGTCATCACAAATAAGAAATGCAGGAACTTTGTGAACAAATCTCTTCTTGTTTGTATAGAGACCATTACCAAACCATATTATATACTAAAACAAGAATATGAAACACACACTGATAGCTATGAATTACACCCTGAAGGTATTACCCTGAATCTATTGTAGGCTCATATTGGCAGTCAGCTTGGCAGTTCTTTATAAACACATCACAGAAACACGGCAAACCTCAAAATTGTTTTAGACAATAAAGAGTTATTAGCATAAATAACTCTTTATTTAACCTTGGAGAGTAATCAGTAGAGATCATTACCAAACCATATATTAGACTAACTAACTGTCATGAATCTATCATAGGCTTCTATGGGCTGGACTTGTTATATTACCTCCACCAAGCAGGTGAAGTTTTGTGAAGTATCGCCTCTCTCAGCTCGTAGCTGTGTCGTCAGCGGGTCTTTATGAATTACCTCCATTGTTATTTTAAGTTGTTGCATTTCTCCTGGAGAGGTTCACTTGTGTTTTTACTTTCTTGCTTGGGCTGAGTCTTCCAGTGCAGCGTGAAGTTCGTCCATCCCTGCTTCACCAGTGCTTCTTGTAGCTGAGAGAGGATAAAGGAAACATTGTGCCTTTTCTATTCTTCATTTGTCTTGACTGAAATATATGGTTTCATGTCTTTTTTACACAGGAAGTAAAGGAAGAGAGAGAGAGGAAGTGAGAGAGTTTTACTTGTTGTAGGATCTGGGTGTTTACAGCTGAATCAGTCATGTCAGCATCAGACTGAATCTTCATCTTCGCCATCATCATCGTCCCATTCCTCTCGTGTCGTTCTGGAAAATCCAATAATAATCACAACCCAAAGGAATAAATACTGTATAATATTTCCTTGTTCCCAGAAGAAATCAAAATAAATATTCATTGTTTTTAAGTGAACATTTACTGTACCTCCTTGACAGATGAAGCTAAATTCATCGCTACATTCTTCGTCCTCCCATTCATGTCGGTCAGTCTCGGCCATACAGTGCTGATTCCAGAAGAAGTTGTCTGGACGTCCATACATCATGTTTTTGAAGGAGCTGCTGCTCTTGTCTGACCACTTCCATGGCACTCGGTGCAGGCCAATCCATGCGTCAACTGGTGATATCTGGGCCACTTGCTCATTCTCCTGAGCGTTCTCGATGGTAGCCAGGTCTGTGTAGTGCTCTCTGCAGTATGCCTGGGCATCCGTCCATGACATTGGAATTACAATGAAATTGTAGATTTTGTTGTTTGATTCATTTTCTACAATGTAAAAATTCAACCATTCAGACTTTTTTTAAAGGTGGATGTATACACCACTCATTTTCAATTTGCAACTTCAAACTTCACAAAATGCAGGTCAGTAGAAACCCTACTTTTGTCAGCCTCACTCAAATGCAGTTGCTAGAAATTCATTTTTGTCCATATTTATCATGTTTGTATTTGTGTTGCTCTTTGCCTATGGCTGACCTGTTTATGTCTTGTAATACAAAAAATGTCTTACCCATATAACAAATGAAAGATTTTAGTTCTGGGCAGTGGTCATCAAACCATATTCCACTGCTTGCCGTAATTACACAAACCTCAATTCCACCCCAATAATCTGGTTGCCCTGGAAACCAGTTACTGTAATTGGTTTTTCCCGTTTCCCCATCTGTTGCTGACCATCTCCAGGAATTGGTATCATCCCCTAAACTTTGCTTCCACACGCTTGGGTCATCATTGAGTCCAATCCAGGCCAGTGAGGTGCCCTCCTTAGGTCTTATCAAACGGTTTATGTCATCCATGCTTTCAAAGGTCGCCAGGTCCTGGTAATTTTTTCTGCAGTACTGTTGAGCGTCGGTCCAAGTCATTCTCAAGGCGATAAAGTGATATGGTTGATAAGGGTAAGAAGATGGGAAGGCAAATCCTTAAGGTTGATGACAACATTTAAAATTAATAAATAAGCAAACAGACAAATGTCACAATTCCCACAACATTAAATTATTCTGTAAAGTCAACTGAAGTCTTACCAAGAAGAAGGAAAATCACACAGAGTTTACAATCCATTTCTGTTCTCACTGTAAATTGGAAGTAGTTGCCACCAGTTACCTTGACAACAAAGAAAAATTAATAAAGATTCTAAAAGAGAGTGGTCAAAAAGCAATGATAATCAAACCATGTTACAAATTCTCTGGAAACTGATAAAGAAAGTGTTGCAGTTTGAAAATGCTGTAGCTGAATGAAACAAAACAGTTTACATTCACAACATTTCAACTATTGGCAGCAAAAATGTAAAGTTGAGGACCTGAATACCTGCAGGGAAAGGGTGCTTACCTTAGTAAGAAACATCTGCTGTTGCTGATAAATGTAGCAAGAATCGGTTTAAAATGCAAAGTAGGAATCTCATTTCATTGGTACATGATGTAAATCTCACAAACGTCACATTTCATTGGTACATGATGTAAATCTCACAAACATCACATTTCATTGGTACATGATGTAAATATGTGTGAGGTTTGCTGACATTTCACTTGAGTGGCCATCCCCTCCTGTACCCAGATTTGAGATGGAGATGAGGTTTGTCTTGTTATCTCTTGTTATCTGGGTCCAGTTACTGAGATCTAATCAGCCATTCAAAGCATTTCATATTGATTGTGGTCACTGCTATGGGGCGATAGTCAATCAAGCAGGACACAGGTGGCTTCATCATCAACAATATCATAGTGGTTGTCTTGAGGTATGCATGGAGGACTGACTGGCTCAGAGAAGTTTGTGTTTTCATTTGGCAAGTGAGGAGTTGTATCAAGGTCATGTTGTGGTTTCGTTTTGCATTAGAGAAATACCAAACCCTTTACAGATTCGGGGCAGGAAATCAGAGAGACCTTTTGGGGCGAGTAATTTATTTTCTAATGGGTCAGTTTGTGAAACCACTTCTTTACAGCCGCGTCTTCCTCAGGTGAACCCTCCAAGGATATCATCATTGGAGGACTTTTATCGGCGCTAACATAACTTTTGTCAGTGTTTTGCCTGTCACTCATTTACATTGATTGATTAAAATTCTGAATTCATATTTACTGTCTGTTATGCAAAGGCATGTTTCCCCTTTATTTGAGTTGGGGGCAAAAATATCCATGTCCAGTGTGGTGCACACAATGATACCTGAATGACTGATTATAAGATTGAAGACACCTGTGATGCTAATTTCAGAAAATAGTCAGCTTGAAATCCATCAATACAATCCCATCATTTATTGTCACTTCTAAAGGGAATCAATAATGTTTAAACTTTTGTGCTGTAACTCCTGAGTACAGGTTGACTTCGGCTGTCAGCTGGATTTGAATGCTATATTTGAATATGAAACATGTGACTCAGTTGAGGTTTGCAGCTCTTTTGGTTGTCTTCCTACTTTGTAGATTCAATGATTATCTTATGCGTAATAGGAAAAACAAACAAAACAGCTGTTAGAGCAGCAGAGGCCATGTGGTACAGAGAAATGAGTTTAGAGCACATGGAATAATGAGATATTTTCAACAAAGAAAGTCTGAACTGCCTGATTTTGGAATTTATTGAAAGTAGTCTGAAAAACCCTCTTCCAGCTGTTGGTTTGAAAATCAGGGGACAGAATAAACTGTAGGATGACCCTCAGAGACGGCTCTGTTACTGATCTATGTGATTCTATGGACTTAGTATTGGTGATTATTGACTCATGTTGTTTGCTCGAAGTGCAATAAGCAATGTTAGCATCTGGCTCATACACTGTATGTGTACGAAGGGGTTTTGTTCAACATGAACATGTCATTTCGCATGGCAGAGATCAGATATCTCTTAATTAGTCTTATTCAACCACTGTCTTTGTTAAATCTTGATGTACCTTCATGTGGCTTAGTGCAGTGAGAGACAGCATGTATTCTTGTTTTGTATTACCTGACCAGGCTGCTACATAGTTACTCTGCAGCAAATCACGTGTTTGTCTTTATTATTCTGTTTTTATCTTGTCTCCAAAACTGCATAGTAACCTATGACAGCTAAGCTAGACATGTTCCTATTCGCATCCTGAGTCCTTGCCTGGGGACAAGCCAATAAAAACAACCTCAGGACCCTTGAATCTCTGTAAAAAGAAACAATAAAGATCCTGGATAAGAAGCCATACAGCTACCATCACTGCAGGATCTACTGAGCTGGGATAACATGGTTACAAACAGTAGTCTGGGCCATGTTCTGAAGATTTCAAATGAAATGGCCCCTCCATCTCTCAACACTTTTATTACAGGAAGAAGCAGTCGCTCCACTAGAGCCGCCGCTAGAGGCGACTGTCAAATACCAAGAAGACACAGCAGTTGCCATCATTCTATGTCAGAGCCTCTCAGGAATGGACCAACACACCTTAACACTGATGAAACAGCGCCACCTACCGCTTATTATCCATACAGCTAAGAGCCTGGGTCATGAGCAAACAGTCCAAACACCTGATCAGGGTTTATTATGTGTATTGCTCTGTTGTGGGTTTTCATCCAGCCCTGTCTTGCTGTGTTGTTAGCTTCATGTGTGTACACGGTGTTGTCATATGTATGTTAGTATATAGTGCAGGTACTGTGTATATGTGTTTCCTTATTGTCTGTTAGCTTCACTGTCCTGTTATGTGGTGATAGGTGATCTTCCTTGTGTTTGAATGCTAGGGTGTTAACCTTATGAAAGTAAAATGCAAGAGCTGCCTATGTTGGCATACTATGTATAGATTTGATCCTCACTGATTTTAATTTGAATGCTTCTATGCACATCTCTTTGATGAGCTACCTGCCCAGGGACTACAGCTGAAAATGTGCCTCTTAGGCTAACTATGGCACATTTACACAAATGTTCAACATGTTTTCTGCCCCTGCCAAACAAACTAAAGATATAAATAATGATTGAGACAGCCAACTGTTGACAAGGTTGTACGGCACAATGTTAGCCGGCAGCTACGCCTTGGCGAAATTGATTCTAGTACTCTGGTTTATCTCAACACATTCTGTATCTGCACATCAAGTACAAGTACAAAATGAAAGACTATGGTTATTGATCTGTCTCTATAGAATGAGCTAAACAAGCAGGTCAAGTATGTAACAGGCATTAGTTTTGGGACTGCACAGGTTCTATCATGCAACTTCTGGCTGGTTAGCTGAAATTAAGACACATTGACATTCTGACTTCAGTATTTTTACTATGAAATCCTTGTAGTAATCACATTTCACAGAAAATTATTTATGTATTTATCTTTATTACAACACCTTACAACACTACAGAGCAGAATACAGCAGTTACACTTTATCATGGGTTTCTATTGGCTGGACTTGTTATATTACCTCCACCAAGCACATTTTGGCTTTGGACTTTTCAGCCCCAAATTAAATTTCCTGGATCCACATGGACTCTCAATTCATGCCACCGATGAAATATCAACTTGATGGAGAAGCTATAACAGCAACACGATAAATACAATCAGTGTTAAAGTGGACACAGTGAAATCCTAGGTTTGTTGGTTTGTCAGTGAGGGGAGGGGTGATCAAGATCTTACCAGTTAAATTCATCAGTGAAGGACTTTGCCTTGGGAAGACAATAATGGATTTACACGTGTATGTAAGCAGTAAATATACAACACAGAAAATTATAGACTGGAATTTTATGTCTGAAAACCGAGGGTCTTTTTATGGACATCTAAAAACCAATCACAACTATTTTCCATGACCATGGTTTTTTAAACAATATATATCCTTGATGTGTAATTAGTAGCTTTATCTCCATCTTCGTCTCTTCTCTCTTCTACTTCCACTGCAGCTTGAAGGTAGTCCATCACTCCATCACTGCTTCATTTATACTGCATCATCGCTTTCTTTTCAGAGAGAGAGAAGAACAAAGCAGCTGATCTAATGTGATGGTAAGGACAGACAGCATCACATAACTACGTTTCATTCATGAATGTCTCTTATCTGCCTCTTTTATTCGTTATATTGAAACACCATTTCCTAGTTTAAAGTTTGTAGGGTTTGGTTTTAGTGGCACTCTGTTCTAACCCTTCACAGGCCCTCACTCTGGATCACTGGGACTCCTGGTTGTGTCTGGCTACCTTCTCCTTCAAACCTTTGTCTGTTTTCCTAAATATTTTTTTCTTTTTTCATAGTTATATTATGTCTAGGTGGGAAGTATCGCCTCTCTCAGCCCTTAGCTGTGTCGTCAGCATGTCTTTATGAATTACCTCCATTATTGTTATTTCACGTTGTTGCATATCTCCTGGGGAGCTTTACTTGTGTTTTTACTTTCTTGCTCGGGCTGAATTTTCCAGTACAGCGTGACATTTGTCCATCCCTGCTTCACCAGTGCTTCTTGTAGCTGAGAAAGGATAAAGGAAATATTTTGCCTTTTCTATTCTTCATTTATCTTGACTGGAATATATGGTGTTATGTCTTTTTCACACAGGAAGTAAAGGAAGAGAAAGAGAGAGGAAATGAGTTTTACTTGTTGTAGGATCTGGGTGTTGATAGCTGGATCAGTCATGTCAGCATCAGACAGAATCTTCATCTTCACTACATTCTTCATGTTTGGAACTAGAAAATCTAATAACAATGACAGAAATACTATATATTTACTTGATTCCAAGAAATCTGAAGAATTGTTGTTGTTTTAGTGAACATTTACCTCCTTGACAGATGAAGCTATAATCCTTGCTACAGTCTTTGTCATTCCACTCATGTTTGCGATCTTCAGCTACGCAGTGTTCTTTTTCATAGTAGTTATCTGGTTGTCCAGATCCCCAGTTTCTGAAGGAGCTGCTGCTGTTGTCTGACCACCTCCATGGCACTCGGTGCAGGCCAATCCATCCATATTCAAAATTCTGGGACACTTGCTCATTCTCCTGAGTGTTCTCGATGGTAGCCAGGTCTGTGTAGTGCTCTCTGCAGTATGCTTGGGCAGCCGTCCATGACATCGAAGTTGAAATGTAAGTGTAGATCTTTGCCGCGTGATTTTCTACAATATAAACATTTTAAGCATGAGAACAGTTTAGGGGTCAGGTTTCATTCAATGCTGAACAAAGTCAATGGAGTTTGTTCAGGAACATCTCCACATCAGCGTTTCTAATCTATGTTGACACCATTCAGACTTTAAGCTTCTTTTAGCTACTGCTAGTTTGAGTGGCTACAGATCATGAGATATGCTGCATTGAAAATCTCTGAGCAATCCACAATGTCTGGATCAGATGAGTTTAATACACAGCTGTTGACTTTGTTCTCTGTTTGTATCAAGCAGAGTTAAGAAAG
The DNA here is from genome assembly GCF_046128005.1 of Genypterus blacodes. NCBI lineage: Eukaryota > Metazoa > Chordata > Actinopteri > Ophidiiformes > Ophidiidae > Genypterus > Genypterus blacodes. The sequence goes on along the minus strand of NW_027466864.1, from coordinate 5,730,444 downwards.
TTAACATTCAGCTGTAATGAAGAAACCAAAGGGACTAATATGAAATACAAGACAGTTTCGAGTCACTTTGCACAAACACATCGAGAGCATTTCTAGTAATTTAGACCCTAGGGGGTCCGCGGAGGTACTGCAGGGGGGTCGCGGAATTTGTGGTTGATTTGACAATTTTTTTTTTTTTAAACCAATTTTTCCCCACAAATTTTAATGTCTTTCAATACACATTAACATACATCCAACATATTGTAGTGAACGGATAAATGGAGGCAGGAGATGTTATCTTTCAGTCAGCAATGCCCACATTAACGACACACAGGAGCTCTCTCAGGCTGGGCACCGGGTCACTCACAGCAGGAGACTAGCCTAGACCCGTCCCTCCAAGCCTCCTGTCCTGTACACAAAGTGGACGACCCGTCTCTATCGCTGCTGTGCCAATCACGAGGCCGCATGTTACAGGCTGAAGGCTTGAATATCTTAGTGAATGCACAATATCAGGGTAGCTATGTTTATACATGGCACTATGCCCAGTTTGATATAAAACCCAATTTTATACACTATATATAGTAGAAGGTCCCTGCTCCATCTCTCCATCAGTTTGGGGGTCCTTGGCCTGAAAAACGTTGGAAGACCCCTGATTTAGAGGATTACTAAAGTGAGCTTCATGTGTGCAACAGCTCCAATACTATACGATGTAGAAATCCAATAGTAACATATATTAGAAGAAGAAGAAACTGGTTAAAATCACACATGCGAACACGTCACCATGTAACATGGCAATGGGATATTTGTCTTGCGTTCCCCTCTTACACACACACACATGCTTTTTTTACAGAGGGATCAGCGCAGGACAGCCATGATACGGCGCCCCTGGAGCTGTTTTGGGGGTTCAGTGCCTTGCCCAAGGGTACCTCGGCAACTCTGCAGCTGCCAGTCCACTATCTTGGTCCAGTCCAGTCACTTTGCACAAACAAATCTTCTCAGAAGATTTCTGGTTATTTAGAGGATTACTGAAGTGAGCTTTGAGCTTGAGCGTGCATGAGCTCCAATACTATACGGTGTAGGAATACAATAATTACATATATAAGTTTGTAAGTTTTAAGCTAATGTTGACAGTGCACTTTGGCAGTGTTTCCATGATGTGAAGATGTGCAAATAAGGTTGTCTCTTCTCATCCCCTATATTTAGATCAGAAGTTAAAATGGAGCAGACTTTTAACAATCTAGTAGCTCTGTAAGAATTACTCATCATCATATCCTCAAATCTCTTGGTGTGACTTCTGACCTGGAGTGATAACCAAATGCTCCGTCTGTAATGAGAGAAATGGCCAAAACAGAGCAGAGTGAAGTAACAATAGCATAACTAACTTCATCTGGAAAAAGAACATTTTGAACCATTCATCCACAGAGTTCAGTTTTTACCAAAAAAATCCACCTCAAGTAGGCTGTCGTTGTTTCATTTAAAAAAGAAAATACAAATAGTGGATGTTTCCATGACCCATCTTTCAATTTGCACCTTCAAGTTGCACAAAATGCAGGTCAATGTAAAATGTCCGCCTCACTCAAATGCAGCTGTAAGAAATTCATTACTGTGCATATTTATCACGTTTGAATTTGTGTTGCTCTTTGGCTGACCTGTTTACGTCTTGTAATAAAAACATTGTCTTACCAGTATAGCAAAAAAAATGTGTGCGACGTTGACAGTCCCTGTCTTGCCATTCACCATTTACTTTCATCCTTGTACACTTCTCTTGTCCATTATAATTATCTGGTTCTCCTGAATACCAGTTACTGTAACTGGTTTTTCCTGTTTCCCCAAATGTTGCTGACCATCTCCAGGAATTGGTATCATCCCTTAAGCTTTGCTTCCACACGCTTGGGTCATCATTGAGTCCAATCCAAGCCTTTGAGCTGCCCTCCTCCGATCTTACCAAACGCTGTATGTCATCCACATTTTTAAAAGTTGCCAGGTCATGGTAATGGTTTCTGCAGTACTGTTGAGCGTCGGGCCAAGTCATTCTCAAGGCGATAAAGTGATACCGTCGAGGGTAAGAGGAGGGGTAGGAGGAGGGGATGAGAAATCCTTAAGGTTGATGACAAAATGTAAAATGAATAAATAAACAAACAACGTAAATGACACATTCAATTATTCTAATATATCCGCTGAAGTCTTACCAAGAAGAAGGAAAATCACACAGACTTTATAATCCATTTCTGTTCTCACTGCAAATTGGAAGAAGTTGCTAGCAGTTTCTATGACAACAAAGAAAAACTAAAATAGGATTCCAAAAGAGAGTGCTCCAACAGCAATCTAAGAATGTAAAAGTGGACGACTTGCACACCTGCAGGGAAAAGGTTGCTGATATACTGTGTGTAGCAAGCATCTGTTTCAAATGCAAAGTAGGAATCTTATTTCACTGATACATGATGTAAATATGTGTGAGGTTTGCTGACATTTCACTCTTCCTTATATTCTAAGGATGTAGGCTAGTCATAGTCAAGAGATAAAGCACTTTTGGATGAAGAAGCCACACTGCTCAGCTTGGTGGTGCTTTTGTTGCCAATGTGGACGGACACTGAGGAAGCACAAGACACAGTTGCAGAGGTAAATGTTGATTTCCAGAAGGAAAGAATGTTTTTGTGGAACGACAAGGTTGTATCTTGAACTGAGGACACTGAGACATTGGTCGACCACTTGCCTCTGTCTGTTAACTGGAGGGGGACGAGTCGGTCAAAGCACTTCAAATTGATTGAGGTCACTTCTATGGGGTGATGGTCATTCAAGCAGGACACAGGTGGCTTCATCAACAACAACTAAACAATGAACACTGAACTTTGCAGTCAAAAGAAGCCTCTCTTGGACAGAATATCCAATCGCTGTCAGATGGGGTTTTCTTGACATCTGGACTAAGGACCACAGTCATGATGATAGCAAACATTCTTAAATGTTCATTTGAAGCTTTATTTATAGCATCTGTTTCTTTTCTTGTTGAACAGCATTCTGGGAAACATCAGTTAGTGCATCAAGAGTAGATGAAGCAGGCTGGAAATAGATCTTATTTTGGATAAGTCGTGCAATTTGTGATTTAAAGGCAGTTATGAGGTTCAACCATGCTGGGGACAGAATACTTTCATGGTTCACTGGGTTTCCATTTCTGCACTAATCTTCCATTCATCTGTTTAATACCCAAAATCATTAAAGGAAAGTTTTAAATCCAGCTGCTATATCTGTTGTAGAGCTCAGTGTTTGACTTTGAAGTTGAGACCCAAGCATGAAAAAATGTAAGTAAATTTAATGCTAATGTCTGCTAATAGTCGTGGTAAATGTACAATGACGTTGAGGTCATTCTGTGGAATCTGGCGCTTTCGCAGGCAAATAAGGAGTGATGTGAAGGTCATCCCGGTTTTGTCTTGCATTAGAGAAATATCAAACCCTTTACACCAGGGGTGTCAAACTCAGGCCTGCAGTGTAATTATATTTGGCCTGCGAGATCATATCAAGTGTCTATGAGAGCTGGCCCGCCAGGATATAACACAAAACTCTACGTACTCAGGGCCGAGTTTACACGGCAATTTTCAATTTTTTTTCCATAAAGACAAACTCATCGTCTTCTTAAATGTTCTTAAAAGAAGCTGCTGCTGCAGTGAGCTGAAACTGACCACTTACAGTATAAAACTCTGAATATTCTTGGTGATGACAAGAAGAAGTCTCGGTCTTTATTTTGAAACTATCTATTCAGTGGGACCTGTGAGCTCCTGCATCGCACCAGGTTGGTTAGGCGTCTTCATTTACACTGTGCTGTCTACACACTGATGTCTCACACCAGATTACTACTATTCTTAGTCCTGTACACACAATCCTACCAGTCTTATTTGTGTGCACATTGGCGTGTTCAGTGTGGTGCACACAATGACACCATAGAGCACAGGGAGGAATTTTCTCCACTTAAATAGACTGAATTACTGATTGTAAGATTGAAGACACCTGTGATGCTAATTTCAGAAGGTCATCTTGAAATCCATCAACACAATCCCATAATCTATTGTCACTTCTAAGGGGAATCAAAAATGTTTTTACTTTTGTGCTGTAGCTCCTGAGCACAAGTTGACTTCAGCTGTCAGCTGGATTTGAATGCTATCTTTGAATGAAACACGTGACTCGGTTGAGGCTTGCAGCTCTTTTGGTTGTCTTCCTACTTTGTAGATTCAATGATTATTTCATGCATAATAGGAAAGACAAATAGGAAAAACAAACAAAACAGCTGTTAGAGCAGCAGAGGCCATGTGGTACAGAGAAATGAGTTTAGAGCACATGGAATAATGAGATATTTGTTTGGATTACTCAGATTTTTTAAACGGACAGGAATCATTTTGTCCCTCTGTATTTATGTCAGTCGTCAGGGTCTGTTTCAACACAGAAAGTTTGAACCGCCTGATTTTGGAATTTATTGAAAGCAGTCTAAAAATCCTTCTTGTTCTTATTAAAATGACTCTGCAGCATGAGCTTAACATGTTACTATTGGTATCCTGAGTCCTTGCCTGGGGACAAGCCAACAAAACCACCCTCTGGACCCTTGAATCTCTGTAAAAACAAACAATAAAGATCCTGGATAAGAAGCCATACAGCTACCATCACTGCAGGGTCTATTGAGCTGAGATAACATGGTTACAAACAGCAGTCTGTGCCACGTTCTGACGATTTTAAATGAAATGGCCCCTCCACCTCTCAACACTTCTATTACAGGAAGAAGCAGTCAATCCACTTGAGCGGCCGCTAGAGGCAACTGTCAAATACCAAGAAGACACAGCAGTTGCCAGCATTCTATGTCAGAGCCTCTCAGGAATGGAACAATACACCTTAACACTGACGAAACAGCGCCACCTACCGTTTATTATTCATACAGCTAAGAGCCTGGGTCATGAGCAAACAGTCCACAAATGTTCCACATGTGCTCTGTCCCTGTCAAACAAACTACATAAATAAAAAAAATGATTGAGACAGCCAATTGTTGATAAGGTTTTAGGGCCCGATGTTAGCCGGCAGCTAAGCTGTGGCTAAATTGATTCTAGTGGTCTGGTTTATCTCAACACATTCTGTATCTGCACATCCTTGGCACACATTCTGTCCTTTACCTCGTAATTACTAAGTACAAAATGAAAGACTGTGGTTATGGATCTGTCTCTATAGAGAGGATGAGCTAAACGGACAGGTCAAATAAGTAACAGGTGTAAGTGTTTTGGGACTGCACAGGTTCCGTCATCCAACTCTCTATCATTGTCAGGTCAGTGTGTTTCACTCTGCTGGTGAGCATCAGTCCAGTTCATTGTCATGCTGACACAGTAGGACTGACAAAGGATCTAAGAGGAGTGGCTGAAGAGTTGATTAAAAAAAACGATTTGCTTCTGGTTGGTGAGCTGAAATTAAAACACATTGACATTCTGACTACAGTATTTTTACTCTGTTATACTTGTAGTAATCACATTTCACAGAAAATGATTTATGTCTTTATGTTTATTTCATTAAACTACAGAGCAGATTACAACAGTTGAGTATCTTCCAGAGGAACAGTGATGTTGAAGTGATGTTCGTTCACTTTTTAATTTGACCTGAGATTAGTATAAAAACACATTTCACATTTAACATACTATATATTTAGAGATGCTGGATAAATATAGTTGAAGCAGTTACTGTAAATACTAATAAAATCAGGAAAATATATTCATTGTCATCACAAATAAGAAATGCAGGCACTTTCCAAATTAACACAATATATAGTGATAACTAAAGTACTAATAACGATCATTAAACAACGGAGGAGAAGAAATCTATTCTTGTTTGTATAGAGTCCATTACCAAAACATTTATTGTACTTAAACAAAGTTACCATGATGCACACACTAGCTGATAGCTATGAATTACACCCTGAAGATATTACCATGAATCTATCATAGACTTCTATTGGCTGGATGTTCTTCTCTTCTCTCTTTTACTTGTCTTCCAGTGCAGCTTGAAGGTGGTCCATCACTGCTTCATTTGTTCTGCATCGTCGCTTTCTTTTCAGAGAGAGAGAAGACACAGCAGCAGATCTAATATGATGGTAAGCACAGACAGCATCACATAACCACGTTTCATTCATGAATGTCTCTTATCTCCTATTTCCTCGTTTAAAGTTTGAAGGGTTTGGTTTTAGTGGCACTCTGTTCTCACCCTTCACAGGCCCTCACTCTGGATCACTGGGACTCCTGGTTGTGTCTGGCTACCTTCTCCTTCACACCTTTGTCATTCTACTGTTTTCCTAAATGTTTTTTCTTTCTTTTGTCTTAGTTATATTATGTCTAGGTGGAAAGTATCGCCTCTCTCAGCTCTGAGCTGTGTCGTCAGCTTGTCTTTATGAATTACCTCCATTCTTGTTATTTCACGTTGCTGCATTTCTCCTGGAGAGCTTTACTTGTGTTTTGACTTTCTTGCTTGGGCTGAGTCTTCCAGTACAGCGTGACGTTTGTCCATCCCTGCTTCACCAGTGCTTCTTGTAGCTGAGAAAAGGATAAAGGAAACATTGTGCCTTTTCTATTCTTCATTTATCTTGACTGGAATATATGGTGTCATGTCTTTTTTTACACAGGAAGTAAGGGAAGAGAAAGAGAGGAAAGGAGTTTTACTTGTTGTAGGATCTGGGTGTTGATAGCTGGATCAGTCATGTCAGCATCAGAACGAATCTTCATCCTCACTACATTCTTCATGTTTGGAACTAGAAAATCTAATAACAATGACAGAGATACTATATATTTACTTGATTCCAAGAAATCTGAAGAATTGTTGTTGTTTTAGTGAACATTTACCTCCTTGACAGATGGAGCTATAATCCTTGCGACAGTCTTCGTCATTCCACTCATGTTTGAGATCTTCAAATGTGCAGTGCTGTTTTCTGTAGTAGTTATCTGGTTGTCCAGATCCCCAGTTTCTGAAGGAGCTGCTGCTCTTGTCTGACCACCTCCATGGCACTCGGTGCAGGCCAATCCATCCATTTCTTAATGTCTGGGCCACTTGCTCATTCTCCTGAGCGTTCTCGATGGTAGCCAGGTCTGTGTAGTGCTCTCTGCAGTATGCTTGGGCAGCCGTCCATGACATCGAAGTTGAAATGTGAGTGTAGATCTTTGCCGTGTGATTTTCTACAATATAAACATTGTAATTATGAGAACAGTTTAGGGGTCAGGTTTCATTCACTGTTGAACAAAGTCAATGTAGTTTGTTCTGGAACATCTCCACATCAGCGTTTCTAATCTATGTTGAGACCATTCAGACTTTAAGCTGCTTTTAGCTACTGCTAGTTTGAGTGGCTACAGATCATGAGATACGTTGCATTTAAAATCTCTGAGCAATCTACAATGTCTGGATCAGATGAGTTTAATACACAGCTGATGACTTTGTTCTCTGTTCGTATCAAGCAGATTTAAAGAACATTAACATTCAGCTGTAATGAAGAAACCAAAGGGACTAACATGAAATACAAGACAGTTTCCAGTCACTTTGCACAAACAAATCTAACTTCTCAGAAGATTTTTAGTTATTTAGAGGATTACTGAAGTGAGCTTTATGTGTGCATGAGCTCCAATACGATGTAGAAATACAAGTTACATATATAAATATGTAAGTTATAAGCTAATGTTGACAGTGCACTTCGGCAGTGTTTCCATGATGGGATGTTGTGCAAATAAGGTTTTCTATTCTCATCCCCAATATTTAGATCAGAAGTTAAAATGGGGCAGACGTTCCACAATCTAGTAGCTGTGTGGGAATTATTCATCATCATATCCTCAAATCTGTTGGTGTGACTTCTGACCAGGAGTGATGACCAAATACTCGATCTGTAATAAGAGAAATGGCCAAAACAGAGCAGAGTGAAGTAACAATAGGTTGTTCCAATATTTACTTCATCTGGAAAAAGAACATTTTGAACATTTCATCCACAGTGTTCAGTTTTTACCCAAAAAATCCACCTCAAGTAGGCTGTTTTAAATTGAACAAGAAAATACAAATAGTGGATGTTTCCATGACCCATCTTTCATTTTGCACAAAATGCAGGTCAATGTAAAATGTCCATCTCACTCAAATGCAGCTGTAAGAAATTCATGTGTGCAAATTCATCACGTTTGAATTTGTGTTGCTCTTTGCATTTGGCTGACCTGTTTATGTCTTGTAATAAAAAAATGGTCTTACCTGTAAAACAAAAGAAATCATTGGTATTTTTACAGTCCTCGTCTTTCCAGACACCCTTGTCTCTAAACCTTGTACACAGATGATCTCCATTGGAGTAATCTGGTTGTCCTGAATCCCAGTTACTGTAACTGGTTTTTCCTGTTTCCCGATCTGTTGCTGACCATCTCCAGGAATTGGTATCATTCCCTAAGCTTTGCTTCCACATGCTTGGGTCATCATTGAGTCCAATCCAGGCCTTTGAGCTGCCCTCCTCCGATCTTACCAAACGCTGTATGTCGTCCACATTTTTAAAAGTTGCCAGGTCATGGTAATGGTTTCTGCAGTACTGTTGAGCGTCGGCCCAAGTCATTCTCAAGGCGATAAAGTGGTACCGTCGAGGGTAAGAGGAGGGGTAGGAGGAGGGGATGAGAAATCCTTAAGGTTGATGACAAAATGTAAAATGAATAAATAAACAAACAACGTAAATGACACATTCAATTATTCTAATATATCCGCTGAAGTCTTACCAAGAAGAAGGAAAATCACACAGACTTTATAATCCATTTCTGTTCTCACTGCAAATTGGAAGAAGTTGCTAGCAGTTTCCAAAAGAGAGTGCTCCAACAGCAATCTAAGAATGTAAAAGTGGACAACTTGCACACCAGCAGGGAAAAGGTGCTTACCTGAGTGAGAAACATTTGCTGTTGCTGATATACTGTATGTAGCAAGCATGTGTTTCAAATGCAAAGTAGGGATCTTATTTCATTGATACATGATGTAAATATGTGTGAGGTTTGCTGACATTTCACTTTTCCTTATATTCTTAGGATGCAGGCTAGTCATAGTCAAGAGATAAAGCACTTTAGAAGAAGAAGCCACACTGCTCAGTTTGGTGGTGCTTTTGTTGCCAATGTGGACAGACACTGAGGAAGCACAAGACACAGTTGCAGAGGTAGATGCTGATTTCCAGAAGGAAAGAATGTTTTTGCGGAATAACAAGGTTGTATCTTGAACTGAGGTTTTTCTCTTACTTCACATTTTGGTATACAGATAATACAGATAACCCCTTAGACATGAACCGAACTTACAACATTGCTGCATTTGCAGTCTATAGAAGACTCTCTTGGATAGAATTTTGTATCTGACAAGTATCTGAGTATCCAACCGGTCAGTGGGGTTTTCTTGACATGGACAAAGGGCCAAAGTCATGATGGTAGCAAACATTCTTAAATGTTCATTTGTAGCTTTATTTATAACATCTGTTTCTGTTCTCGTTGAAAGGCATTCTGGGAAATATCAGTCACTGCATCAACAGTAGATGAAGCAGTCATCCTGTGGTTTGTCTTGCATTAGAGAAATATATCAAACCTTTTAAACATTCAGGGGAGGAAATCAGAGAAATATTTGGGGAAACTAATGAGTTTTTTTGCCCTCCCAAACCAAACTTTTGGGATATTTGAAACACATTTGGAGGCACTTTGTGAAACATTGTGGGTATATACAAACATTAACACAATAACTGATAATAGAAAGAATAAATGATTAATAACAAAAAGATGATTGATCAGTGTTTGATTGGAAATAATGCAGCTTTGATTGGACATTTGATTTTTCTTTATCCCTTCCAAAATTTGGAGAGTTCATCTCCAGGATGTTTTTCCATAAAGACAAACTCGTCAGTTATAAATCAGCCTCTTTTTTTCCAGTGTGGTGCACACAATGAACAAACAGCACAGGGAGGACCTTTCTCCATTCAAACAGACTGAATGACTTATTATAAGATTGTAAGATGCATGGGATGTTGAAATCAATCACCACAATCCAATAAATCATTGTCACTTCTAAGGGAAATCAGTGATTTTTTTTTACTTTTGTGCTGTAACTCCTGAGCACTGGTTGACTTCAGCAGTCAGCTGCATTTTGAATATATATTTGAACTGCACAAGTACAAGTGGCGCAGTGGAAATTTGCAGCTGTTTTGGTTGTCTTCCAACTTTGCAGATTCAATGATTATTTTATGCCTAATAGGAAAAACAAACAAATCAGCTGTTAGAGCAGCAGAGACCACACGGTATACAGAAATGAGTTTGGAACCAGGAAATGATTTAGATATTTCATTGGATTACCCTGATTTTTGATAAAATGGGGCACCGGAGTTCAAATCTGTGGGGTGTCCCTGTCAACATCTTTCTTTCTGTGGATATTTTGATGCAGTTGCCACACATGTATCAGAGATCAAGAGGCATTACTTACATGGAACTCCAGTTTTTGGAACATGAAGTACACATTTCTTCAATAACAATTTCCACTCAAATTCACACGAAAATGGCTAAAATTTTAAATGCCTCAGTTGGTGTTTTCACTGCATGAAAACTATTCAGAGAATTAATTTACCATTAAGAACACTTATTCCCTTTGATCCGTTCATCTACTGTATGAACACTGCAATCACACTCGAGTCCAAACCAAATCAACTGGGTGGACTCAATAAAACGACGCAACTCACTTGCTGTCCTCTAAACGCTATAAAAAAGAGTATGCTGATAAGGACTAGGCTTGGAAATACACTGCTTGAAAAAATTAAGGGCACACTTGATCACATGACAGTATACCACAAAGTCAGCTAGACTTCAGGGATATCAATCGTCCATTTAGGAAGCACAGCTGATTCTGAATCAATTTCACCTTGGTGCAAGTGAAAACAGTTGCAATGCAAAGGCGAAAGCAAGACAATACCAAAAACGGAATGGTTTTGAATGTGGTGGCCACAGACAATTGCTGTTGCAGTTTTGTGTTCTGCTCGTGTCTTTGTAGCATGAGGCTGTAAAAACCACCTCACCTCAAAACTGCTTGTGTCCTTCTACCAGTGCTCCATGCAAGCTACACAGTAGCAGAGAGGACAGCGTTCCAGAGGGTCATCAACACAGCCCAGATGATCGTTGGTTGCCCACTCCCCTCCCTGGAAAATCTTTACAGTTCCAACTGCCTCATTACATTACATTACGCTCATTTAGCATGCGCTTTTATCCAAAGCGACTTACATTACCACCCCCCATTACAGAGGGGGGAGCAGTTGGGGGTTCGGTGCCTTGCTCAGGGGCACCTCGGCAGGGAGAGGGGGGGCGGGGCGTAGCTTCTCCAAGGACCTCGGCAGGGATTCGAACCAGCGAAAGCCCTACCGACTGAGCTACTGCCTCCCCCTCATGGCATCCTGAAGGACCCCTCCCACCCATGACACCAGCCTACAAGTTCACAGGAAGTATCTGTGTGTTTTAGGTTTTATTGGCATGCAAATTCCATAAAATTGCAGTAAAAAAGTGAAATATTGGCAGATTAATTCATCAACTGATCATCTGCATCTTTAATTACTACTTAATCAACTTTAAAATAGGCTATTTACACAAAACCCTTCAAACTAAGTCAGCTGTAATACATTCACTACGTCTTGTTCACACACACATACTTATTAACAGAAATCATCCGTTTATAACGAACTGCCAGCTTCATATAAACTACAACTTTAATAATTCTTTTTTTGTTTTTATTTCCATAAAACAGCTATATTGGAAGGTTAGATCAGTGACACTACAAACCCAAAAATATCTGATTACATATGAATGTAATCATCAAAACATTCCCAGTTTAAGTTCCGTTGTGTAGTTGTTCATTTCTGTTGTGTGTCTTGTATTTCTAGTGTGTCAGTTAAATGTTACATGTGTCATCAAATTGATGACTGTGTAGTTTGCCAGGCCAGTTGCGAGAGCATGAATCAGGCTGTGGGTTCAACGTGAAGAACGTGTAATTTATTTTGAAAAACGGACGTAGGCAATGGTGTAACCTCGCGCTAACTAGCTTCCGTTTCCAATGCCAATGCATATACCATTTGAACGTGTAGTTTATTTTGAAAAACTAGTGTAGTCGCTTGTGTGTAGACGAAGTTGCTCAACGCGCCAAGTCGCTTTTTATCAAGCGTTAATGATAGAAATGTGTAGTTACCTGTAGCTCTGAACAAGTCAGCAGCTGCCAGAGGTCGGTGGCTGACTTCGCTCCACAAATACACATTACTAATTCATTAATATAGAAGCCAACTCTACTACTTTTATTTCCACTTGCTCACGTCCACTACATGAGTTGCTTCACTCGAGACAATGGCGGACAGGCACACCGGAACCACAAGGCACACCGACAGCGCAGAGCCCCGCCTACTTACATCAGGGTGACATGCGCTGGTTTCAATGACTTCTGGAAAAACGATGACTGAAGTTAAAATTTGATCAAATGTGTAATTTTAGCGATTTGCACACTTATGCTTGGTCCAATCTGTTTAAGGTAAATTCTGTCAGAAGAGCAAAAACAATTAAAAAAAATCATAATAATAATAATAAAAACCAGAGCAAAAACAAATGAGTTCCAGCACTCCGTGCTTGGACCCCTAAGTACTTAACAAGCGTAAGTGTTTCGTGACTGCACAGGTTCCATCATAATTTCCCAGTTTGGGGTCAATGAAGTATATCTATCTATCTATCATCCATTCTATCATTGTCAGGTGAGTGTGTTTCACTCTGCTGGTGAGCATCTGTCCAGTTCATTGATGACACAGTAGGACTCACTAAGGAGCTAAGAGGAGTGGCAGTAGCTCAGTGGGTAGAGCTTCCGTTTGGGAACCGGAGGGTTGCCGGGTCGAGTCCCTGCCGAGGTGCCCCTTAGCAAGTCACCGAACCCTCTGCGAAGGGTGGTAATGTAATGTAAGTCGCTTTGGATAAAAGCGTCTGCCAAAATGATCGTAATGTAATGAGTGGCTAAAGAGTTGAATAAAAAACGATTTGCTTCCGGTTGGTTTGCTGAAATTAAAACACATTGACGGTCATTCTGACTACAGTATTTTTACTCTAAAATCCCTGTAGTTATCACATTTCACAGAAAATTATTTATGTCTTTATGTTTATTACAACACAAGAAACTACAGAGCAGACAACAACAGTTTGGTTTATCTTCCAGTGGTCCCGTGATGTCCAGCCGCACACCAGGCACTCTGATGCAGCTCTGATGAGCTGACACACTCATCCAATTCTGTGGCCTGCACTAGCACAAAATTAATCATCCATGCTGTAGCTTGCATATTGCTAATTTGCCATTATTTTATTATACAAATAAGAAATTAGTTATCTTGGTTGACACAGGATTATACAATGGTTGGTTACATCATCAAGTATCGTCATCAATAGTGAAAACACATTTTCACTTTTAACATTAACATGTATTTCTATGTATTTAGAAGAATATTTGTAGAAATAGTAATAACAGCAAGAAAATGTATTCACTGTCATCTCTTTCTTTTCAGAAAAGGAGAGAGAGAAGAACACAGCAGCAGATCTAATGTGGTGGTAAGGACAGACAGCATCACAGAACCATGTTTCATTCATAACTGTTTGTTATCAGCCCCACCTACAGCTCGGTTCTGCCTGAGGTTAAGTCCCATTAAAAAGGAGTTTTTCTTGCCGCTGATGCCAAAGTGCTTGTTCATGGGGAAATGTTAGGTTTCTTTAAATGCTCTGTATGAAAGGTGCCTTGAGATAGCCTTTGTTGTGATTCGGCCCTCTACAGATAAAGTTGAGCTGGATTGAATTAAAGCTGTGGACAGTTTCTGCTAGGTTTTCCTAAGTATTTTTTCTTCTTTTTTCATAGTTATATTATGTCTAGGTAGGAAGTATCGCCTCTCTCAGCCCTTTGCTGTGTTGTCAGCGCGTCTTTATGAATTACCTCCATTCTTGTTATTTCACGTTGTTGCATTTCTCCTGGAGAGCTTTACTTGTGTTTTGACTTTCTTGCTTGGGCTGAGTCTTCCAGTACAGCGTGACGTTTGTCCATCCCTGCTTCACCGGAGCTTCTTGTAGCTGAGAAAGGACAAAGGGAACATTGTGCCTTTTCTATTCTTCATTTATCTTGACTGGAATATATGGTGTCATGTCTTTTTTACACAGGAAGTAAAGGAAGAGAGAGAGAGGAAGTGAGAGAGTTTTACTTGTTGAACGAAATGGGTGTTTAGAGCTGGATCAGTCATGTCAGCATCAGACCGAATCTTCATCTTCACCTTTATCATCGTCCCATCTTGTTGTTCTGGAAAATCCAATAATAATCACAACCCAAGGAGAGAAATACTGTATAATATTTCCTTGGTCCCAGAAGAAATGAAAAGAAATATTCATTGATTTTAAGCGAACATTTACTGTACCTTCTTGACAGATGAAGCTATCCATCCGTAAGTTGATATCTGGTCTACTTGCTCATTCTCCTGAGCGTTCTCGATGGTAGCCAGGTCTGTGTAGTGCTCTCTGCAGTATGCCTGGGCATCCATCCATGACATCGAAGTTGAGATGTAAGTGTAGATCTTTGTAGAGTTATTTTCTACAATATAAACATTTTAATCGTGAGAACAGTTTAGGGGTCAGGTTTTATTCAGTGTTGAACAAAGTCAAAGTGGTTTGTTCTGGAACATTTCCACATCAGCGTTTCTAATCCATGGTGACACCATTCAGACTTTAAACTGAATTTAGCTACTGCTAGTTTGAGTGGCTACGGATGATGAGATACTTTGCATTTAAAATCTCTGAGCAATCTACAGTGTCTGGATCAGATGAGTTTCAAAATACAGCTGTTGACTTTGTTCTCTGTTTGTATGAGGTAGAGTTAAAGAACATTAACATTCAGCTGTAATGAAAAACCAAAGGGAGAAATGGCCCTCAGCCAGATTTGACTTTGTGTTCTGCTCAGACCATTCAGCCAAGAATGTTTCAACATTCCAGCTGAAAACAGAGCAGAGTGAAGTAATGATGTTGGCTGCTGTTCCAATAGTTACTTCATCTAAAAAATAATAATATTGAACTCAGAAAAGAAACATGACCATTCATCAGTTTCAGTTTTCAAATTATTTATTGATGTACCAAAAAATCCACTTCAAGTAGACTGAAGTTAGTTAGTAAATGTAAAAAATGGGTGTTTCCACAACTCTAGGCTAGAGTCGCCTTACTCAAACGCAGCTGTATGAAATTCATTTTTGTCCATGTTTATCATGTTTTTTTTTGTGTTGCTCTTTGCCTTTGGCTGACCTGTTTGTGTCTTGGAATAAAAAATTGTCTTACCAGTATAACAAATGAAATAATTGCAATAATGACAGCTCTTATCCACCCATGTGCCACTTCTTCTCATCAATGTACACTCCTGATAATTTGGTTCTCCTGAATCCCAGTTACTGTAATTGGTTTTTCCTGTTTCCCGATCTGTTGCTGACCATCTCCAGGAATTGGTGTCATCCCCTAAGCTTTGCTTCCACAAGCTTGGGTCATCATTGAGTCCAATCCAGGCCAGTGAGGTGCCCTCCTCAGGTCTTATTAAACGGTTTATGTCATCCATGCTTTCAAAGGTCGCCAGGTCCTGGTAATGGTCTCTGCAGTACTGTTGAGCGTCGGTCCAAGTCATTCTCAAGGCGATAAAGTGATACCGTCGATAAGGAGGCCTGTGGGCTCCTGTGTTCCATCTTGTTGATTGTGATTAGGGGTCTTCATTTACACTTTGCTGTCAGTGTCTAAACACTGATGTTTCACACCAGATTGCTGCTATTCTAAGTGCTGTACACACAATCTTACCATTCTTAATTGTGTGCACATTGTCGTTATCAGTGTGGTGCACACAATGACACCAAAGAGCACAGGGAGGAATTTTCTCCACTTAAATAGACTGAATGACTGATTATAAGATTGAAGACACCTGTGATACTAGTCAAAGTAAAAAGTTAGAAATCCATCACCACAATCCTATTATTTATTGTCATTTCTAAGGGGAATAATAATGTTATTACCCTTATGCTCCTGAGCACTGGTAACTTCAGCAGTCAGCTGAATTTGAATGCTATATACATTCAAATGTAGTATATTTGAATGTAAAACATGTGACTCAGTTGAGGTTTCCAGCTCTTTTGGTTGTCTTCCTACTTTGCAGGTTCAATGATTATTGAACATTTTTCTAATCGGAGAAACAAACAAAACAGCTGTTTGAGCCAAGTGGTACAGAGAAATGAGTTTGGAAGACGTTAAAAAGAGATTTCTTTTTTAAGACTGTGGTTAACACTTCATAAGAATATATTAATATAAAATAATCTGTTGACTTATATTAAAATGTAGTTTATGTATGCATCTCTTTCACCTTCTACCTGCAACAAATTCTACAATACAACACTGTGAACGTTCTTCCAGGTGTTA
This sequence comes from Genypterus blacodes, assembly GCF_046128005.1. NCBI lineage: Eukaryota > Metazoa > Chordata > Actinopteri > Ophidiiformes > Ophidiidae > Genypterus > Genypterus blacodes. The sequence goes on along the minus strand of NW_027466864.1, from coordinate 5,713,999 downwards.
ATAGGAAGTGACTTTTATTCTGAAAGGATCTGCGCCTCGATAATAAAATGATGGTGATAAAAGGTGTTTCCTTGGGCTCTGAACTGATATATTAGACTAACAGCGCCCCCCTGTGGTGATTTAGTAAACGCTGCTCTTCATATACATTTGAAGTAAGCATTATTCCTTGGACAGTAAAAACACAAAATACACAGAAATGCTTCTCTTGATTTTATTCATACATCATTTCTATTTCCATGATATATTTTTTATATATTTATATATAGTTATTTACATGTGGCCGCATTGCCAGTACAAGAAAACATTTCAACAAAATGCATGAGAAATACACATTGCAAATTCAGTGCTATGCAGAAAGCACACAAGGTTTGATTCAAAACAAAACCCCATTACATCATGAAGACTGGAAAGTCAGGGAAGCAGCGGCGAGGCAGTGATTGCATTCACATGGCGCTGCGTCACGCTGTTTGTGGATTTTATGTCACTTGGTTTGTTTCTGCTCCAGAGCGTGCAAATGTAGTGTTTGTGTGAAACGCCGTTATAGGATCCTCTGAAATCGCACGGCAGTGTACAGGCAGTTAACAGGGACTTAAACAGGCTTTTATAAAACAAAAAAAGAAAGAAAAGAACACTGTACACACAAGCCACAGTTGAAACAATGACAATTGACGCTTTGTGAGGCAAGATGACTTATGCATGTGTAGGTGTTTGCGTAAGTACAGCCATGCATTCACAGCGGTCATCACACATTCATGGACACTTTCATTGATAGCTTGCCTTCTCTTCGACATGTATCTGTCAGAATATTGGACCAAACAAACATGCGGCATGTGAGGTAAATATGAGCTCACATTCACCCACTCATCACAGAATACACTTTGGAATTAAATGGCTTTTGAAGGGAAAAACAATGAATAAAATTAAATCATAGGACTTATTGTTTTCTGCTCTATTATTTCATAAACCAGTTAAGTACATTTATTTTTCTTTAACATAGAAAAGTGCCTCCAGCTCTGCAAAACTAGGAACCTCTAACACACGTGCACTTGCGTGTGTTTGTGTGCAACAAGCGTAAGCTAATCTTCTATAAATACAGTACATTTCATATTCTCTCTTCAGACCCTCACATAGCCTACTTAACAAAAATATAATAAAAAATAACTTTTGATACATTCTAGAAAGAAACAGAACTGGGTTGGTCGAATGCAGAGAGGATGTGGGAATAAGAGGCAGGTCCTGGTGCTGATGGATGGATGTGTGTGTGTGTGTGTCTGTGTGTTGGGGGTATAGCAGTGTGTACCCTCAGGAAGCTTTCACGGATGAACTTTGAAAGACAGCAGTTCCTCTGAGTGCATGTTGTTCAGTGATCGCAGCTCAGGGAGTTTGAGCAGCAGTTTGGTGAAGGTCGTGGACGCCTCCTCGCCGTGGTTTTGCATCACCTGGTTTCGCAGAGCTCGGATCAGTTTGTCCTGCAGGGCCTCCACTGAGTTTAGGTCCTGGATTCCTGAGCGATCTGATCCCAGGGGAGAAAGAGAGGACAGGTTGAAGCTTGAGAACAATACCATGTTGGTGATTGAGTGGAGCTATGATTACACAGCTCGTCTTTATGATGACGTTCAGACAGAGGCGTTCTTACCGGCTGAGACGAGCACCACGGCGGTGAAGAGGCTCATTTGGTCCGTGTCGAGCCGCAATGCCGCCAGCTTCTCACTGAATTCGCACATGGAGTGGAGAAGCTCGCCGGCGCCAAGTGACCGCAGTGTGTCCAGGCTGTAGCGCTTCCCGCTCAGGAACGTCACAGTCCGCTCAGCCACGTTGAAGAGAGAGGCGAATCGCACCATCAGCACCTGCGTGTGGAAAAGGGGGACAAAGGTGTGAACAAACTGTGTGATGGGGTCAGATCGTGGCTCAGATTCATGCAGTGTTTCACATGCCATCAAGTTTTACTTATACTCTGTTATCAGAGTAAATATGAGCCTGCAGACTCAAGGGTTTGTGTGGGAAAGCCACAGAGGATCCTGTTTCTGAAGAACCCCACAAGTTTGACTTGTGTATAATTTTTGCTCTCTTACCTCGAAAGTTCCAGCTTTCAGCAGGCTGACTTGGTCGTGCTCAGAGAGGTCGCGGAAGCCTGGGATCCTCTTGGCGAACTCCACCACCTCCCGCACAGCGGGCGTGAAGCTCATGGAGAACTCCTCCCAGACCTCCTGGCTGGGCTTACGGGGGTCCACGTAGGGCGAACTGTTCATGGGACACATCTGGATGAACGCAGAGAGAAGGACCATCAGGGAGGGTAACCAACAGCTGGATAACAGTGTGAACTGCTACATGCTCCGTTTCCATTTGTGACTTTCTGATACTCACCAAGTGTGCTCTGTTGTCCACACGGTTGCTTGGTCCGTTATAACTGCTGTGTGTGAATTCACGCTGTCTTCGGCTGTCTTCTGATGGTTCACAGCTAGGGGTGCTGTTCAGGTGCTGCTTTTGGTGTCCTGCACTCTCCTCTCTGTAAGCCGCGTTACTGATGCTACTGCTGTACGGACTGTCATTGTGACCCGTGGCGACAACATGGTTGTTCCAGCAGTTCCAGGTCTCCTGTTGCTCCTCCATGCGGCTGTTGGTCCCCTTCTCTAGGGCAACCATGACGGGTGAGGGTGAGCCCTGGCCTTGTCTCAGTGATCTTTGCTGGCTGTAGGCAAAGGCGTCTTGGTGTTGCCTGCTCATCCTGACAACAGCCTCATCCTCGCCGCTGTCAGACGAGCAGGAGGAGGCAGAGCTGGAGTTTGTGTCCATGGAAACCACAGACTCGGAGTCCTGTGGGCACTGCGGAGAGGAGGGGTTGGAGCATGATAAAGAGGTGGAGGAGGAGGGCGATGGGCTGGCGTTGCTGGGCAGCGCCTCCATGGGCAGAGGTGGGCTCTGGTGGCCGTGCAGCATGCTGTGCAGCTGACTGTTGTTGCTCATCATGTTGTTCATGGCGTTTTGCATCTCCAGCAACATCCTCTGCTTCTCCCTCTTTGGGATGCGACCAAACCGGACAGCTGAGGGTGGACAGTGACAAACATTAGACTACAAGATTCCAAAGCATTTGTTATTTATGATCAAAATCAATGAATAAATTAAGTTAGTTTGACTGTCTTGTGAACAAACACACAGATTTAAGCTGATATTTCATACTTGCATATATTGTCTTCTGTATGAATATTTAAAATTGGATTGTATGTAGACTTCAATTACTCTATTATGACTTTTAATTGCCACCAGGGGGCGTATGTGTACGCCTCTGTGCGGCAGCTGTCCTGTACTGAATAAACCTTGTCCTTACAATTTGACTGGATCCGTAATGGTGCAAACACATCTGATTTACTTATTTTTATATCCAATTTTAACTTGTATTTTAAGATAAAGAAATTTTGTATTTTAATGTAAATACCACGAAAAAGTATCCCTAATTAAACACTACACAGAGTCAACTGACATGGAGCTACATGTTAAGTGTGTCGCTCTCTCACCATCTCTGGACATTCCAACAGCAAGACATTTCTTGAAGCGACACTGCTGGCAGCGGTTCCTGTTGATCCTCATGATGGTGCAGTTCTCCATCTTCAGACACTTCTTATACTGGATGTTCTGCTGAATGCTTCTCCTGAAGAAGCCCTGAAGAACCAAGATCCAATAGAGAATGTGAGTGAACATGGAACATGAATAGTGTGCAATGTAAGCTGTTAATGAGAGCAGCAGGAGCTGGTCTCACCTTGCAGCCTTCACAGGCGTGAACACCGTAGTGAAATCCTGAGGCAACATCTCCGCACACTTTGCACAGTAGCACCATGCCATTGATTTCTGCCAACACATAATTAAGCAATGTTACATGTGTACCACATCACATTTGTATATAATGTCATCATCTTATTACAGAGTCTGTGTTAAATGTCAGGTACGTACTGGTAATGCTGCTTTTGGCAGACGTGGATGAGCGTCCGGCCTTTTCTGTGCCGTGGCCACGAGAGTGTCCAGTCTTGGCTGGAGGGGCGATGTCCACCAGCATACCCACGGCCCTGCTGGGCAGCGCGGTGCGGGGCATAGTAGGTGATGTGGACAGGTAACCAGTTCCAGGGCTGTTACTCATGCAGGACTCTGGGCTGGAGGCAGAGCCAGAGGAGATGTAGGCTATGACTCCTCCTGTGGAGACAAAGAGATATTAGGAAATATCTGTGGAATCCAGCTCATTCCATCTGCTCCATGTCACTTAAAAGACAAAAGCAATGAAATAATTTCACCGTATAGACTTTGAAATGGACATAAAACTAACTGGCTTTACTTCACACTGTCCTGAAAAATCCATCACAGGTGCGCATTGTGACTTTCGCTATCTTAAAAAACACAACCACTGGCTTTGAACTCATTTAGATCTGTGCCATAACATCAAAGGATATGGTTATGGATAAGGCTATTTTACTAATAAAACTACTTACTAATTTCACTACCCTATGAGCTTGCCAAAATCCGTGCAAACCAAAAAGCATAACAGAACAAAATTAAAAATGTAAAAAAAAAACTCAAACTCACATACAAACAAACTAATTCTTGAACACAGCAAGTACAGTAAGTTCAGATGCGTGACACGCCTGTGCAGCCAGAACACGTGTCTCTGTGTGTGTGTTTCTAAACTGGTTTATTCATCGCCTTGGTTGACCTGCTTTATCACCTGTGGCTCTTGCTGGTTGGATAACACCGTTACATAACACGCCTATGGGAGTGAGCTGTGCTGACTGTACAGCAGACACGCTCCGACTGCAGACTGGCCGGCCGGCTGAGTGCCACAGCAACGTGACAGTTACACACACACACACACAATAACAAGCTCGTGGAAATTGTCCAGTTTGCTTCAGCGCTCACATGTGGCCAGAGAACATATCAGGTGACGAGACTACAGAGTAAGAACGTTTGTTCATGCTTTGAAGGACTGCAGCCAGATTACGAAACAGAGGAAATGACAATGTTTTCAGCGGGGGAATGAAACTAGTTACAAAAGGAAAAAAAATGAATGTGACTTAGGTTGCTGCATAAGGTGTGGTGGATTACTTCTTGTTATTACATTGTGATTATATAGGCTGGTTGCTATGTGAGCAGAGGCACCAAAACCCTCTAAAAGGCATGAAGCTCAATATGTGAAGTATTTAACGCTTCCCTCAATTTGCACTCAAGTGTAAAATAATGTGTTTGTCTTTGTCTCATTTGACTGGAACAAGGCTAAATATAGAAGGCGCAACAGATGATTATCTAACCTATAGCATGACTGTTCTCTTTCGCGGCCCACCCACACGTGGCCCTGTCGTGGGTTTGTGTGAGGCGCAGGGGGGCGGAGTCACGGATGTAGGTCAGCCGGTGCTGTTTCTACTGCGCTCACGTGTACCGCCTGCTCCTGCCTCGCGTCTCGAGCGCTGTGTACGGAATGCATTGTGCAACGAGCTACGTCACGACCTGCGCCCCGTCCAATGAGAGCAGAGTTCTATCAGCGCGTGTGCGCAAACGAGACCTCCCCTCAGCCAATCAGAAGAGTGTTCCCTCGAGCGTGTACACAGAGACACATGGCCAGTCCCCGTGGCCCATGTGAGCTCAACCGGGGAAGTAGAACACGGTTGTTGTGCCAGAATGGTAATGGAGCCTGAATGCAGCACAGCACTGACACTCCTAACCCCGATTTTACAACACGACAACCGGCTGAAATTTTGCTGGAATCACTGTGTTTAATAACAAACGCATAATGAATTAATTTCTAAAAATGGACATTGTTTGTCAGAACACTAAGTTTTCAAATATGAGGCAGAATAGTACTTAACAATTCATGACAGCAGTACTTCGTTGCCTTTCATTCAGAACTCTTCTCAGAATCAGATGAGCTTTATTCTGAGTAGAGTTCTGAATGTAGGGCAACGAAGTACTGCTGTCATGGAAAAAACAGCAGTACTATATGAGACTTCAATCGTTTGACATTTCATACCATTGTGCGTCCTACCAATCTGTGTCATTATGCCAAGTTTGTAATATTTACAAACAGACATTCAGCAACATTTAACATATATATATATATATATATAAATATATATATGTATGAAAATGCACATTTAAAACCTTTGTAGGACACAATCGCAGACAATCACTGTAACACTGTTTACTTCACAGCAAAAACAACATAAACAATGTCATCCTTGCAGTCATCGTCTTTTAACAGTAATAATCATAAAACTGTCTCCTTACCAGGCTTGGCTGTCCCGATGTCATCAGGCATCTCTAACCGAGGATGATTCAAATCAACAATAACAACAAAATAGGCAAGTAAACTGACTGCCTCTTGCAAAATGACTGAGTCTAAATTCGCAGAAATCAAAGATTCTTGTAGCTAATATCAGGATCTACAAGAGGAAACGTTCTGGAGCTCCAGCTCGGTGTGTCATCAGAGAGAGAATCCGGCGTTTGTGAGTGAAGAGGAAACGGTGAGGAACATTCATAGAGCGCAAAGAAGGAGGAAGTCCCCGTGTTGTGACTGTCTGCGGGTTAGTCAAGAGAACTAAATGTTCTCAATAGTGGACTCGCCCATGTGACCCATTTGTCGGCCCCGCCCCTCCGTCCGGCCGCTCGAGTCACTTTAACCCAGTGACACACTTTCAGGACACCGGAGGGCGGAGCCAAGCGCGCTGTCAACGTAACCCGGGAACGAGAACAGCGGTCACGTTGCATCAACGTGAAGGGGAAGGGAGGAGGGCGAGGGAGAGAGGAGGGGCGAGGGAGGGAGGAGGGAAGACGGCTGCAGTACAGTGAGTACAAGCTTGTGGTGCGTTCAGGGACAAGCCAGTTATTCAACTTTGCACTTTCTGGTGAACTTTACAGTAGTCAGTCACGTAGGGTTTTATTCAAATACATTCTGTCTTTATTTAATGGTAACTACTTTGGGGGACTTCGACTGTTTTTATTCATTTACTTTAGTTTGTTTATAAAATTGATGGATTAAATGTGCTGTTGTGGTTTTAAAAAAAATCGTTTGTTTATTGACAGATTCATTCATTCCATTTGATCTCTGATCCGGTACAGAAGGCATTCAAACGTCTTTCAGGCACTTTGGCCACAATTTCAGAAGTTGCAATCATGACACACTTTCTTCAGGAAACACATTTCTAGTTGCTTGAAGCAATCACAGCAATAATGCAACCCATACACTCATCACCAAACTAACTATAACTGTCAAATTAAAAGGATTATGGCATTGCCGTGGGTGTCTGAAAATGTCACAGATGGTAAAATATTGACTGATGACCTAGAAAGTTCGACCTAGAATGTCAGTGGGCAGATTTGACTCTAAAAATGGACCCCAGCTAAATGTTTAGCCTTCATGTTTTAAGTTTCAGAATAAATTGGGAGAAAATCTACGGCAGTTCTTCCATGGATCATCTCTAACTTTTTACCATTGACGGCCAACTAGCATGGAAACAAACAAACAAACCGGACTAAAAACATTGTTATCTCCTTATCAGAGCTTTCTTTTATTATTTTATTATCTTGAACTGCTTGGTTATCTACTCCCACTTTAACTACTCACCTTCATATCTTACATGTAGTTACTTGTAGTTTACAGGCTGAGGTTAATTTGTTTGTGAAGGAAATGGATTGAATGCAGCATCATCACGCTGGGCTTCGTGAAGGAGTTTTCACTTGAAAGCCCTCGAGCAGCTTTGTGCATCTGACATTTTGTTGCCCTCTGAAGTCTTAAATTACTCTGTGTCCTGTCCACCAGTCCCACTCTCAGTTCTCTCTCTCTGACGTTGAAATTTCATTGATTATGGGGGCCTTCAAGGACAGGCTGAGTTATTTGGTGTTGCCTGTGACGCCTTTATAGAACTAGAGGACTTCTGGGTGATAGGGAGGCAGTAGTCGAGTGGGTAGAGCTTCCGCTTAAGAACCGGAGGGTTGCCGGTTCGAGTCCCTGCCGAGGTGCCCCTGAGCAAGGCACCGAACCCTCAATTGCTCCCCCCTCTGCGGTAATATAATGTAATGTAAGTCGCTTTGGATAAAAGCGTCTGCCAAATGATCGTAATGTACTGTAATGTAATGATAATTACAGTGAGATCTGATGAGGGAAAAAGCCCCCCGCCTGTCCTGAAACCACACCTTAGGGAGCACGTTGTACTGCAGTGTGTTATCAAGCCAAAGTTAATTAGACATGTAGTGTAACTGGGCCATTTGTAAAGTCTGATTAATGATCAGCTGCCTACAGTACCGCAGATTATGACAATATAAGCCTTGATTACTTGTAATAAAGGGACTTACAGTACAAGTTATAGTATCAGCTACATGCAGAATGGTCAAAGTCAGTATAAATGATTAACCTTTACACATGCTGGCAAATGTGCTCAGTTTGTTATTTGTTGTCACATGTGTGTACACCACCTGTTTATGTATTTAGAAGAACAGAGCACATAAACTGATTATTTTCCTTGGTGGATTCCCGAGAAGCACGTTTCATGTGAAGCCTGCGGAGAAGCACAGCCTGTCATTCCTATGCTCCATATATGGCTTCATCACATTTTAAAAAGCGTGTGTGCTGCCCACACGTGTTCAGAGCGAGAGCGTGTTTACCACATTGGGATGACTGGCTGGCAGCAGCTCAGTACACTGTGCTCTGGTTTAATCTTCGCAGGAAAAATGAGCTCATGCAGACTCAACTGTAACATCTGAGTGCAAACAAGAAAAACCAGACAGGCTGACTTTAAGAAAAGAAATCATTAAGGAGGATTAGACTGAATGACATTAAGCACTTATTTGATCTCCTAACCATTGGCTTTAAATAGTGTTTGAATAATGCAGGCACACCAATGCAGACACACAACACAAAACAATACACACAGCAGTTTGATTTGAAATAGTTGCCTAAACCCCTAACTTTGTTCTCATCCAATCATAGCCTATGGAATTATAAATCCTTTGCAGTTCATATGAATTGATTGTTCATCAGCGTAAGAACGATTAAAACGGCGTCTCCACTTCTCCAAAAACATTTTGTGGTGGTTTACGAGACTTTTCCTGCCTGGAGAAAAAGTGTTTCTAAATTCTACAGCTTGTCCAAGATTTCCATGACAACATGAACCCTGTGAACATTTATTATCTTCACAGTTTCTACTTAAGAATTATTGGATTAAAAAAAGCTGCATCCCAACAGACTGTTTACAAACCATCGACAGCAGGATAAATGACATTTAGATCATCAGGTCTCATTTCAAGCTGTTTACAGAACATTTCAGCTGTAACCTGATTGGCTTCGGGCTCCTTTAACCTCAAAGCTGCTGCTGCTTTATCTTTGATTTTCCACTGCCGATTGTTCCAACATATGGGCAAACATCATTAAGGTTTTTATCTTATCACACATTGTCTTGCCACTTCACCTACAGGCGTTTCTACACGTGACAGTCACCGTTAAACATCCGCTTCAGGTGGACAAAGAACCCAGCGATCACTACGGAGCAGGCCTCCTCCTCTGGACACTCCCAGCTTGGGGTTTGGAAAATGGACTCAGGCCATGAGAACTATGCCTCAATGTTCTGATTAAACTCTAGACAACTCTAGGCTCCAAGCTTAGGAATTATTCACTGATCACTTCTCTTCTGCTTTAGTAGTGAGAATAAAGAAAAGCTTTGTGATGTTAACATGAGACCGAGCCCAGAATGTGTCCCTTCCTCCAAAATTACAGACATGATTAAAGACAATAACCTATTCATTTTCATGCTGAAACGTGGCTTAAAGGCGGAGTCAGCGCTCACTTTTGCGATGACTTTGCTCCGCGAGCTTTGAAGTCAGCATTCACCCTCAAAACAGACGAGGAAATAAAAGAGGCAGAGATCATTTCCTTTCCATTGTGTTTCTTTATTACCATATTTGTGGAGATAACTTAATCAGGAAGCAAAAAATATACCAGACAATAAAGTACTAAAAATCTGAGATAGAAATAACCCACCAAACACAACACGCCCGGCGCTCCCCTGCCCTCCCCTCCCTCCGGTCACCGCCGCCCTCTGTGGGTTTATGTGGCGTATCGCTTTGTCCACTGTTTGGCCGTTCGGTCATGTTCCGCTCTGTTCGTCGTGTACTGGGTGGCGATGCTTCCCACCAGGGGGTCGGCTGAAGGGAGACACAGGTGTCAGGTTGAATTATTAGGATAAATCATTGGATTCAGCTGGAGATGTCACAGTTTGACACTTTGTTATTTTCGGCCTTGTCCTCATTGACACTTTGTTTTGTCCCTTTCTGTCCTTTTTCATCCAGTTTCTGATCAATAACTACATTTTTGCCCTTACAGTGCATCATACAGTCGTTCCTGGTTGTGCACAGTTCTACACACGCTCAGTTTGTCATGCAGACATATAAAGCCACTTTATTGTGGGGCTGCTAAATAGAGTAACTCCAACATTTACGAGCGTTTCCCCATTGGAAATCCCCCTTTTATGAGTTTTGTGAGGCGATACAAACCTCAGCTATGAAAACACAAAGCAGTGGTTCTTTCTGATTTGTTTGTATCTCTCTTTAGTCACTGGGTTCCCACACTGGCCTCCTCAGAAAGTCTGAGAATTGGAATGTGGTACCGACTGAAATGCTTTAATTCCAATTAAAGAAACTATTTATAAGGACTTAACAAAGCTTTCGTCAGGTTGCAACGGGACACTGCAGTCAAGGAGACCCTCACAGTCCAGACTAGGAGGTCAAAGTGCAGTCTTACCTGGGTTACAGTCTGTGAGCAGGGAGCAGATGGACAGCAGCACCTTGGAGATGGTCAGTGCAGGGCTCCAGTTGTCCTTCAGGATGTCCAGGCAGATCACGCCCTGACTGTTGATGTTGCAGTGGTAGATCCTGGTGCGAAATGTTACCTGCGGACACAGACGATCACGAGCTTTAGCCAGAGTGCCCCGAGTGTTCCTGAGTGTTCCCAAACGCAAGAGAGTCAAACTCACACGAAGACGTCAAGACCATAGAAAATGAGCCACATGGAGCTGCAGTACAAATTACTGAACCTCCCAGAAAATAGAAGTTTTAAAAGTGATTTCAATGAAACTATTTATATGTTTATAAAACATAATCACCTACTGACATGTTCCAACTGTTTTTGTTTTGATTGGATGAGGAAAGTCAATCATTTGCTCAGAGAGGAGAGCAAACCTGCAGACAGAAGCTGGAACAGAGAAACGCTCCCCTCGGGATTCTGGCGGACACTGGCGCCCTCTGGTGGCTGCCGAGGACACTTCACACCCGTAATATCAGTTTACATGTAAAGTGATTGTTCTCCAGGCAGTGTGCTGATGTGCATGAACACTTGATCTGAAACGTGATCCTTCTCATGCTCGTGTGGGTAACACACGTGTAGCCATTAGAGTCGGGGCTCATGTGTAAAAACAAACATCGCAAATGCAGATTTGATTGTCGGAGGAAAAAAGAGACTTGTGTTGCTTTTATGGG